>NC_140631.1:35056309-35528809 GCF_057382275.1 Copadichromis virginalis | reverse complement strand
AGGTGCCGCTGCTGTTGCTGCAGCTGCTTACAGTGCTCTCAGAGAAGCAGCACACATGGACGAGAAAGGCAGCCGTCCAAGATGCCCATTTACATGCACAGCCCTAATTGAACGCCTTCAAAATCCTTAGGGAGAAATATGTTAAACAGTCCCCGAACACAGAGTGGGAGATAAGGTGACACGCCAGCCGACGTGCTGGGGAATGGCAAGCTGCGTGGTCCCTCACGATTTACAATTACGAGTTTGGAGAATAGATGAGTGAGCGACTGTGCGTGGTCGCCCCCTTCGGTATGGGCTACTGGCGCTATATCTGCCCGTTTTTCTCCGCGGAAAATCGCTCTAGTAATAACCCTACAGGGGGGGGGGGGGGGGGGGGGGGGTTGTCCTAATGTTATTTACATTCAACACATTGTGTTTCATCCTATTCTCCACCAGACACGGAAAACCTAAGAAACATATTCGATAGATAACAATTTTAAAGGAGACTTCCGAAACATAATTAGGACTTAATAAGTTAGACGTGAATGATGTCCTCCTATTAAGTTTTGGTCAAAGCGCATCGTTTTTAATAATTATAAAGGTCATAATTAAGCAGAATTAGTGTTGCACACTGCAAGTGCGCCCTTCCATATGTGTGCAGGGTGCCAGTTACTGTTACTCAAAATGTCCATGTGTAGTGTTTTATTTTGGAGGGAGATGCTTAACCATTACAAATATAGTCGATGAAACATTAAATAAGGTTGCCTACTACTCGTAAAATCAATGGAATGGGAATAAAGAAACATTAAGTTGCGATTTAAAGGTAAATGGTAGATTTTGTGTTAAGTCGCAATTGCTGCTGATATGATAAAGCTGAATTGTTTCCAATAAAGTCAAAACTACGATGTTTAAAATGGGCTTTCATTAGTAAATGCAACCTAAAATGTACTAATAAAGTTGTACAGCTCAATATTGCAACATTTGAGAATGAGGGTGTTTCCCTCAACCTGTGCTGAAACCGCTGACACTAGAGTTTGGTAGGTTAACGAGGAGACCATCTGTCTTGTTTCATCTGACAAAACTTTTGTCTGGCCAGGTTCTGATCCTAAATCCGCTGCCCCATACTTATCTCAAATTCCTAGTTTCTCCTCCTTGGTTAAAAAGACTGGTCAAGAGTTCCTGGCCCTGGAAGTGTGTTTGGTCACCCAGAGAACAAGAGAGGGGCCATGTGTGGCCTTTAATTCACTGCATTGTCTGCCAAAAGCTAATCTTGGCCAGGCTCAGAGTCTTACTGCTCATGGGCTGTGAATGGATGAGTGAAAAGTTAAATATGCTTTCAAATGTAAAACTGAAGACCAGCCTGGTATTGTGGTTTGTGTCATTGTGGGAATGTGAGATTTGCCGTTGACCCAGGCAACAGGAGGAAAAGTGCCAGTTTCAGTTTGAGATGCTGCATTCAGGCTCATGTTTGCATGCGATAGGCTGTAATTCAGTGGTCATTACATTGATTTTCATGCCGCTTCATGTGTAAAAAAAGAAACTGACGGCTCACAGTGGTAGCCTTTACTCAACCGTCACACAAAATTGATGGCACACTGTATACATCAGACACCCAATCCATGTTGTTCGAGCTCCATGATTTGACCTTCATGATATACTATGTTTGTTTTGGTTAATGCTCATTGCTTTTGTAACATAAAATTCATGGGAAACAAACTTTTTAAAAATCAAATGGACAAGACACGCTCGTAACAACAGGCAGGCAGATCAGTGAAGTGATGATCTTAACAGAGATTTGGTAGAGTAAATAAAGAGGAAGTATCTCTACCAGGAGTTGGTGGAGACCAAAATCTGAGCTAAAAGATACCCAGTACCACACTTACATGTGCCACATTGCCAGACATGTGACTATATTGCTTTTAACTGCTTGGAGGTATTGCAAGGAGGTATTTCTGTAGTCTATTGATACTAGATAGTGGAAAAGGGGTGGGATTAAATAAGCTTATGCTTCTTCCTGCTCCTTTTTGAACATGGACGTTATTTGGAGTTGTGGTTGCTCGTTTTCCTTTTGTTTGCTTTGTTCATTTGTCTCTTTTAATTCTATTTTTTTTATACTTTTTCAACATGTTCAAAATAAAGATTCAATCAATCAATCAATCAATTTTTAAACAACTGTTTGTTAACAACTTTGCCTGAAAATAGCTGCTTTAGCCCCTCCCCCTTTATGCACACTTGCTTCTGATTAGCTGTTCTTGAAAACCACAGCTCTAAGAAGATGAAAAATTGTCTCAAGTGATTGGAGCGGTGTGAAGCCAGATCTTTTAGCTCAGTAGAATTACTTGCACATGTGCTGACTGCAATACTTTAAACTTTCACGTGGAATGTGAGCATTCACTGTGATATGACTAATATATGCATCAAACACATGACTAATGATCTTTGGCAAAACTGGGTTACACCAGCAGCAAATAAATAAATGCTTACATGCACAAATAAAAATAACACAAATAAAAAATATAGGATACAGAATACAACTGATCATGTGAAAATGCAATTTTCTTTAGACTAAGATAAATTAAATGTACATATCTAACATACTAGACTGGTTCTTGTGAAATAAAATTCACATTTATACAAAACAGAGAATATATTCCTTTGCAATGAAGAATTTATTATCACAGCTATGCAGCTTATCTTAACTACAGATGGAGATAGCAATACCTGTTCAGAGGAGTGACAGTCATGTTAATGGCTGTCGACTCTCATAATCTGTGTTATAATTAGAACATGCTGCGCATGTGGTTGGAGACAGAATGTGGTAAATAAATAAATAAATATCTTATGGAAAATCCATATCTCATTGCTGCCATTAGATAGTGGGCTTGTGAAATATGAGATCAATAACTCAGTTGATCTCTTTTAACAACAGAAATTCTGGACTGTTTAAAACCATATAGCATTTGGCGCTGTTATTAATCAATTGCACAACAACTGATTTCAGTCCCTTTGCTAATCACTTGGTTGTCATATAAGCTTGTGAATGTTCAGTCTCCAGCAGTGCATTCTTGTAATATCAAAGAGAAAAATATGTTAGTTTTTGAATTAAGGCTCAGTGCTGTGACTCAAATTATATGCCCCATAAAACTCCTAATTAGGGAATGTTGGGCTATGCTGTCCTCTTACTTTCCTACTTTTCTTCTAATGAACAAAGGGAATCATTAGAAAACACAGCCACGTGGTATGTGCGGTTCTCCACTATTCTTGCATGCTGTAATGCTGTTATAAAGCATCTTATCAGTCACAGCAGAACACATAAATCACAAAATATTCAAGAAATCCTTTTAATTGGACCAAAGCCCTTTTTCTATATTAAAAAAAAAAAAAAAAAAAACCCCAACAAAGCTAAATGAAAACAGTGGTTTGTAAAGACAAGGCTTCCATCACAGTCAATGTGGTGGAAGGCTGTTTAGATTCAATCATTTCATTTTATTTACACTCACAGTAAGTGACTAATTAGTAAATACTTTGCACTAAAACAGTGGCCCTCTGTTGAGCTAATTTGGTTTTATTCTCTTTTGAGGAGAATATGAGGCAGCATATAGTCATAACCTAAACTTCTCTGAACTTGAATGTTTTAGCCATCTTTCTAAATCCTCAGTGTCAACCACCAGGTATAAATTAGTTCTAATTTTAATATTCAGAAGCTTTAGTGCAACCGTAGAAAAAGTTAGCAATTAACAGACTTACGGCATTTTCAGCTTGCTGAATTTAAACCCCAAATTACCCATAAACGTGTCTCTTTTACATTCAGACTCACGGGGCATCAGTGTCACACAAACATACTACAAAAAACACTAGACAATAAACTCTGACTTTGAAGCGATGCCCCCAATGCCACCCATTACCAGTCAAAACTCCCTTTAAAAATTATTTTTTGATCATCAGTTGTTCAATGAACCTTTTTATTTTGGTAAAAGTCAGGGAAAACAAAACTGAACAATCTGACATACTTTGGTTCAAAGCATAAAGCTCATTATCATAAAATAATTATTATAATTTAGAAAATAGGTAGAAAAATTGTGGGATTACTTTGTTTTTCATATTACAGGGTGATATGCCCTCTTGTCGGGCTGGAAAATAAGCAATCAAATACAAAAACGTAATGGCACAAACTCCCAGCTCTGATTCCTGAACCCTTCACAGACAACTTTAGAGTTTATAGGAAAGAAAGCTACTGTACAATATTAGTAGTATAAAGAGGTCACATGCACACATGTAATGATGGCACTAAAACACAACAGCTGCACAGATAATCCAACATTCAATTTTTAAAATTCAGTAAAAAGAGTTTTCATATATTATGAAAAAGAGAGGATGGTAAAATCTGTTCCTACATTTCTTTTTGTGTCACAATCAAAAATCTCGGCTTCCTTCACTTTTCAAGTTGTGATGTACTAAAAGTAGCATCAGTGTGTGACTGCTTACTATTTAAGCTTATTAGGAAGATATACAAAATGTTTTGTTGTTGCAACCACTAAATACTAATTAGATTTGGATTTTATAGCACTGATTGAATTGGTAAGGTTATATTTTATATATATATATATATATATATATATATATATATATATATATATATATATATATATATATATATATATATATATATATATATATATATATATAGTTACGTTTCTGAGTTACGTTCTGCTATACAAACCTGGGGCAACAAGTATGTGAGTTGGAATTTACTGCGATATAGCAACACCATCTCTGTGTAAGAACACAGTTATTTACTCTAAATCACTTTTCCAGTTCACTGGTCTTGATTTGGGTGCACATTTGGACCTAAAATGTTTTCTAAATTACCATCAGAGCAACTTTAGAGTGTGATGAACCTGTCGTTATTCTTTAGTTTTATTCCTAAATTGGCCACTTAAGAGCAACGTGGCCCGCAGACTTTCTAAATTCAAACCATGTTTCAGGCTTGCATTTCAATAGTCCTTATTGCATTGTGATTGCCACTTTCAGAGCGAGTAAAGAAAACAATTTTTAGAACCTTTTCCCATTTTTGATGGTCTTTCAAGATCACTTTGTTGACATCAAGCGAATTACCACTCCCAGTTTGTTTGCTTTCAATTTTAGCAAACCAGTTTGAGGATTTTGTCGTCAAATTACCGAGCCAAACCCAGCTTCAATCACAACTTTCTCGTGCGGCAAACTTTCACTGCAGTTCTCATGCTTGTCAGTTCGAAGCTATTTCCCTCAAACTGTAATAGGATCAGGGCTCTGAACTGCTTCCACATGATTGATGAAAGATTAAAAGGATTGTTGAGATTGAAGGCACATTTAGCTCCCTACTGAGGTCCAATTTCTTGTCCTTGTGCTGGCAGTAGGGCTGCCACCATGCAGATGAGAAGATCACTGCAGTGAATGCCAATAATGTGAAATGGTTGTGCGAAAGTCTTGAGGACATGGCAACAGGGAAAAGCTGGCAATCATTTTAAATCTGACTGTTCCTCAGAGGGTCTAGAGTCAGTAATGGTCATAGAGGTGAAAGAAAAAATAAGAAACTAACGAAAAATCAAGACAACAGTTGTGACTTTAGCTGTTACTGATTGTTTGCTTTCACCCTCAGGAAGCATTTGACAGCTTTTTGACTGAAGACACAAACCAAATTATAAATTTTTCCTACTTCAATCTTTAATAATTGAGAGCACATTTATGTGCTTTAGCTTTGCCCTTCATACACAAATATATTTAGTCATGATTTGCATTATGCAGTATACATGGGTCTGAGTTGTTTTCTGTAATTTTAGTGCCGTTAACGTGAGAATTTTAGAACGCCCAACATTAAACATATTTAAGATGTGTCCACGAAAAGCATTACACGACTGAACCTTCCTACATATTTTCAGCTGTCAGTTATGTTTTCCCACAGGGTATCCATGTCAAGTTGAATGTGACGGAGCTCTGTAATTAGAGGTAATACTAAATTAAGAAGTAGCAGCTGAATGATATGAGGCAGCAAATTGTTATTTTAGTGGGAAGTTCTCAGCTGCATCACACAGTTACGTGGGTTGTGACATACCCCAAAACCCTTAAGTGTCAAGGAGTCATTGCCGTTGGACACACTATTCTAACTGAAGCACTTTTATCGCATTTATTTATGTTTAAAGCTGCAGAATATTTCACCTTATGTCTCCTGTTGTCACAGTATGTTTGATGCGATCAGCACACTAGCTGGCTTATTCATGTGAAACAGAAATGCAAGAAAGGCAAGTTTTGACCTTGAAACTGTGTCATCCTGGTGTCCTGACCCTCTATTCCATGGAGGCATATGATTAGTGGTGACCAACAGCGATAACGACTGCATGTCTGTCAAAATCAAGCTGAAGCTCAGTGCCCTGACTGCTGTCTCATTATGAGCTGAAGTGTGGTGTCAGGGTCTAGGGTCAATTTACCAATTCAGCAGTGCATTAAGTCATTGCCTAAGCTAGCTCGCCTCTACAGTTATTAATATGTTATCCTAAGCATAAAATAGTTGCAACATGTCACCACAGACACCTTCAGAGACAAGCTATTTGGAAAATGTTGGCAGCTGATGCCCTAATGCATGCACATGTGTTGGATGCTGTGCAGCTGATGAATTATAAAGTAGGCTTACGTTGCAATATATTACACACATCTCATACAAGGGTGTACACAGACAAATGTCGTCATAAACCATAAGTAGCGGAGCAATATTTTTTATTTTTTTCGGTTATCCAATTTCCTTCAATTGTTGAAGAAAACTGGAGCCTTGTTGAGTCATCTGCAATTGATCAAAACAATTGAAGGAGACAATCTCCAAGCAGAGTGCCGCCTCTTTCAGATGCAGAGAAGAGGCTCTTGATCAGATCACGGTGTATGGTTTGAATACGATTGTAATCAGCATGTTTTGCGTGGATCCCACTCTGGAGTCCACTCAGAGCTGTCAGCTATTATCAGCCAGCGAGCAGCGGCTGCGGTGTGACCTCATCCACTGCACTGTCCCTCACAAAATGGCTGAGTTATGACTGGCACAGAGGCGAGCTGAGCTGCTCACTTGTAAATGAGTGTGGCGCAAAACAGAGTGTTCATGCGTGTCACGAACAGCCCATCATTACTTTTACAGGGGTTGATTTGAGTCACAGCCCAACATATGGGTTATGATGCCTCAGATCGCAGACACGGTATGCATTATAAGAACAGATGCATTCTAAAAATACAGTGCTGATATAAGACATGAGTCGCACTAGATAATTGAATAGCAACCCTGTTTTTTTTTCTAATCATAACATAATAATACCTGTTATCATAATTGTTTAATGTTATGACATTTTTATTTCAATTTTGATCACCCACCAATGATAATTTGCCCTTGTTTTCATATTTCTGTAATGCAACTAAGTAGCATACATTTGCATGTAAGCACTTTGCAATGCACTGCATGATTCTTTGCTTATACTTGAAGATAAGTGTAAGTATTTTCTATTATAAAATTCTTTTTAAGTACATGCGACAAAATAACGTAATTATACTGAAATGCTTTAGTTTGAAATAACTTTGCTCTAAATATTCAGCATTCATCATAAAAGGTCATGCCTCTGTTTATAGTTGAACTCTCCAGATTATATTTTATAATCCACCAAGGCCACAGATCAGTTGCAAATTTCAGGTTTGTGATCCAAACATTTGGAAAAACTATGTCAGTATAACCAAACCATGTAGCAACATGTTTCAAACATTACTGAGGTCCTCCAAGACCTTGTAGACGATTTCACTGACTGCTTTTTGCTTCTAAATCCAAAAGCATGTTTTCAATAATCACGGGGTATTCAACACCGCATCAGTAAACATCACAAAACACTAAACTCAACAAACCAAGCTTTGCACTTTACACCTAAAGGATTATTAATCCCTCAATTGTGAAAAAAAGAAAAAGAAAAAAAGAAAACCCTTGATCATTGTCATTTTTGAGTTCTAAGGCAGAAATCTACATATAGCATCTCACCAAAAACAGCTATATAACTAAGCTAAATGCATGCAATCCGATTATCCCCATCTCTTTTATCAAAAGTTTCACTTTCTATCATTAAATAGCTGGCTTTGACTTCCACTAGCTGGAATCAATAGATTCAAACACTGCTATTTTATCTACAAACTCTAAGTAGTTTATTGCTTTTTAATGTTTAAATGAACTTGATTTTTTTTTTCCATGTTATTGCTTTTACTGTGTTTAACTCCTTTATGAGAACATTTCACTGTGCTTTTAATGTATTGGTTTTCATTTCTTTAGTTTAAAGTGGTTAACATTTATTCAACTAAGCTTTTTATGGATTGCACTGTCTCACTTCTTCCTTTTGTTTTTGAATTTTTAACATGCCAATTTTGTATTTGAGCTTTACACACACAGGTACGTTATTATATTCTTGACTAGAACAGCCTGAACATAGCTTCTTAGAGCCAGTCTATATCTGGCAGGCTCAGTTATTCTCATAAAGCATTCAGCTAGAAAATATCCCATGAAATTCATATGAGCCTCAATGTGTCTTCTGCCTTTGCTTTAATTCTTTGAAATACCTTTTGCAAAGTTTGTGTTATTCAGCTTGTACTAACGAAAATTAAATGTCAATACTAATATCATAGTGTTACAAGGAAGCTTTTAGCTATATTTGAGTTGTTTTAAAAAAAATTACATTTACTGTTTTTGCACTTGTGTTTGCTAGTTAATCTGTTTTACAAATGGTCCTAGTAACTGCAGTCAGTGACTTTTTCTGCCTGTGCTACTATAAATATGCAGTATCCCCCCCAAAAAAAACAAAACCACACAATTTGGCATGTGTGAGTGTGTAGCAGATTGTGAGTATAATTTTATCACTGCAACCTGCTCCCTTTTATAACTTTCTTCTTCCAAATTGTGAGGGGTCATTGCTAATTGTCACAACTGTTAGCAAATTCTTGAATTCCAACCAAAACTATCCATTAAGAACCTCTGTCCTTTGTTAAGTGGCTCATTATCATCTGAGATGTTAGCAGATCGTGTAAGACTTCTAAGAATTCACTGTGTGTGACTTTAAGATAATGCAATAATAAGACTTGCTTGTAAGGTTTTTAACTGTGAATAACATGTCACCATTTAGACATACACAGTAACATTAAATGTTTTGAATGCAACGATTCAGCAAAGGTATTACCAATCAAAAATGTGACAATGTGACGAAAGTTTGATATTAACAAATTGCATTTTGAGTCATTTAAAAACAGTAATATTTTCAGAAAACTCACTGGGATTTTAAAATGACTGTTTTTTTTAACTTTGAAGAGTTTTGATTTTTGCAAAATAATAATATTAACCTGTAAATGCTACATTTATAACATGACAAAAATCCAAAATGAATCTTTGCTAGAAATCCCCATAAATAGTTTATTCTTTAATTGTCCAGGGAGGTTGTCTTACCTTGCTGCCTGTTGCTTGTTCCCTTGTATTCTGACTACAGATGCTGAATGTTCATTGAACGACATTGCCACCACTTCAACCCACCATAATGCAGTCTGCAATTCAATGGCATACATTAAGGAATTAGATAAGTGTTCTGTCATTAAGCTTCATTCTGTACGGAGTTGAGATTATTTTATTATTAGATCCAATGCAAATTAATGCGAAATCCTTTCTGTGACAACCATTATAGACTGTGGGGTGCACTAGAAAATCCACAGTGACAATACGTTGTATTCTTCTGTGGTTCAGTTTTAGCTTTTAAATGCAAGTGTCAAAGCAAGGTATAGAGCAAGACTGATATTTATATGAAAACTTTGAGACTGGCTGAAAGTATGTATGACTTTATACTTCAGATTTGCTGCATCAAGGTCAAATACTCTAATGAGTCAAATGTTCCTGTGAAAACTAATGAGAGATTGACAGAAAGTGCCATTTTCCTTTATAGAGCAGCTGGTATCATGATTTTGCCTCTGTGCCAATTAACACCGCTGTAAGAACTCTTCTATTTACCATAGACCGGTGAGGACTGTGTTTCTGCCCACTCGCTCATCGCCTCCAGCCAAGATTATGTGAGATGACCCGACATGTCATGTGACCCCATCCAGGGCAGCACCTGTGAGTTTTCTGAGAGAGCGCTGTGCCTGATAGATGAGTCTGAGGTGACGAGCAGCTGATGGAGCGGCTACCAAAGGTCATGATGCTTAGGGAAGCACCATTCTGCTTTCTGATTTTGATTTTGGACCAACACTGCCTTTTTCAAATGCATGACAACCTCTTCCAAAAAGGTCAACCTCTTAAAACCAAACTCATCCTTTGGTTCACCCTCTTCTATTGTAGAGTTCAAATGCAACTTGTTGGTTGCAGCAACATTAGTTTAAAAAGGAAGCCATCTAATTTAGTGCACTGTGTCTGCCAAATTGGGTTGCATCCTGCTTGCACTTAGGTGAAGCTGCTGACTAACAAGGCCCTGCAGGCTGGTTAGCAGCAATAGATGACAGAAGCATGCAGTTCAATTGTGTATTTTTTGTTAGTTGATGGATATTTTTTCTTCATTTTAATTTACCCATCAAGTTTAATTTCCTTGATATAGTTCTACTCACCATTCTGTAGGACTGCTTTCAGTGTTAAAGAAATCTCCATCTCAAAATAGGTCATTTGTAAAGGTGTTTTTCTCCAATTAGACCAATAAAGGCATATTATGTCCTATACGATATGCTGTGGGAGTATGTTCACATTGCTTCTTTGCCACAATCTGCCTTGTTCATACCATATTTTTTCTCTCTGTGTGTGTATGCATGAAAGAACCAGGGAAGTAATGGAATAAAAGGAGAGGGAGACTACAATTGCATGGCAGTGTGCACACCTTGCAGCCCATATGGACACAGGAAACAATTGACCTGAATGCTGTCTGCACTCACCCGTACTCACAACTGAAGATGGTCTTGATAAAATGTCATCTTTGAAATTGTCATGTGGCAAGCTATGGCCCTGTAGCTACACCCCTACTGGAGGAGGCAGATGTGAATACTTTGAAAATAATGCCCTTTGCCAACTCCTGCCGTTAAAATTTGCATCACAGAGAACAGCAGCAAAATGTCAGTGGTCAATCAATTCAAATAATCTTGGCTACGGAATATAAAACACAGCATATACTTGGTGTTGATAGAAAATGTAATGAAATGACCTCTTGTCCCCAAGAAAAAGAGTGAAAACTCATTTGCTTCAGTGAGTCAGTTTTAGGAAGTAAAATTGTGAGGGGCAATTCATCCATGGAAATTAAACATATCCCTGGGGTAGCATATCTAAATATGCAGAGAAAATTGTTTTCTTTTTCCTTTTTCTTTCAGTGTTTTCTAGCATTGCAAGTGGAACAACATGTAGTTATAGGGGAGGCTGCTCTATTTTCATTTGTTCGCATTTTAAAATAAAATCCGACTTGGGGCAGTTGAACATTATTCACAGGATTTACAAAAGCACCATAAGCTATACATGATAACAGTACAGAGCTGTTGAACAAAGCCATTTTACAACAGCCTATTGAATTCTGCCCAAGTTCAGATCCTCAGGTCATTAGGGAGCCCCGCGTGTGGCTGGCTGTGCATTCCAAAGCTAGCTGGGTGCGATTGTTTGGCTCAGTTCTTTACTTCATTAATGCACATGAACTGCTTCCAGGCACCCTTGCCAATGTTAATGAGCGTATTAGTTTGCTCCGAGGCCAGCCACTGTCTTTTGATCAAGTTAATATTGGTCGAAGATACAGGGAACCTAGCGCTAAACAGGACAGAAGGAAGAGGATGATCTCAAATCTGTATCTTCTGTAAGTCAAAGAGTTAGTTTTCTTCACTCTCTTTTTACCACGGCTGCCTTATTAGACCAGGTGATTAAAAATAAGGCAGCTCCGGTGGATTTCTTTGTGCTATAAAGCAGCATTTTGAGTCATTTCCCCTGCAAGTGAATTAAACAAAATGCTTTTTCTATACACCCTTTGGTGAAATAGGAAGCAATCTGTTCTGTTTAATGGTGGCACACTTCATTAGCATGTAATTTGAGCTGAGGTTTTGCAGTCATATCCCAAAGCATGACTTCAGTGCCTCATATGTTTTATATTTGCGCCTTACACCCTAAAGTGCTACCCACAGTGTATCCTCTGAGACTGAAAAATTCACCAGATGAACAGTTGTCCAGTGAACATGTACCAGGCAACACATGCATCTTTCCCCGCAGTCAACAGTTGCCTCGAAGAACTGAAAGAAGGATGTTAGACGCATTTGGTGAAATTATGAGGGTTAAACATACTGATCAAATGAACAAATGGCGGAAAAGTCTGGTGAAATCCATTGTAACTGCTGTCAAATTCAGCTGACTACTGTGATGTTCCTTTGTGTTGTAATTATTATAAGTGAACTGCATAAAATAGGAGGATTCGATATAGTATAAAGAATAAAGTGTACATATGTTGACATTGCAGAAGCTGTTGTCTTATTTGTAAGTTGTTCTCTTATTATTATATGACATGATTAATTACAAATATTTTGAGAGAAAAACACTCCTTTCAGAGGGTGTGAAACACTCAATTCTTTACAATCTGCCCACACACAGTAAATCTCAAAAGAGCAATGTTGCCATAGGTGGGAGCGAAAATGCACCATGAACATTGTGCTGAGTGCTGAGCCAAAATATTGCAGATCCATCTCAGCTACTTAAAAACACATCTCATTAATAAAAGTAAAAAGTGACTGATTAGTCAGATTGCTTTTGATTTATTTTACTCCTACTCACATTCACAGTTGTGTGCGCTCAAGTACACCCACACACACACACCATAAATGTGCTTATAGTGTAGACCACAAAGCAAAACACACTTTTCATATCATAGTAGGGAGTTCAGAACCTACTTGGCTTATAAAGTGTGGCAGTTCACTCAGACAGACAATCTGTCTCCCACACAGTTAGAAATTGGTGAAGGTGCTGGGTGAAATACAGCTATGGTGTTATACTATTGTGGAGGACTGCAAAGTTTACTTTGATCTTTTCTAACTCTTACCACACAAGTTATATGTGGCTTGGCTTGGACAGAAGGTAAATAAGCAAACAGAAGAAATCTAAAGTAAATGATAAAGATGGAAAATATCAATGCACATGGACATTTGGGTGGTTTATTACCTCATGTGTAAAAATCAGTGATGATCAAATTGTGTCCAGAGAGAGAAGAAAAAGCCTGTAACAGAAATAAAATGGTGCAGTAGGGAGTTTGAGTCAAAAGGAGCTGTGGGTGATGATAGATGGGGGTGAAAAAGCATATGAATCTGGCCAGGATCACAGGCATCCATCCTCACCTGTCAGAGAGTGACTAATTTCAAAGAGGGAGCTGGGCACTGGCAAGCTGAGTGCCTCAGGTCAAAAGAGCCACTTGGGTTACAGTGAGGTGCTTCTGTACTGGCTGGAAGATAATGACTGGAAGCTTACATGACATACCATGGACACCACCTTATTACACAGACTGTCCCAGCAATGGATCCACACATCTGATCAATCTCGAGCTAGTACTACACCGTGGCATTGTATAGTACGTGCATCTTCCACAAGGGGATGAGGTGTCTCAGAGTCAAGAGATTATTGAAAAGCTCTTCGGTTTGAGTAACGCAGTCACATTGCTATCCCTAAAGAACGCCAAGTTTTACTGTTCATGCTGGAAAATGGTCACAGCATTCTTTTTGTGTGGTTCAGCAGTTAATAAAACATTAAATATTACTACTAGTGTCATAACCGGCATTTATTAGGACTACTGCTCTCAGCCGTTCTTACTGTACTTGTCGCTAATGCTACTGGAATAAAAATGGGCAAGGGCAAACAGTATTCACCCAGTCTCTTGGAAATATATGAAGAATAAATTAGTCCGCACGTATAGTAATTACTTTACAAAACATTCATTTTCCCAGTCAGATCTCTTTCCGATGTGCTATTCTAAAGCCACTGGGACCTTTTGTTCACTGTCTGTGTAAAAACGAATGCAAAGGCAGAATAATAACATAATGAAGCAACTCCCAACTCATTGAATCAGGGTTCTGTAACAAAACAAAAATCATTTTCAGCACTACTAGAATAACACAGGATAATGATCTCTTATAGTACTGGGTCGTGTGACTGCCATAGTAATAAACTTAAGCACTGGATCAGAGGTTGGGTTGCTCTCTGAACTGCACTGAAATTACATCCCCCTCTTCAGTACCTCCACGGTGTCTGCTATAATAAAAAATTAAATGTGTTTGACCTCTGCTCTCATTATGACGAGTTGCTTGTAATGACGGGCACAGATGAACTAAAATCAGGACTTCATTGCAAACTGAATCAGCATGTTGTTATCTTACAATATATATAAACTGTAATAGTGAATTTGAAACATGCCGTTTATTGTGGGCGAGTTTGCCTTTTCTACAACGTTGCATATCATAGTTTATGTCATGCTCATAACATTAATGTCTGAATTGATCCTTTGGCTCCAGATGAGGCTGCCTGTATTGAAAAACATACTATAAAAGTCTGAGTAAATGACATGGGTCATGGTGTACGGCCAGCACAGAAATCGGTTGAAGGGACAATATGAGCTTAGGTGTCAGCAGCCACTGTGACACAAACGTTAATAATCTGGTTTACAAGGGCATGTGATTGTATGTATGTGTAAAGAAGACACTGTTCCATCATTTAATAGCATGCAATTTCTAAGGCTCAAAGGTCCCACCACATGTCAACCAGAATTTTATGAATCTGAAATGAGGCAATCTGTCTCAGGTTCAGTGTGTACGAAGAAAAATACATGTGTTTGGACCTGAAAATGATTAGATTTGACATTTTGACCTAGTGTTTTACAGATATCAAGTGAAACTGAAGACAGTATCAGGACAGGATGTTGTTTTTAATAGACTGTCAGGATTTTGCTTTCGTGTTTTAATTTGCAGTGTTGAAGTCCTTTATCCCAATCCTTGCTTGGCATTAAAAGTTACACTTCCTGCCATTCGTGTAGACCCATTTTAAAGGATTGACTGGCTCTTCAAAGCATTAACACAATGCACGTCTCGCGTAGCAATCTTTTGTAAATCGTTTCACTGAGTTTACAATTTCTTTCCCCTGGAAAACTCTATGAACCATTTTCTCAGCCATCTATGAACAAAGTCAAAGCGAGCCACAGAATGCATTTGAGTTTTTTAAGATATGTCAGTTCTGAGATATGTTGCAAATAGAAATGCAGACTAATTTTTTATCATTGCAGGAGAATGAGTGTGGAAAATTGCAGGCTTATCAGTATGCCGTTGACACTTAAACTGTGTATTGGTGATTTCAGGTGAGAAATCATCTGTCAGCTGTCATTCTCTGCTAATATATTCTGGAACTTTTTTTTTTTCAGCCTGTTTATTGTGCTATAAAAACCACCTCAGTTCTTGGGACAACTTTACAAAGCAGCAGATTGTAGAGTATTTTCTCTGATGCAGGGTCATAGTTTGCTAAAAACTGTTTTTCCTGCTTCCTTTTTTGTGTCAACACATTGTAACATTTAAATTGCACAAGGAAATATCCCACCTTAAACACAAAAATGAAGCACAGAATCCTTACCACTAAACACTGGGGTCTGACCTTGGTTGAAGACTTCAGTGATCACTCTCTGCCAACAGTCTACAAGGTTTCAGATGGTCATGTCTTCTTCTTAGAGACACAGCCTATTCCCCTTTAGTGGAGTGATTGCAGCCATTCTCAAGGTGTCCTTCTGTCAGGAGCATTCACTGCTGTGTTTTTAAGCCTTTTCTGTCAGGTTCTGCAAATATTAAAGCTGTGTGATATTGATGAAAGCATTACGGTATCGTTTTGAAAGGATATTTCCTTAAGGTGTAAATTACTTCCTCATAATATGAGCTCCAAATTTTACTTTCAAAAATTGTTCAAGCTGTAACCAATTACACTGGTAAAATAGTCTTCATGTGATAAGAGCCTGTGCCCGTTTTTAAAAGCAGATAAGTGAATTGTGAAAACCTGCTGAATGACTGCAAAATTCAAGATACTCTATAAATGCATAATATTACCATGCCATGGATGATATTACCTTACACAATGATACAAAGTATCTCTTCCACTGGGCAGCTAATCTAAATGGAGTTCTGGCACTAGGAAAAAAATGGAGAAACATGAGGAGTTGTCACTGAAAACAGGGTATTGCCGCATTCTTTAACCTATAATTTAAAGAATACAGAAGAACCACAAACAGTAAAGCAAAACTATCTCCATTACACAAGCTTGTTCTTGTTCTCGCTTCTCTGAAGAACAATCCCATAAATACATTTTCTCCAACAGATAACATACCTTTTCCCCCGTCTTCTAAGGTCAAACTCTCATGAGGAGGGTGACTCTACCCAACAAATTGTGTCAGTAGTGAGGTTAGCAAACTCGCGAGGAGAGTGCAGAAGAATTTAGCCTCGGACAGAAAATACAACATCCTTTAAAGCAGCTTAATAAGCTGCCTGCATTCAGGTTGTTCCCGCGGGTGGAAGCCAGGGGCTCATCCTGACATGGGGGAATAGGTCCTGCTTGTCCACTGCCTGGGGAGACGTGTGTAATGCAGAGCGAGCAGCTGAGAAAACATTGCAGTGGAGACAGACCTCTCCAACCTGCACCTACCCAACAGCTGTAATAATAAATGGTCTGATTTAAGATGGTTTAAATCTACCTCTGTGGAACACAAATAAACTTTGACTAGAGGGAAATATCAGTGGAGTAAAGCCTCTGTTAGCTCCTTAAATCACCAAACATTAGAGGAAGTTTTATGAAAGATATTCTAATAAAAAAAAGAAAAAATAATAATAATGATAAAAAAACACTATAACCCAGAATAGAAATAAATTAAATGTGTTTTGATAATTTGATAAAATCATTTGCAATAAAGTGTCACTGCTAATAACCAACATCTCAGCTTAATTAATAGCAACAGAGGAAACACAACATATTGCTGTGTCATAACATTTTTCTACTTGTTTCAGTATATGTTATACAAATAAAGAGTTGCACTGATTTATCAGCAAATGTCAGACCTTAGCCCAAAAAAAGACTATATGAAAAAAATAAATAAGGTAATATGTGATATACTGTAGAAACTAATGTGTGTGTGTCATTAAACCTACACTGTCTAGGGGACGTTTTAATGATTTAACTGAACTCTACTGACTTTTTATCATTACAATCTTTCTCCCTTTCAACCTCACATTGAGATATAATCCAATTCATCACCTCGTTAGATAACCAGCCAGACTCTTCCCAAGCAATAGTCTAATTAAAACACTGGGAAGTCTGATGGTTGTGGTTAGACCAAGTCAGCATCAGACAAATCTAACAGAGGAAGAAGAAAAAAAAAAAAAAAAAAAAAAAAGAAAAAAAAAAAATCACAGAATGATAGTTAAATGAATCGCTGAGAGCAGCAGGACATTTGAGGCACCACCATTAATCATGACGCACAACAATAACTAATATTATTTGCAGAGGCTAAGAATTGAGGGTAAATCACCACAAAAGCTGGTGTTAGCAGCTGGCCTCTGGTGAAGCATCCTGGCGATGCATTACTTTGGATACAAGCAAGCTCTCAACCTGATCAGTTGTCAGCAGACTATTTTGGCATTCACAAATTGAAAGGCTACATTAGGCAGATGGAAAATGGACATAGAAGCAGACTGGTAGGCCAAAGGAAAGAGACTGAATGAAAAACTGTCACTGGGTCCCTTGAAACAGAAAATTACTCACATATCGAGTTCATTTTCATCAAGATGTTCATAGCGAGCGCCACAAACCTTTTAACTCTCCTCTGATCAACGGAGATGACAAAATACTACACACATACTTGTCTGTGAAAATCATGGCATTAAGTGCTCTTTTTGGTAAGTGCATTACTGAACTCTTCAGAGAGTTAAAAGGCAAATTAAATGTGAAAAACCCATAGCACTAGTTTTTAATTATTTTCCATGCAAAATAGATCTTTGGGAATATATTCAGTGCTTTGCTTCCGTGCAGGTTCAGGGAGAGGCATTGGTTATTAAACTGACCAAACAGACATGCACTGAGCAAAGAAGGAGAAATAAATATATGAGCACTGAGGCAAAATGTAATTAAGGGACAGAAAATGGATTTTCACCCTTTGTCTTGATGATCTATTGTTTGCCAACATTTAAGGACTTCTATTTAAACAGCCTGTTAAAGGTCCAGAAGCAAAAGGGACATCCATGAAATGATGTGAATTAATGCAAAATTTGCATATTTCTGTCAGGAGTTGTAAGCCAGAGGTTACTTGAAATGACAACATGAAAGGCAATTCGTGTTTAGGAGAATGACGATGTTAAGAAAATTGATTGCTAGAGGTTCACGTGTCAAATTGTAAAATTTTACTTGAGCAAGTACTTGATATTTGCATAATATTTTCTATATAATTACATTCATTTGTGGGTAATTTTACAGAGGTGATGCTGCTGGTACAAAATGGCGCCGGTGAGGTCGGCTGCCGTGCTGGATGCTCTGCCCTAACTTCTCCAGTTTTTGCAGTTTTTCGTCACTTTTTGCTATATCTGCGATAATCTTGCATGGGCATCATGCAAAACACACAAATCCGCTACAGTAGAGACACTTTGGTTTCTATTGGTCTGCAGTACACGAACATTTCACCATGTTTAACTCCGGACCCAACCTGGCCAAAGGAGATCCTGAGAGAGAACAAAGGACGCGACCCTAAGCGACGGCCTCGAGGTAAAAGAGCCGGCATCAGGAACAGGCTACGGGCTCGCGCACACCGCGCACCCATGCCCAGTATCCTGCTAGCCAATGTTCAATCCATCGAGAACAAGCTTGATGACCTCAGAGCCAGAATCAAGTTCCAGAGAGACATTCGGGACTGCAACCTCCTCTGCTTCACCGAGACTTGGCTGAACCCAGCGATACCAGACCACGCCGTGCAGCCGACGGGGTTCTTTTCGGTTTACCGCATGGACAGGACAATGGAGTCGGGGAAGAAAAGAGGTGGTGGAGTGTGTTTGATGGTGAACAACAGATGGTGCGACAGCACAAACATCTCCCCACTCACACGCTCTTGCTCGCCCAATCTGGAGCTTTTGATCGTTAAGTGTCGCCCTTTCTATCTCCCTCGGGAATTCACTGCGGTCATTGCCTGCACTGTTTACATTCCGCCTCACGCGGACTCGGACACTGCCTTATGTGAGCTACATGAGGCTCTCACACATCAACAAACACTTCACCGAGATGCCGCACTCATTGTTATGGGAGATTTTAACAGAGTGAATCTCAAACGGACATTTCACAACCTTCACCAGCACATCAACTGCCCCACCCGGGGCACGAGGACATTAGACCACTGCTACACCCCGTTCAAGAACTGTTACAAGGCTCAGCCCCTGCCGGCATTTGGAAAATCGGACCATTCCGCCATCTTCCTCATACCTGCTTACAAACAAAGGCTAAAGCAGCAACCACCAATCAGGAGGGAGGTCGCTCGCTGGACGGACCAATCGGTGGCCGCGCTGCAGGACGCACTGGATGACGCAGACTGGGACATGTTTCGGCGCAGCTCTGATGACATCAACATGTTTACGGAAGCGGTTGTGGGATTTATCGGGAAACTAGCGGACGACACAGCAGAAAGAACTATCATCCGAACGTTTCCCAACCAGAAGCCGTGGGTGGATAAAAACATCCGCGACGCTCTGAGATCACGCACCGCTGCCTACAATGAAGGGCTTGTCTCCGGTAATATGGACCTATACAAGGCTGTGTCCTACAACGTGCGCAGCGCGGTCCGAAAGGCAAAGCGGAGCTACGGGGAAAAACTAGAGTCACAGCTACAACAGTGCGACTCTAGGAGCCTGTGGAAAGGACTGCGGACTATAACGGACTATAAACGACCAGCTTCTTCAATGATGAATGCAGATGCTTCACTGGCTGATGAGCTGAACACGTTTTATGCTCGCTTCGACGCCGCAGCAATTAAAACAACAAACGGCTGTGCGCGCTCGGAGTGCACCAGTGAAGAAAATGCATTCGTCATCACAGAGCATGCCGTGAGGAACACCTTCAGGAGGGTGAACACCAGGAAGGCAGCAGGACCAGATGCAATCCCTGGCCGGGTCCTTAGAGCCTGCGCTGATCAACTAGCACCGGTGTTCACGGAGATCTTCAACCTCTCCCTGGCCCAAGCTGTGGTTCCCACGTGCTTCAAACGGTCCATTATTGTCCCTGTTCCAAAGAAACAACAGCCCGCTTGCCACAGTGACTACCGTCCAGTAGCACTGACTTCAATTGTGATGAAGTGTTTTGAAAGACTGATGAGAGATCACATCACTTCTTCACTTCCTCCCACCATCGACTCACTTCAGTTTGCTTACCGGACTAATCGTTCCACAGACGATGCCATATCTCACCTGCTCCACACATCCCTGAGTCACCTGGACACTGGCAGAGGGAATTATGTTAGGATGCTGTTCGTGGACTACAGTTCAGCATTCAACACAATAATTCCCTCTAAGCTTTTCACCAAGTTGACGGATCTAGGACTCAGCTCATCACTGTGTCAGTGGATCCACAACTTCCTCACAGACAGACCCCAATCAGTGAGGGTAGGAAAACAAGTCTCCCCCTCCATCTCACTCAGCACTGGAGTGCCTCAGGGCTGTGTTTTAAGCCCCCTGCTGTACTCACTGTACACTTATGACTGTGTAGCCACATCCGACACCACCTCCATTGTCAAGTTTGCTGACGACACTGCTGTTGTGGGCCTGATCTCCGACAACATCGAGACGGCCTACCTGGAGGAGATTAGGAACCTGGAGACCTGGTGCCAGGAGAATAACCTCCTCCTAAACGTCAGCAAGACTAAGGAGCTGATCGTGGATTTCACTACAAAGCAGGCGAGGAATTACAAACCCCTCATCATCAGTGGCATGCCAGTGGAGAGAGTGGACAGTTTCCGATACCTGGGTGTCCACATCACTCAGGACCTGTCATGGTCCTGTCACATCAACACCCTGGTTAAGAAAGCCCGTCAGCGTCTCTTCTTCCTCAGAAGACTTAGAGACTTCCATCTGCCACTGAAGGTGCTCAAGAACTTCTACTCCTGCACCATCGAGAGCGTCCTGATGTCAAACATCTGCACCTGGTTTGGGAACAGCACCAAGCAGGATAGACGAGATCTGCAAAGGGTGGTGCGCTCGGCAGAACGCATCATTCAATCAGAGCTCCCTGACCTGCTGTCCATCTACACCAAGCGGTGCAAGTCCAAAGCTAGGAAGATTATGATGGACCTCTCCCATCCCAACAATGGACTCTTCTCACTGTTGAGGTCTGGGAAGCGCTTCCGCTCCCTTAAGGCCAAAACAGAGAGAATGAGGAGGAGCTTCTTCCCCCAGGCTATTCGGGGCCTGAACCAGGTGTAGGACTGGACTCTCCCAACACGTCACTATAAGACTGGACTCTCACACACGTCACCACACGCACCACCACACATTTCCTATAATCCTATAATTCCTATAATTTATAATCCTTATCTTTATAATCTCTTCTGCTATTTGCACATTCTTTACTGTAAATTCCTAAGTTAATTTGTAAATTTTTGTAGTAAATTGTAAATATTGTAAAACTTTTCTTCTGTCATTTAATGGTCGGGCATTGTACAGCTACAAGCATTTCACCCCCATGTCATACTGTGTATGGTTGTGTGTGTGTGACAAATAAAATTTGAATTTGAATTTGTTAGCCACTGAGGAGCAACTCCTTAGTGTTGGACCCTCCATAGCTAATCTTATGTGAAACAAAAATCCATCTTAAGATTTTCTGCTTCCCCTGGTTTACGATAATCACCATCGGTATCCAGAGCACATATACCAGAGGTAAGAGGTGGGGGAGAGATGGAGGGAGAGACAAATACAGAGGAAGAGAAGGAACATGAGGGAAAGAGGAATAGTAGAGATACTGACAGCCTTGGAAGTGTAGAAATGGATGGCGGGCAAAGCCTTCCAGCCCTCAGGAAAACAGAAGTGGGATTTTCAGGTGGGTGGTGAAATTGCTTCAGTAAGGTTGGAGACAGGCCTTGCTCACAATTGATGTCCCTCATCTTTGAAACTTTATTCAACTCTGATACTCTATTCAACACTGTCACAGAGTGAACTCAAAGTGCCAGTAAAAAAAAAAAAGTTCGTTATACATAACAGAAATATCTCAAAAAGTCATCCCACAAACACCGGCCAGGTTTGAAATGACAGCACAGATAGACATCGCTGCATATAAGCATAACATTGTTGCATAACAGTGCAAATCATTTTCCCATCATATGAACAGAGATGTGTGCTTTCACACAGTTTTTCATGTATTAGCACCAATTTAAAGCACTCTGTGTATATTTCCAGTACTCCCCTAATACTACTAGATCAGCAGATAAACAAATCAATCATATTGATGCCATATATAGTCAATTGTAATGTAGTCGGGGTTGTCCTACTTCTTAATTCAGACAGTGCTGCCTTAAGCATATCTTGTTCTGCACGACTAGTCTGAGTTATTTAGTGTCTGTGCATGTGACATATTTCAAAGCCACAGGCAGGAGATCTCAGTGTATTGTGTTGAGTCTAAATCCAGAGTTCTTATTACATTTGCAATCTTTGCTGCCACTCTCATGACATTAGTCTACAAGTAAGTGCATATTTTAAACATACGCAGACATTACAATCTATTTGGACAGGCTCTTCGGGTGTGACATGGATAGGAAAGTTCCTCGTGGAATAGAAATTTCAAACGTGAGAATTTGGGCCAAGCCAACAGTTCCTAAATCTGGACAACGATCTGGTTTTCCTTGTCTAGTTCCTCACTTATTCTTTCTCTTCCATCTTAAAAAACCATGATGCCTACCAATATATTACACTCCACACTGCATTACACTATAATGCACTCCATGACAAACATGTTCTTTAAACTAAAAATCTGAAAATAGAGTCGACATTTGTTGTGTCCCTTCTTTCATTTTAACCAAACAACATGTAACCACAATATAGTATTAATATTTGGTCAACATCAAAAGATCCTGTTATATGCATCTAATGATGTATGTCGCATAACGGCCTGTTTTAAACGTTGACAGTCTCAGCTTCACACTGTGCAGCCACTGCAGAGAGGTGGTGCGTGGCTGACACAAGTGTGAGAGACAAATCAGTGTAGTAGTATTAATGGGAGTTGCTCTGACAGGGAGCCTTGCTGACCTTGGTCTTATCTGAGCGACCTCATGCATGATTGATAAATAAAAATGAAACTCAAGATGTCTTCCAAAGCTGGGGAATCTAATCTCATTACGAGCTGGTTCTTTTTGGCAAAAATAAGAACAGACCTGTTTGGTCTTGGCTGGCGAGGCAATAAATTTTGAAGCACTTTTAGGGTTTACACAGGGAGTAGAGATAGAAAATAATATTTCTGCAATGTGTCTTTGTCCCAATGACAACTGGATTCAGTGACAGGCAGCAGAACACAGGTACTAGCTTGTGTCACTTTTTGTTATCCGTATACAAAGTGATGTGGAAAAAGTTATTTCATATGGCATTTTAAACATGCCTCTCCACTTTCCTTGAGAAAATTGTTTACAATAAAGGTTATGAACTATTCAAAAAACAAAACCCCACAGTGTTTATCTTTGACATCACAAGATCCTTTGAAGCTTCAGTTCTGGATTTGATCTGTTAATGTCTCAGCTGCATGAGCTCCAGCGCTTCATGCTGCAGAATAACAGGATTCCTTCTTTGCTTTGTTTTTTGGATGTGACTTGTTACCATTTACAGCTTTAGTTGAAAAACAGCTATTGTTGGAAATTGAGTCTCAGTTAATATATGCTCACGCAACATTAAAGATTATAATAGTAGAGTACAGTGTAGCCCATTTCATAACAGGGAGTATTGTTTTGAACTGTTAATCGATAATGCTCCCAGACTGGAAATGTTTATTCATAGATTCTGGGTTTTTCTTTTTTTCCCCGAAGCTATCTCAGATCTCTGATAACTTCAAAATGAATCACGACACAGCACTGTGTGTGGCTATTAGTAGTCCATGCCTGTGACCTAGCAGAGGGTTTTACCGGGCAAAGGGTAACATAAAACCAGAGGAATTGTTTTCATGTCTCTTTCCATGGTCTGTCTTTGAGGGATGATTATCCGTATAATTACTTCCATGAACACAGAATAAAACCATGTGCCGTATATTATTTCACCAAAGAAGACTGAGGTAAACTTTCTGGAATGGTTACAGCAAGGCTGTTCAGTTATTTTTTTTACCTGTTGTTAGTGAGTTTTAACAACTTCCTAAATGTTAAGCATGTATGTTCAACACCTATATAAGCTTTAAAGTGGTTCAGAATGTACAAATTGGTATTTGAACTTTGGCTGTGGAAAATAATAATAATAATAATCAGGACTGTACGGTGTTTCTCCAACAACAAACCTTGGATTACCCCAGAAATTAAAACCGTCCTCAAGCAGAAGAGGAGGGCCTTCAAATCCAGAAACAAAGAGGAGTTGAAAAGGGTGCAGAGAGAGCTGAGGGGACTGATAAGGAATGGGAAGGAGAGCTACAGGCAGAAGATGGAGAACCAGCTTCAACAAAACAACGTTGGTGAAGTCTGGAGAGGCCTCAGAACCATCTCGGGCCACAAACAGCAGAACTCTCTGCCTGGGAGGGATGTGAGATGGGCAAATGAACTGAATCATTTCTTCAACAGATTTGACTCAGCCATGAGGCAGTCTGCAACATCGGCTGCAGACTCACCCACCCCCACTGCTGCTGTTCCACCTCAGACACTTCACACCTCCTCTATTCACCCTGCTCACTCCCCCCCACCCCCAACAACAGCATCCAATACACACTCAACACAAGGCTCCAGCCTGTCTCTCTCAACCACCCAGGTTAGGAGGGAACTGAGGAGGATTAATGGCAAGAAGGCAGCGGGTCCAGATGGCATCAGCTCGAGGGTCGTCAGGTCCTGCGCGGACCAACTGTGTGGGGTGATGGAGCACCTCTTCAACCTGAGCCTGAGGTTGGGAAGAGTTCCACAGCTCTGGAAAACCTCCTGTGTTGTACCAGTGCCAAAGACTTCACGCCCCAAGGACCTCAACAGCTACAGGCCGGTGGCTCTGACATCCCACCTGATGAAGACCCTGGAGCGGTTGGTCCTGGCTCAGCTTCGGCGCCTAACAAGCTCATCACTGGACCCACTTCAGTTTGCCTACCAGCCTGGCATTGGAGCGGATGATGCCGTCATTCACCTCCTACATCGTTCCCTCGCTCACCTGGAGACCGCTGGAAGCACTGTGAGAATCATGTTCTTTGATTTCTCCAGTGCCTTCAACACCATTCTTCCCTCGGTTCTAAAGGACAAGCTGGTGAACTCTGGAGTGGACCATCACCTCACTACCTGGATCCTGGACTACCTCACCGACCGACCACAGTATGTGAGGACTCAGGGCTGTGTGTCGGACAGGGTCGTCTGCAGTACGGGGGCCCCACAGGGAACGGTTCTGGCTCCGTTCCTCTTCACCATCTACACTGCAGACTTCTCCCACAATTCCACCCAGTGCTTCCTGCAGAAGTTCTCTGATGACTCTGCAATAGTCGGCCTCATCACTGATGGGGACGACAAGGAGTACAGAGGTCTGACCCAAGACTTTGTGGACTGGTGCCAGCTGAACTACCTCCAGATCAACGCCAGTAAAACCAAGGAACTGGTGGTAGACTTCCGCAGGCACAAGCATTCTCCACTGCAACCACTGAACATCCAAGGTATGGACATTGAGGCTGTGGACAGCTACAGATACCTTGGTGTTCATCTGAACAATAGACTGGACTGGACTCATAACTCAGACGCCCTCTACAGGAAAGGGCAGAGCAGGCTGTACCTGCTGCGGAGACTCAGGTCGTTTGGAGTGGAGGGCCCACTCCTGAAGAAATTCTATGACTCTGTTGTGGCTTCTGCTATCTTTTATGGTGTGGTCTGCTGGGGCGGCAGCATCTCTGCTGGGGACAGGAAGAGACTGAACAGGGTGATCCGAAGGGCCAGCTCTGTTCTAGGATGCCCTCTGGACCCAGTGGAGGTGGTGAGTGACAGGAGAACGGCGGCTAAGCTGTCATCCCTGATGGACAACATCTCCCACCCCATGCAGCAGACTGTGACAGCACTGAGCAGCTCCTTCAGTGGGAGACTGCGGCACCCACGGTGTGGGACGGAGAGATTTCGCAGGTCTTTCCTCCCCACTGCTGTCAGACTCCACAACAAAGACTTTAACTGAACAAACACACACATCCACACATGTGCAATAACACTAAGTGCAATAATCTTTTCTGGCATCGTTGTATTTTTACTCAGTTGTATATAGTATTTGTATTCTATTTTTATCTTATTGTATATTTATTTTATTTTATTCTACTGTATATAGTATTTTATTTTATTCTATTCTGTACAGTTGTGTACTGTATTTATTCTTATTGTATTCTAATTTTTGCCTCATAACTTTTGCACTGTCCACTTCCTGCTGTGACAAAACAAATTTCCCACGTGTGGGACTAATAAAGGTTATCTTATCTTATCTTATCTTAATCACACAATTAGCCTCCAAAAGTCCTCCAGCTAATTCTTTTTTTTTTTTTTACTAAGGATATGAATATACTCTGACCAAACCAAAGGAACATTTTGTTTTGCAAGGGAAGAGGGCTGTTTAAGAAAAACAGTGTTTACAGTAGGTGGCACAAGTTACTGTAAAGAGTGCAGATAAATCCATTATGCTTGGCTTAAGTTACCGCTGGCAAAATATCTTGTTTCAGAGATTTACAGGTTAGCAAAACTGTGTGATCACAGCCTATAATGCCATGTAGAATCAAAAGTCACAGCAGAACTTTGGTGTCTTTTGATATCCAAACATAAATCCAGATGAAACAGGAGTTTACACTTGATCTGAGCTTCACAGTGCCCACAGTGGGGAAATGCATGATTTATGTATATATTCCTTCTTTTGCTTCTTGATCTATTTATATAAACACAAAACACACATGTACAAATAGCACAGAGCTACTTATAATTATGCACGTGTTTTCTTCATCATTATTCTGCCCAACACAAAAATTTGCGAACCATTTTAATTTGTATTTTTTTTCTTCTTTGCTTGTATCTTTCTGAGTCACTCCTCTCGTTTTTATTTTGAAAGTTTGTGTTCCTTCCTCGTGTGAGCTTTATGTGTAGGTTGTGAAGTAAGATACTATAAAAGGGCCTCTGCTCTAGGTGGAGATAACGAGCATTCAGACTCATCTTGAATTTTTTTTGACTCTATTGCCGCAGATATTCCCACTTTGCCTCTTTTTTAATGATACATCTCCGTAAAATTACTTTTAGTGGACAGAAAATTGTAACTTTCATTAATAATTAATATGCTGGCTGTCATATAATACACATCATATAAAAAATAATAACTTGGGTAAATATTTGAGTTAACATTTCATCTCCTGCATGAATATGAAATACAGTAGAATCAGAAAGAATAATCTGGTTCTAACTTAAGGTTTATTGTTATATTGTTAATCTATTTTTGCAGATCTAATATAGTGAATGCTTTGCATGCTTCATTTATTTCACGCAGGTATTAAAAAGCTCTGTTTGAGAACCCAGAAATCTTTTCAGTGCTACAGAGAAATTGATACTGCCGACAAAATTAGAACCTCCAAATGTCACCATTTTCAAACAGACAGTAACATTCACAAATATCAAAAACTGAGTATTCAAAGTTTATGGTATAAAAATACCTATCAAACTCCCTGCATGACAACGGTAGAAATAAGTGTTTAATTAAAGACTGAAACATCAAATTCAGAGTTTTTTAAATAATAAAAACTTTTATGACTAATTTTTTTCAGTTATTAGAGTACATTTCTTAATTTAACTGAATAAGTTTGTGGCATGAAGGCACCAAGACTTCCCACATCAATACAAGTTTTCTGCAAGGTAATAATGCTTTCATGTCATTTTAAAACTATACATTCGACATGAAATTGAATAAAAGGAAGATTAACCTGATCGAATGATTAATTAATTAATGACTGTCTGGATAAATTACGTTTTCTGTAGAAACTGAATTGGAAAAATGCATGGTCTATTAATATGTTAAAAGTCTGGAATACTTCTACTTCTAAGTGCATATGTAAACTGCACAATTTAAGCTGAACACAGAATCTTTCCCCCTTCAGCAAATGGCTTTAAAAACAAACTCTGCACATATATTATTCTGCAGCGTGACACCCCAGTGAAGTAAGAATAAGAAAAAAATGATTTTTGCCTGTAGATGTGCAAGCGAGCAAGTTATCAAAAAATGGCTATAAATAATACTTAAAAAATAAGCTCACTTATATATTCGCAAAAGGAAACTATCCACTCAATAGACAATTTGGGTATATTCGCAGCTAATCTCTCATAGTGTGTCTGATCAATATTAGTGACAGAAAAAAAATCATTCTTTGTTCCTGCCTCCATTTTCTTCCCTCAGTGTGCTGCCTGACACAGTAGGGAAAGGCTTCATGAAACATGTGGTGGTATATTTAGCTTTGATGCTGAGCAAAAATACTAGATTAGTGGACTGAATATAGGTGATGCAGTGGTTAGTACTGTTGCCTCAGAGAAAACTGGTCTTGGCTTAGAATCATATGCATATGGGGCTTTTCTCTGCATGTTCTCTATATGACAACTGGGTTCTCTCCAAGTATCCAGCTTCTTCAAACAGTGCAAAGACATGCATGTTGGGGTAATTGATGATTCCATACTGGCTGTAGGTGTGAATGTGAGTGGTGTGAATGTTAGTTTGTCTCTGTGTGCTGGCTCTCTGATACACAGGTGACCTATCTATATAATGACACATGTCTTGTACATGTTGTGGTTCTTTACTGTCACCAGGCAGCAAGTGCCAAGAACAGGGGGTCTGTGGGCTTGTCTTGCTTGTGCTCCTGTTCATTCTATAAACAGCCACAGAGAAACATGATGTTACAACATATGAAAAGCTGAAGTGAAATAAGTGTTAAAAACAATGAAAAGTATCCACAGGTGTCACAATATTGTTTGCAAAAAACTCATTTACAACTTGTGAGCTAATTGAACAATTATAATAATTATAATGATACCACCAGGATTTACTAAATAGACTTTCAAAATATTATTCAGTATGACTCAAAAGATGGAACTGAGCTTATAAGCTCAGGAGGAAAGTGCTTCTAGAGGTCAAGTGTTTTTTCACTTTTTGGGTTTCCATACAACCATGAGACTTTTGCAACAACTGCTATGGCCATCTGCATGTCCCGCTGCATTGGCTTCATATTTCTGACATCCATGCTTTATACTGTCTGTGGAAGTGAATTGACCAGTTACTCCCTTTGCCCACGTCGACGCCTCAGCATCGTAATTCTGCCTTTGGAGTCCAGCCCCCCAAAACCATGAAATGGATAAGTGCTTACAAAAATAGATGGATAAAGTAAATGCACGTTTAACGTTTAATCTATTTTTACAACAAAAATAAAAGATATCTTTGTAATTGTGTAGGGATAACTTCACTGACTAATACCACGTTGCTAGCCAGGTGTTGAGAATCATTGAACAAATGAATGAGTGCACAGGAAATACAGTTTGTTAAGAGATTTTCTACATTATACACTATAATCAAATCTCTATAATACAATATAATCAAGTAGGCCTTATATTCTAACCAAGTATGCCTTACATTTTGTGTGTTCATATATTTTCACATAACCAAGCCTATTGTTGAAGAATTACCTAATCAAGTTTATTGTTAAAGAGAACATAATGCATTCCTTACTTAAGTGTCTGAAATGTTTGAGATGTTTTGACAGCATGATATAATGATGCATTCTTTCCTATAATGTCTGTGATGTCAGATAAAGCATGATATACTACTGTATTTTTAATCCCAGTGTGTGAAAGATCAGATAAGCTGATTTCATGTTTAACCTCTTCCCTGACTGTTAAAAAGAGGAAGTACTATGTAACCCATTTTTGCCTTATAAATAAAGCAGCGAGCCTGTGCTCGGGGTGTGTGTCTTCTCAGAGGCATTCACCCGTGCGGACGTTTTCTAATTACACTCTGAGTCGGTCTGCAGTTGTCTCATTTCTCTTACTTGTGTTCTGAACAAATGTCTACCCCTGACATAGTTATGTCGACAAATGTTTGGACACGGACCCAACTGTCAGAATATTGGTTTTTATATGCCACCTCAATAGATTTAAAATAAAACAAGTTACAGCTGAAGAGCAGAGTCTCAGCTTTAGTGGATGAACAAAAATATTGCGATAATTACAGCCATTTCCCCCAATTTTCAGGGGCTCCAATATAATTGGACCAACTGATATAATCATAGATGTTTTAATACATTGTCAAGAATCCTTGACTGTTGGAAGTTGTTAACATCAAGGATTTTTTTTTCCTTTACTGCAGCTGTCTTTAGCTGTTGTTGGCTTGTCATTCTGTCTTTAGTTCCATCTTCAAAAAATAAAATGTATGAAATTTTGTGAATGACTCAGCCACTGCAGAATTTGATACTTTTTCACCCTCAAAAAAAAAAAAAAAAACTTCCAGGGTTTCTTTTGCAGTATGTTTGTGGTCATTGCTCAGACATTGCTGAACTTCATTGTACATTATAAGCATTGAACAGAAGAGAATGGGCAAAACTGAGGCTGAAAAGTAACACTGTGTGGGAGGACTGAAGTCTCACAAGGTTGCAGATGATATTAACAGCAACAGATTGTTAACATGCCACTTTAATAATAATACCAAGTGGGATTTGTGTTCTGGGATATAATGAATGCTCGAATGCACTCATAGTTCATTCTTTCTATAAATCTGGAGGTTATATCATATGACAAAATAAGAACAATCACCTACTACGAAAACAAGGTTAGCCTACAGTGTAGAGCAGGGGTGTCAAACTCAAATACACAGTGGGCCAAAATTCAAAACTGGAACAAAGTCGCGGGCTAACGTTAATATTTATTGAAATATATTTATTCATCCAGATATAAGAATGAATCTTTTCTTATGGACTCAAACACGTTTTGCTGAAAATCTGAATGTGGAACAAGCAAAGCTTAATACTAAACAAAATATATATTAGCTGTATAATACCAGTAGGCCAGCTCTAATAGTAATTTGGTAGGGCTTCGCGGGCCAAATGTAATTAGGCTGCGGGCCAAACTTGGCCCGCGGGCCAGAGTTTGACACCTATGGTGTAGAGAATTCAAAAATTAATAAGACTTTGAAACAGCAAAAACATTTTTCAAAAGAAGAATGGCAGCTGTTGTGTATAAATGACCAATTATCAACTACATTGGACAAAATGAAAATGATAAAACCAAGGAAATAATTATAACAAAGCTGGACTTCAAATTTGCAGTAATAACCAGTTTATAATGAGAAGAAAATGCTGCAGCTAAGGGTAGACAGCTTTTTTTTCAGGGGTCTGCTCGCATTATCCAACCTAGTCTATCCTTGACTCACCCAAAATTGTTATTTTCACACTGCCAAAAAAGAAAAAAGAAGTGAAAAATTTCAAATGATATTCACATTGTCTCCAACCAGGTCAGATGCAAAGGACTGCAGTTAAACATGGGTGCACCAGCCCTCTCAGAGTATGGGCCAGTGAGGCTTTATAATAACCCTGCCATTGTGCCAATCCCGAAAACTCATCTGTGACGGCCAAATTGGCAGCCCCATCGTGTAGTTAAGTGCCTAGCCCCAGAGTTCGCTGGGTGGTCCATTTACCAGTCAGCCAAAGGTGATTACTTTTAATTAGAACCAAATTTTTGTTAGAGCCAGCTGCACAGATGTTGCTGCTGTATATAAAAACAGCAAAACCAGCAATGTGCAACAGATAAATAATAGAATATTGCCCTCGTGTTAGATGCCTTGGTGATATCTAACCAATGCCAAGTGCCAATTTCTTTTAAAAAAAGAAGCATTTTCACAGCTTTATAAGTTAGCTGTAATTCAACAGGTGTTTCAGGCTGATTGGAAACTTGGATCAGGGAAAAGAGGAACAAAGAGAAAGAAACTAAGACCTAGCTAAAAAAATAAAGGTTTATATAGGTCTTACTTTAGCACAACCACATGTGTTATCCCACCTCTCAGATCATACTACAGGGAACAGGATTAATAAAGTCGTCTCTGTCATTAAATGAGCACAAAGACTATAAAAGTTCAAGATCTAACTGACAAAATTCTCTTCTAAGGTGAACTGAAAAACAATCAAGCACAATTCTGAGCACACAACCTTCAAAAACTTCTTTTTAGTACTTAATATGAGATGTTTTTCTGTGCTTGAAGAAAAAGAAAGTTATTTTATATTGTTTAGCATTGTGTCTCAGCCATATGCACCACTTAGTGTACTTTATCACTTGCATACCAGTTCAGGAGCCTGTCACCTCTATACATGCACTAATTAGAGTGTAAGGCAGTGCTTTCAAGAACAGCAATTTACACTGTGTTCAATGAATCAATGTGATAAGAGTAACATTTGCTACTTAAACACATTTTCAGTGAAAGGTAACACTGCTTTACAAAAGGATCCTATGCAGCTTTGCTAAGCCTCTCATACATGACTGTAAGTCCAGCAGATACAGAGGAAGATTAGGATTCATTTGAATTTGTGTTGCTTATCATATTCTATTCTAGTTGGAATATTAAGTCTAGTATTCACCCCAATTTAGCTCTGTTTTTGGTCTCCACCAAGTCCTAAGGGATATCCCCTTCCAATTAGCAGCAAAAGTGCCACTGTGTTCAAAAGCAAATTCAAAACAATGAGTTGCAATGGGCTATAAAGCACTATAGAAATAATTGTTCACATCTTTGGGGGTCTAAGACCTAATGTAACTGATTTTAAACATCATGAAGATTTTCTAAAGCTCACATTAATAGACCATTTAATTATTATCATCATCTTGTAGACATAGACATAGACATAGAAACTACTTTTAATTTTTATCTCATATAATTGTTAATAGAAATTCTTTCTCCTGTGCTTTGAAAACTCAATCGCATCCCCTGTTTCACATCCAGCAGTATGAGGAGGTAGAATTCAACTTGTGAAATTTAGCAACTTTAAATTCTGTTGCTGCCTGCGGCCTTGAAAACAGAACCTTTGTCATATTTATTTTTTATGTGTTGCAGAAAAATCATGGAATGAGCCTACTATAATTTGCAGAGGCTGTGTGAAAGGCTCTGGAGTGACTGGATAGCTGATATAGCAGCCTATTTTCTCCCTTGTCCTTGGTGCAATCACTTTAAATGGAGGTTTCAGTCAAGTATTTCAGATGTAAATGTGAGGAAGCTACTCATTTGCTAAATTCGTAACGGTTACCTAAACTGAAATGATCATGCAAACTTACAATATGTCTCTTCAACTCACTTAAAATGCATTTGGCACAGCAGGGCAAAAAATATGATTTATCACTTTTGGAAAAGGTCATTGTGTTGCAGTGTAATTTGATGCAGAGTCTTTGACAATACTTTTAATGGCAATTATCTGGTCATCATGAGGGAACTCATCTCACGGTTCAAGACCAATTTAAGATTTCTAAATTAGACATTAAGAGTTTGTCGTCTTATCATTATGTTGACTGCTCTAGAAACAATGTGTGTCCATACTGGCTCAGTAAACTGTCAGTGAAGATTGTAGCTGTATTTGAATTCTGGTTAACAGTATCTTAGCGAGATAGTAGATATTTTTCATCTGGTGGTTCAATGGTCTGACCTTTTAAACAATTGCAATGTTGCATTGTTATGCATTTCTATCAGTAGCACAACAGCGCTGACTAACATTTCTGCACTCAGATTTGTAATAATGCCTGTGCAGTCTTCAGCTTGACTCATTTGAACTTTTAATTTATTAAGTAGAATATATATACTTTTAGTGAAGCAGTAGAGGCAAAAAATAATGACTGACCTTGCAGTATGACCTCACATTTCAATATCAAGTTACTTTTTTCCCAAGAGGAATTGTTTTCACGGGCAAGTACAAAATGGAGACCACTTAAAGTTTTTTCTATTACTATTCTTACTTGAAGATATTTGGATTGCATTGTAATTCCAGCCAGAGTGAGGAAGGGTAACAGGCAGTATACTTGTTGTACTTCTACCAAGGAGGGAAATTTCCATACTGGATTGGTTTAGGCTCAGGTTAACAACTACCTCTGTTGGTCAAAACTGTGCCAGTGGAAACTGTGCTACTATTGGCCAAAGACAAAGGAAGAAGAAAGGGGGAAGGTGTCTTACAAGGCTGCAAGAGCGAAACAAAGGCAGGAATGTGGAGGTAAGTGTAGGGACTTATTATATAGGGGCAATGACTGGCAAAGAGAGAAAGCTGATATGGAAGAGAGAAGAAAAGTGTGTGCAAGAGACCAGGTGGAAGGGAAGCAAAGCCAGGAGCACTGGAGATGGATTCAAACTGTATGCGAACAGTGTTGTGGAGCTGAAGAGAGAGTGTCAGGCAAGATAATGAGTTTGAAACAGGAAATCAAAGATGTGATATTGAATGTTGTCAGCATATATGCACCACAAGCCAGAAGTCAGTTGGAAAAGACAGAGAAACTCTGTTGGATAAAGTGATCGAGAGTGTTCTCAGGGGGAGAAGGTGGTGATTGGAGCAGACTTCAGTGGACATCTGGGTGAAGGGAACAGAGGTGATGAGGTGGTGTTCGGTAGGTATAGTGTTAGGGAGAGAAATTGGAAGGGCAGATCAAAGTGGATTTTGCAAAAAGGTTGGAAAAGGCTGTGTTGAACACATACTTCAAAAAGAGGGAGGAACATGGGTTGATGCATGAGTCAACACACGGGTGGACTATTTCTTATGCAGAAGTTGCAATCTAAATAAGATAAGAGTTTGCAAGGTGGTGTCAGGGAGAATGTAGTGAGGAAGCACTGCATGGTAGTCTGTAGGATGACATCGTGGAGAGGAAATAATGAAGGCACAGATAAAGATTAAGTGGTGGAAATTAAAGAAGGAAGACTGTTGCATACAGTTTAGGTTGAAACAGGTTCTGAGTGGCAGAGAAGAGTGACTGGATGACTGGAAAAGTACAAATGTAGTGCTGAGGGAATCTCCCAGGAAGCCATTTGATGTACTGTAAGAAAAAAGGAAAGAAGGCAAGAACACTTGGTGATGGAATAAGGAGGGATGGAAAGTATTCAAAGGAAGAGGATGATGATGAATGGGTTGACATTCATGTTCAGAGATAACGCTGTGATCTGCAGTGAGAGAGTAAGAGTAGGGAGCAGGTGGAAGAGAGCCTGGAAAGGTGGAGTAATGCTATGGAGAGAAGAGGAATGAAAGTAGTATAAGCAAGACAGACATATGTGTGTCTGTGGTGCATATACATGCACCACAGACAGAAGTAAGGAAGAGAGTCAAAGCATGATTGAGTGGAGACAGGTGTCGGCATAATTTGTGACAAAAGGATGGCAGCAAGAGACAAAGGGAAGATTTACAACATAGTAGTAAAGCCTGTTATGTATTTGATTGAAAATGGTAGCATTGACAAAAAATAAAGCAGGCCAAGCTGTCAAGCAGAGTTGAAGATGTTGATTTTTAGTGGGAGTTAGACAAGATCAGAAATAAGAATATCAGAGGAGCAGACAAAGTTAGAGAGGCAAGTATGAGATGGTCTGGACATGTGCAGAGGAGGCATAGTGAGTATATTGGACAAAGGATGCTGAAGATGGAGCTGCCAGCCATGAGGAAAAGAAGAAGACCACAGAGAAGATTCACGGATTGAGTGAAAGACGACAGAGGTTGATGTGACTGAAGAGGACTGATGATCTGATGCACTCTAGCAGCACCTAAAAGGACCATTTAAAAGATGTTTTCTTTCTTATTATAGAAAAGTCCAACTTTTCTAGGACATAGCATTGCAGACATTTAGAGCTTAAAAAACAGAAAAAGAGAGCTGACAAAAGAAAGAAAAGCAGAACACTTACATAATGCAGAATACTGTATAGCAGATACGTGGTACTTTACCTGGTACAAAGTAACTATACTTCAACACATACTCTTTTATCTGAAATCCAGTCTACACCGCTTAAATTACTCAGTTACTCTGGTGCAGCGTTTGTCAATGTGTTCCTTAAGTGGGAAAATCACAAATCAATTTTTTCCCAATTATAACAAAATACCAAGCATCACAATAAACCAGTCTAAATATGCAAGTGGTCCTTGACAATCTTTTTATGTTTGATTTTTAACAGAAACCAGAATTGTTGTTATTTGGAAAAGCCTATAGGCTGTGTCCTATAGTCCAAAAAATATCTGATTAGAAAACTCATTTTGAAAACTTCTTCCATGCTGTCTGTGATTGTCCTCCAGCAGCTAACCCTTCCAATGACATTCCCAAAATACACAGTAATGATTTGCTCTTTCAGTCCCACAGTCTCTCCAGCACCCACTGGAGTACCTATTTTTCTAACTAAGGCAGCGAGTAGGTTGATTTTCATTGCCTGTTCTTAACTTGTTTCTTTCCTTAAAAAAAAGAAAAATACACCAACACTGCAACGATTTGCACATTGGTTATGATAAAGTACTGCACTGACTGTAGCAAACTTACACCATTACACTGAAATATGCACTGGAAAAAGAAGCAAAACAGAATAATTCGACTCTTGTACCACTTCAGAATTCACACATCTGGCTAAGGGCACGAAAAATAACTTGAGCAGAAACACTTTTCAAACTCATAACAGCAATGAATATTTTCAGGAATTTTTTTCTGGTAACTCCAAAGTCCCTGCTGAGGACATGGTGCACAGTGTCAAATGAAAAGCATGGACGCCAGCAAATTTCAAATTCTTTTTATTGTTGCCCATTTTCTGCTTGCTTGCTTATCAATTTTAGATCACAAACACTATGTACCTTTATTGTCAAGATTTTGCATCTGGAGACCACCCAAAAGAAACCAAACCACACCTGCATCAACTGTGGGTCAGTAAAATAAACACTAAAAGCTAATATTACTGTCATCACTATACAAGTTTTGTGCACCACAACTAAAATCCATAGTTTAGACTTTAAAGAATTAGCAATTAAAAGCAACACAATTGTCACATTGGCTGTACTGTAATCAACTTCAGGGTCCTACAATGTTGAGATAGCAGAACTGCGACGGCCCAACTGTTTGTAAAAATACATCCAAGTGCTACAAAAAAAACAATAGTCATTGTTATTTGCAATATCTCAATTCGTGCTCTGCCATTTGTTTTTTACTCTGTTTTTAATAGATGATATATAAAATGGTGAATGAATATATTGTGTTGTTCCTGTCTAAATGCATTCATGTTGCAAAATATAAAATGGCAACAATATAACCCCCCCTACAAGAATCCCAGCAGTGAGGATCAGTAATATGTTAATCCCATTGAACTCGAGACACTGTTTCATGGGTTTTAAACTTTAAGATGTTTATACTGAGCACAAACACTGCCTTTACAAAGCATGGAACTCAATTCAAGGTCATATTTAGCACACTCGTTTTCCATCAGAATGGCCTATAGTGAATGGATTTGATCCTTTGAATAGTGCTGACTCTATGTGACCCTAACTAAAGAAATAATTTTGCATAATCCTTCATCTTAAACCGTAGGCTAAAGCTTCCAAGATTCTATTTTTACAACTGTTAATTTTCTGTTAGTTGCTAGAGCTCAATCAATGTTGGTAGATGTTTGACATCTTAAGTCATCACTCTAATGAGTGTTGTTAATTAAGGTAATTAAGGAATATCTGCCAGCACCTATTTCTGTACAGTCTGCTATTAAACTTGAAATAAGGATGTAACAAGTAAAACAAAGCATATGTTTAGAAAACCACAAAAATGAAAAGGTTCTTTTATGTAATCAGTTTCAATGACGTGCTTTTTTAAAAAAAACAAAAAAAACAAAAACATTGCAAACTGATTGAAAACACTAGAGATTTGTTCCTGTATTAAGGATATAGCTGCTCTATCTCTGAAGAATGCTGCCAAAAGTGTGTAAAAGAAGTTACAGCTTGTTAAGTTTTGGCTTGACAAGAAAATAACTAACATCTACAAGGCCATACTTCACATATGCAGGACAGTTTACATGCACAATGCTTTTGACCTCTCTTGGCTTGAGCTAGAATATTGATCTTTTCTTCTTGATGACAACCAGGAGTCAGCTGTAATTGATCCAAATCAATTAAAGCGCAAAGTTTCCTGATAGCCATCAGGAAACTTCACGGTGTGAAAGCCAATAGTATCTGAGAATGCACTCGTTTACTGCTCTGCACACATACACAACTCTTAGCTGATGCCAAAGCACTAGCATTGATAAATTATCTATGAGGAGCGCTCCGGTCTGAGCACAAAGGAATAAATAACTGTAGCTTTTTTGTTGATTTTTTTTTTTTTGACTCACCAAATCCGATCCAGGAAATTAGAGATTAGCGCAGCACCTACAAATGCATTTCGCCCTCCTAATGAGGATCCTATAATATTTAATTTTGAAAAATAAGATTAATATTTTTTTATTTGCTTTGGTTTTTTTTTAGAGATGGACAGAAAAAGAGCATGTCTGATATATACGCTCACATCTACACATAGTATGTGCCTTGACCGACCTGTCAGAGACTATAAGAGTGGATGAGAAAAACACAATTAGACATTTTCTTCAGTAAAGGTCACCTTCATAAATATATAGTGCACTAAACACTGTGCAAAATAGGAGCAGTTGTATAACTAAATGACAAACGATCTGACACCTGTAACTCTGACAAGCGTCTCACATGAAACAATAAATGATATTAATAAATTATGTGCTTTTACTACGTCGTGACCTCCTTGTATCCCTCCTTTACAAATACAGTTTATTTTTTAATGGTTACAGACTGCTTCACACACAGTAGCAGTGAAATTTCTCATGATCCGATGAGGCCATTATTTGAAAACAAATCTTTCGTTTTTTTATTAGAAATTAATTTCCTAATTAGTCTGGTTTAGTCTGCAGAAATACACCCTGAAATCTATGACATTATAAAAACAAACTGCAGTTTCTAGTTTCTAAAAGCACAAAACAAAACCTAGTGGTTCACTGCCAGAAAAGGCATACTCTGTTTATCATTGCCAAAAAAATAAACTGTTTTTGGTTCCATGATTCATCTCCGCCATATGTTAATCAGGACTGCATGCACAAACATTTTCACACTTACTAATATTATTACTCTTAGCGCTCAGATTACTGTGGGTTCCCAAGGGACCTCAAGCATCTCAAATATATGATTGGCTAGGATTGATATTTTTTTTAGAAAAAAAAAATAACAACATCTAACTAAGAAATATCTCTCCATTTCCAGCGAGATCATTTGAGTACAAGTAACAACTATGCACTGCACAAACACAGATGCACAATGCAGCAGAAGCATCGGAGACAAAGGCAGACCTCTACAGGCTGTCCATTATCGTTGTTTTTGGCTGGTTTCACACGTCTTCAGGCACAAAATATGTTTACAGGGTCAATCACCTGCCACCTACTCAGTCTGAGTAATTGGAAATGACAACTGTTACATATTGCATCTCCAGCAGAGAGGAAATTTAGTTAGTGCTTCTGTGCTTCAGTAAATACTTATTGCATCAGCAGGGTCCCTTTTCACTTTACATAAGCAGCTGCTCAAATGACCTCAAGATGTTGCTGCAATGAATTTACATTGCAACTTGATCTAATGGTAGCCAATAAAAAAGCTAAGAGGAAATCTTGAATGTGCGAAATGCAGCGAGAAGTGGCTAAGAGTGTCTCTACTTTCAGGAATACTGAAATATTTACAGTACAATAAATGCAGATACTGTCTGAATGTAGAAACATCATACAAGTACGGTGCAGAATTATGGTTTTATATTGCATTCGGAATCTTGTTTGCTTTTAAAATATATAGCCATGTAAGGAATAGCAGTCAGTAAAATCAATATCAACATTCTGCTGCCACTGTAATGAACACTTCAAAGGTTCATACAAGTAAATATTTGAAAGAGCCAGAGTGATTCATAAATAAAAAATAAAAATTAACTTAATGCAGCATTACAGAACCTTAAAATGCCAAATGATGACTGAGTAGTTCAGCATCTCTCTGTGCTGCAAGAGTCTAGCTAGTTCTACTTGTACAACAACAAAAGCTAATCTCAAAGGATGTTATGGGTCCTTCAGCCTGCTTCCCTTAAATAACATAAATAAATAACAGCACCACCCAAAGTGAACAGCAGCGCTACTTGCTTCAATTACTGCTGCAGTAGAAGTAATGAGAAACACTCTTCAAGTGTGGCCAATATACACTATAGGGTAAGAAAGAAAACACATTTTTAAAATCAAACTGAATAAATTTACCAGGTTATCTTTACGGGAATTGATACATAAACAAACACAGAGGCAAACCAGATTTGCATGCTTACTGCAAACAGAAATTACGATGTGTGATGTACAAAATTACAGAATTATTAAACGTAACGTCTAAAAATACTAGGGTGAATGTTATGCGTAGACATGTGTTTGATATGGACATTTATTCATTGCACAAACTCAAAGCTATCTTTGTGCTGCAGCTAATTTTATATAAGGCATCGTAAAATAAGGTCTCTAAAGTAGCACGTGTTTTATAAAAATATACACGATTAAGAGAGGGATCAGATCAGAAATCCAGCATTACAAAACTTGGAGTATCATCAGTATCTTGGAGTATCTCCACTGGACTGCTGCATGTGTCAGTAATATGTCAGTGGTGTGAGCTAGAAGACATCATTTCACTGGTTCTTAATATATCATTAAGTCCTGTCACATAATATCATGTGTCTCTGTGACATCCTGGAGGACTGGTTGTCTTGGGTACATGTCATGCAACTGCCATGTCATACAAGTGAACTTCTATTGCATACTGGGCTGTCCTTTCTCTGAAAATATCTCCTGTTTTTTTGCTTTGTTTTGCCCATTTTCATGTAACCACTTAAACAAGACCACCTACAAGAGAAACTTGAACACTAAATATCTTGAAATCGATTTGTCAGAGGGAATTTTTTTCTCACTGCAATAATGAAAAATGGAAGATCAATCGAGGACTGAAATGGAAGAATGCTTATTGGCATCTGCGGTGAGGAGAACTGAGCATTAAGTATACAATGGCATTTTCCTGCGTATGGTGATTTGACTTTAGTGTTTAGTCATTCAATAAAAGCAGTGTGACATCTCTGCCTGGCTCACGTTCCCTAACACTTACGCCGGATAAAAATAAACAAACTTTAAGATGAATTTACACTGATAGCCTCAAAACAGTTGTCTAAAATGAAGACCTCCTTTTAACTCTCTGAGGCTTATAGATTAGAATCAGGCTTTTAAATAGATCTGTAACTGTTAGATCCACAATAGGATTCATATCTCATCTTATATAAATATTAGCACAAGGCTGATAACATCAGTATAACAAAATGAACCTCAATGGTTGCAGCAAGGTCACAGCAACCCTTTCAGCTGAATTGCTTGTGAAATTTTAAATAGCTCAGTGAAGGGTCAAGCTCCCCTGATCATACCAACAGGAAATGATACAAGTTATGTTCCATTATTTTATTTTAAAAACAAAGCTGCTTTTAGGTTTTGTTTTTTGAACTGTTCCACAACTCATCGTCCACAGCTCTGCCACTTCTCTCAGATGCCAATGGGCATCCAAGCGTGGAGTAACAGTGTCAATCAATACACCACCCAAACTCACAATGTATGCAAGTGCAGAGCTTTATTTTAAAGCTGATTCACTGGAATTAAGACATTCCTGCTGTCATTTTCTTTGACCTGCTTGTCTGCTTTATTATTAAACATACAACACAGTTAGCATTCTTGCAAAAGACTGTGAAAAGTAATTTGTCATCTTTAAACACTGGTGTCAACCCACACTTGAACAAATATACAAAATAAAATGTACACATATACCCTTCATGTATTTATAAAATATGGCTTGCATTATGGTCCTTATCTACAGCTGTTCAATATTTATACCTAGCAGTTAGCCTACGGCACATATTTTGTGCAATGAATCCCAGAATGCAAATGCAAATGTTTTCAGCTATGCCTGAGCATTCCAACAGGCATTGCTGGTCAAACATAAATGAAAAGAAATCAACTAATTTATGCAAATTTTCACATTGTTAGCAGTCTAACGAATTTTAATGCAGGTTATCAATTCTAGAGCGAGGAATTCACAGGAAAATAAGAGGCTTTGGCTTACTAAGCTGCTGTCTGCTGCACAAGCTATCAGTCAAAGAGGATATTAACAGAGTACGGGGACCCTCTTTAATCAAATTTTGTCCAAGGAAGCACAACTAAGATCATCTGCTGTCTCTCTTTCATACCAGCCTTGAAACAGTTAATGAGTTTGTGCACATATAAAACAATTAATGTTTTACCTTCATCACAAAACTGATATCTCTTAATATAAGTCGATGAAACATTTAAATAAGAGGCGATACAACACAGCTGTGAACATGTCCCTGCTCCTTTTTTTTTTGAATATGTCGCTAGCATCAGTTTTATGATATAAAAAGTAAACAACTTAGATGTTATTGATTATATGTCATTTTTAAATGGCGCACAAATCACAGGATCCTAACTTTTTGGAGGCAGGTAAATATTTTGTCTCAGCTGCAGCATTAAAAAAAAAGACAAACAAAAACAAAACTGACTTAACAGGCACAAGTGAGCTTTCCCTCCTAATTGTATTTAAGCTCAGATTTTGCTATGGATAAAGAACTTTATCTTTTTGTAGAAAGAGTTCCCTGAAGTGTAAACAAACAAACAATAATTCATTTTCCAAACAGAAAGTGCTGATTACCTATTTTAATTAGCTCAATTTTTTTTGTCTGACTTCCCTGGTGGCCTTAGGAGCAAAGTCTTTCTTATTTACCCACTAAAGACCAAAAGCATGTAAAGAAGGAAAATGTGTCTTATAAAGTCTGTGGTGCACTGGTCCAGAATATTTAATGTAAATAAAGCTGCCAACCGCTTAATCCCAGGGGAAAATGAAAAGTGACTTAACTGCTGCGGGGGAGAGAAATGGGCCCTCAAGTTGTGACTATGCATGATTATCAAGTGTGATTGAGGTAATGCATTATTGACCTGAAACCGCCTGTATTATTTATGTGGATTAATTATCAGGTTTTTAATGGAAACCATCACTTCATGTTATTGTGATAAACAGGAAAAAAACACTTATTTAAACCCTGAGCTTAGAGATTTGTTTTGTGTAAATATTAACTCATTAGTGCATGAAGATAAGCATCACTGGGTATTAAAGCATAGGTCTGTATACAGTTTTACCAATGCCTATGATTACAGAGCTGCTGAGAACTGAATAAACTTTGCATAAGGTTAAAGCGACAAGCGAAAGAAGCTTTTTATAGTTTAAAATCTTATTAAAATGGCATCTGAGGTAAGGCATTGTTTGTATTTGCTGCTTGTTCTGTTACTCAAGGTGACCTGTACGCTTTAATCTGACCACTCTTGCAAATGAAAAAGTGAAAGCATATGATGGCTAACAACCACAGGCTCAAACAGCAAACTGGAACCGTAACTGCATCAAGTCATAACACATTCTCATATTGCGAAGGAACATCTACGACTTATTTCAAGCTACACTAACCATTCTCTAATCTCTTACAAGTTCAGCAGGTAAATTACATTTATATGAGAATATTTCTGTTGTTTCGTACCACTGACTCTGAAATGATTTCCACAACAAGAGCAGGCCTTACGACACATGCGGTGCAGTGACTGGATTAACTATTTAGCATAATGCAAGGCAGCAACACCCATGGGTAAAATCACTTCTAACAACTGTGTGACCAGACATATCTAGCGAATGGTGAAGCTGCTATGCCAGTGAGTAACATGTTCAACCTGAGATTTATCACTGCTTCTTTGTTTGCAGCTTACCCCTCTGAAGATGATAAGCAGTATCTGAAGAACACTTACCTTGCCCCCCAACGCTTACCTTAACCAACCGTGTGCAGCAGTGAAGAAGCAGCCACTTGAGTCTGGAACGCCCACTCTTGATCTGTAAAGACCTCTGCTTGAATGAAGTATCTAGTAGTATGATACATAACAGGTTAAGATTCATCATGCTGGTATATACTGCAAATCTCTAAGCGAATGCTGCACTTTATATTAAAAAACTTTAGGAAAACAGTGACAATATAAAAAACACACCCCTATTTGTAAGAATTATGAGTAAAACCATGAGTTATTACTTTGTGGTTGTATAACTCTGCCAAGCATTTAAGTTGCAGTTTATATTCATGTCTGTCCAGATGACAGACAGATTTAGTGGCAGATTTTATTAGTGTCCCAATTCACTATGAGACGCAAAATGAAATATGGTCACAATCTCCCCTTCTGCTCTTTAGTTATGGCTTTGAGTAATGGCCAAAAAAGGACTTTGGCAGAACATAAAGAGGTTGCCATGAAGTTGACCTTTGAACTTTTGCATATAAAATTGCTACAACTTTTTTTTGTCCTCTCAGACATTTGTATGCAACTATATTCTCAACGGCATCATATAAGGTGTGAAATCTGGAGTCAAAATGAACTGTTTTATAATCTTGGAGATTATATGTTTTGTTGGAATAAAGCCATATCAGCTTTACTTTAAAACAAAATAAGGCTCTTTGTGCACATTTATCACAGATCTTCTAATATCCAAGATCATAATCAATGCAACATCAGCCACAGCAATAAAAATCAAAAACTCAAGTGTCTCCATTATTGCAAAACACAATATCCTGATTTTCTCACACGTGTATTGCTGCAAACAAAAAGGAAATACTCGTCTGTCTCTCTTTTAACACTGCTCATTGTATATGGTCCCTTCCATTCTTCTCTGAGGACGATATTTCAGTTTTATGTTTTCGGTACTGAGCAGTGAAGTGGGAGGAATGTCTTTGTTTTGCGCTCTAAATAATGAGACTGAACATCTGATTGTGTTGATATTATAAAAACCCTCTGTATGCATTTCTCGTACTGCCAACTTAGGACTGATAAAGTCTCTTTCCTATACTTGTTAAGTGCAACTATGCAAATAATTGTATTTGTCCTTTAAAAGTGTAGCTTTCTCACAGCGTGTGACCTTTCAGTATATGTAAAGCCATTCATCTGTAGCTCTGTGTCCGACACAAGAGTCGAATGATAATGTATTTAACCTGCCAGGCAGAACCTTATATAATAAAACTGAACCACAATACAGGAAGAATCTAAGGGTTCCAGTTATTTTACATTAGATACATTTGTATCCAACCGTGATACTGCTTTTTACTATGTTTCCATTTTTCACAAATAAAGAAGATGCCAGAACATACGCAGCACACATGAAAGTATTTCCAGCTTGGCCCTGCTTCCACATGAAGATTTTAAAGATGCGCTGATGTGTATTGATTGATACACTGTTGTTGTTCACAAAGTCGTGTCCCCTGTGTCTTATGAAAACTGTTCTTAATAAGGACACAGAAGGTGCCATTATTGCTCAATCTGATGGATGAGGTGTTGGCTGGAATGTGAAACTGCCTTGGCCTCCGTTTTGGTTCAAGAAAGTGCTATTCCTCAAGGGGAGACATGCTGTGATTGAAGTATTTACAACAAGACAGAAATGTGATGGCATAGAGAATGTGGGTGACAGTGACGCATGACTGAACAGATTACTGTGTACAGACTGTAGAGCGGCCCTTTGAATTGTGATGCCTCACTTTATTGTGCCGAGGTTAAAAGGCTTACCTCTCAGGGAGCTGCATTACTCTACCCCCTGCTCGTTTTGATATAGCGGTCCACAGAACAAAGGCCATGTCAGCACTGCCAGACAAACCCCCAGTTTGGTAAACTCAAAAATGTACTCTGACAGGACAATGACCAAGACTGATAGAGAGATAGTTTCTTTAACATCTACAGGTCTCCTACTGCATGATAAAACACGTCTGCCTCAAAGCACTCATTATTTTCCACAACAACCAAAAGTCTGTTCGTTTAATACAGCCAGAGGAGAGAAGTGCTCTTGCACAACTTGCTTTAAAAGCAGGAGACGCTACTTAATGCAGTGCAGCACTTTTAGCAAATGCAGATGACTACTTGAATGTGCAGTTTCTCCCCCTCTGTAGTTAATATTAATCATGGTGAGTAGCTTTAGTGTTCTTCATAAAAGCACAGAGGAAAAAAAAGAATGAAAAATTTTGCTGCCTAAATTCATCCAACTCAAAATTCTGCATTTCCCCTTCTGAATTCTTTGTGCACTTAAAAGGATTTAATACAGAATAATGTTTCACAGTCATCACGCAGAGCTGCAAAAAAAAAAACCTTTTACATTTGCATTAGCCAAGTGCAGGAAGTGATCAAGTGACACTGGCTACAGATCGTGGCTCTGTAAATGTTCATACAAATGAAGTGATATGATTCCATGATGTGCACTTCTGCTCCTTCACAGCTCCTCTAAAATACTGCTAACTAACTACATGTACACTTATCTTAGCCTGGGGTCGGTTTCTTGGAGCTAATGACATTATTTTTCACATAAATCCCATTGGTTATTTTCCCTGCATCTTTAGTTTTTAAACCAGGCTTTCAAATGTAAATTCAAATTTATTCAAATTTATTACCTTGATCTTTTGTTCAACAAGAGCAACCTTTTACAATATAGAATGTATGAATTAAATGCAAAAGTAAAAGCAAATTCTGTGCATTAATTAAGAATTAAATCATTGCTCACAGATGCTGAGAGGGAAAATAGTAAAAGCACAACTTTAAAGGTGTAAATCCTCTCATTTCAGGATCCATTGCTACATATATCCATTCTCTTCATCGCTTTCCATAGCGTCACAGAGGGGAGGTATCCTATCCCAGCAGACATCGGGTGAGAGTCATGGTACACCCTGGACGGATTTCTAGTCTATCACAGGGCTAACATGCAAAGACAGACACCTATTTACACTCACATCCACACTTGGACAATTTATGATCTCCTATCATTTGGCTGTAGGAGGAGCATAAGAGAGAAAGAAAATCCATGCAGCAGCAATCTCCACACAGAAAAGCGCCGGCCAACCAGAGAGTTTTAACTCATAACCTGGGGAACTGAGCCCCCCTATCAATTTTTACATATAAAAATGATTTATCGTGCCTCCTTGCTGAGTTTGCTCACGCACTAACTATTAAATCAATCCAACAGATTCTCGGTGAAACTGGATCTGTTGGCTCGCAGAGTGAAATCACAAGGAAAAGAAGGTGATTCTCACTGTTTTGGTCCTTGCATTTGCTGTACATGGATTACTCAAAATGATTATTGCAATCCTTATTCACGCTAAATGGCATGAAACAATTACTATATTGGCTAAATACAATTTGGATAAATACAGGGATACACTCTGCTGTTTTCAAGGCACTTGTTTCCTTACTGAGTTTGACGACAGTAACTAATTAGGCTATATGAAGAAATGGAGTAACAGTTCAGTCTCATCAACACAATCACAGTATCAATGTAAGACAAGAGTAAATATTTCCTGACACTACCTTAATGTCACCATTAACATTGTATTAATACTGAAACAGAGACGAGAGCTGGTGCTAACTGACTAAATATATGTTACACCTGTCTCAGGATGGCTCTGATTTTGCTTCATCTCATGTGTCATAGAGATGTGAACTATAATGCCTTTTATAGTACTGTCCTCTCCTCAAGAATACGAGTGCACCTCTTGTGGATTTTACACAGCTGCAGACACATATCTGTCTGCTCCGTTTTAAGGAAAGCTGATACAGAATGATGTATATATCAGTGTCTGGATATAAATCCCGCTGTCAGTCTCAGCTGTTGTTATCAGTTTATGTCCTGTGAAAATGAAATGGTAACCAGAGATCCTTACTTCTTACACTGATTGTACACACTGTTACGCAGCTGTGAAGTCATCTTTTTCCTTTACTGCAGGGCCCATTTTAAATACACCGACAGTGATAAAAAAGGGCCTGCGGGAGTTGCAACCACTTTCAACATTCACCGAGGCCATGCAGACTGTAACTTGGCCATTGACATAAGCCTTCTACTGGGATGGTTTGTTTTTAAGTTTCACAACCATATCTGCCGTACACATGTATTAGCAGAAATGCATTACATCTATTTTATAAAATAGAACAAAATAAATCACCTGATATAAGTCAGACTCAGCAAGATACTGAATTAATAGACTCCATGGCAACTGATTTATCAAACAGACATCCATGTCTCGTTGACCCGCTTTCTCGCCATCCTTGTATAAAAATAAGTTTTCGTTCAAAAACAGTGGTGTGGTTATTTATCACTATTCTGTGTTATTCAGTGAATTTCAGGAGTTATTTTGTCATTTGTTTTGGCTATGCAGTTTTTTTCTTTTACTCAGTGTTCCTAAGCCTGTGCTTCATAGTGGTAGTGATTTTACACATTTCCCACACCTGTGAACTTTTTTTTTTAGCTTTGAGTGTTATGTGTAAGTTGGAGAGTAATAGTGAAAGTGATAGCGATAAGGATATGAGAGCAAGAGATCAAATTTTCTAGGAGAAAAAAAAGGTAAGAGTCATGTCCCTTTCTCAAACTGTATTAAGTTGTGTGTCTGTATTGGTCTACTAAAGCTACTGTCAGCAGAGAGATTGATATCTCTGCTTCTTCTGCCACAAAAACTCCTTTCTGCATGATAACTGAACAGCACAGTAGTGAAACTCAAGGAAAAACGTTGCTCTTTTATTAGACTTGAAATTGGTCTTTCCCCGTTTCCTCCTATCAAGCTTCATGACAACTTGGTAACTCCTACCAGCTTCCAATAAAATCAGACAAAGTTCTTCTTTCAGTGTATTAAGCATTCTACTCTGCAGAATTACAGTGTTCATTCTGTCTAATCACTAAGTATTTTTTATGTTGCAACAGCAAATTAACTCCAAAAACCTGTCCAGCACAAAACAGCTAACAACATGAGCGCTGATTACAAATCCTGAAACCCCAGCCCACAAAGACAAAACAAATAGCTAATTTAAATATGTCCACCGGCCTCCTCAAAGCCAGCTCCTCATGCAGCGCTGCACTGCTTTTATTTCTTCAGTGTGGTTAAATTGCACCCTGATAGTCCCCTTTTGGCCACTTGCAAGAGTGTAAGTGGTTGAGAAGTAAATGTATCAGTGTGAAACTTGATACAAATCAACTTCAGTTTCAAACGGATTTAAAATTCATGTCAAGGTTTTATGTTCCTCAGGAACATAAAATTCCTGGGGATGTGAAGAAATAACAACAAAAGTATCTGAGTTGAAAAAGGAAACAAGGAGACAGGATGTAAAGAATAGGTTCTTGTTTTAATAATGACACTAAACGCGACAGACAAGCTGCTTTCCCCCAGACAGATATGGTGCACTTTGACAATGGGACTCTCTTACCTTATCCCTGGCCCAGTTGCTGAGTAGAGTCAGCAGCAGTCGTTGGTACCTAAGATAGGAGAACAAGCAAAAGACAAAACATCCACAAAGGTAGAAATCACAGTGGGCCCCACGGAGACTGTTATGCAAGGTCTATCACGTGTGATGAGAGCTGGGTCACTGACCATAACCAGAAGAACAAACAGGAGTTTCCAGAGGATGAGTCCACAGTATCAGAGCTTATAGATGTTATTTTTATTTTTATTTTTCCCCACAGTTCCAACACTTTTAGACTGTTATTGCCAAGTTCTTCCACAACAAACTGAGAGGAAAAACAACCTGAATTGTGGCCTGTGCCATATTTTGCCTGCTCAGAGCAATTTGAAAAGGTATTTTTGGCAACAGCAGCACAGTTGTCACTCTGCTGGCCTGGTTTGCCTCACAATTTGCCACACAACTTTTTGGTGTTCTCCAGAATGAATTTCAAGTTGCACTGTTGACAAAGCAGAGTGAGATCCAGAGTACATGACAAGTGCTCAAGTTCAAGGTGAGATCAGGGTTTCCAGGGAGTGAAGTAAACCAAGTAGTGAGGCACTGATACAAGTTTCCCTCAGCAGACACTGAGCCAAAACCTTAACAACAACAAAATCTGACTGAAAAATAGGTCACAAGACAGACTGGCAATCTTTCCAGGCTGTACCCTGCCTCTCGCCCTATGGTACCTTGAATAGGCTCCAGTCCCCCCATGACACTGATGAGGATAATCGGCAGAGACTGGATGGAAGGATGGAATTTACCAACACTGTTTCCAAGTAGAAGTAAGTAAGTACTGGTTTAACCCTGTAAGGCCAAGTGTACTATATTTGATACATCCGTTTTTGTGATGCATGAGTTTTTCTACATCAATTATTTTGTGTTTCAGGCTTTACAGGGTTAATAAAGACTACCGTGTGTTGTGAAGAGTCATCATAACATGAAGTCACCAAACATAGATCCACTGTGTTTTGGTTCTCTTAAGCAAAAAGCTGCTTCCTTTCTTGTTTTAATCAAGTAAGATGACTCTTCACAATGCAACGCAGTGATCAAAACAATTTAACAGAAGCAGCAATCTTGTACTACTGATGACCATAGTTATGGGTCCAACGAATGATCTTGTCAACTCTGGGGAGAAAACTCAAGATAACACAATCTGTCATGTTACCTTGCGATTTGTCACTGTTCTCTTTTTTTTCCACCCTATTTCTCACATTGTGACAAGCTGACAATGATATTTTTGGCCCCAAGACATATCTCCAGGTAATTGGTTCCTCACCTCTCACCTAATGTGAGGTGTGAGCAGTTACGCCATCACATGCTCAAAAGTTTAAGATGAGCTGCTGCTGGTCAAGATCACCTAATGTCACTAGATTTAAAGCAGGGGTTCCAGAGGCAACTCAAATATAACATTTTCTCCTTTCTTTTTCAAGGGATTACTCTTGCAAGAGCAGAGGCAGACAGGCATACACAGGAATGCATTACCACTCAAGATGAGCCTTCAGAATATATATCCAGTGAGGGTTACCTAGTCAGGGTTACCTAGTCATGTTCTGTTGGAAGAATTTGTTTTGAAAATTCCAGGTAGGAACCAGGATCTGATCAGATCGAATGAGTGTGAATGGCTGTTCTACTCTGATTCTGACTTGCACTACAGGGACTGAATTATGCATTAGCTCTCAACAGGATGCTGTGATATACAACACTGTCTGCCAAAGTCATATCTGGTGGGCCTACCCACCTGATTCAGCCTTCATTTGTTCAAAAGTATTTGCAGAGATACGTGTATTTGCAATATAACCTCTATCTAAAAACAGGGAAGTGCAGATTAGTTATGCTACATTTTAAGAAATCCATCCATTCATCCTTTATGCCGCTTATCGGGGTTAGGGTTGTGAGGGCAACAGTCTAAGCAGAGACTCCCAGATCTCACTCTCCTGGGCTCCTCCAGGTCATCCATAAAACTGTATTATTGGAAAATTGTGCATAAAGTATCAAAAGTAAAAATATGTTATTCTGCAGAAATCATTAATGTGTTCATTGGATTAATATTGCTGCTGTATATGTTTAAGGTTCAGCTCATTTTAAATACCTTAATCATATGTTTGTGGCTATCCTGTGAGGACCACATATTTCAAAATTTTAAAAAAAAATTGATGAATTAGCTGAGTTAAAATATCTACAATAGGGGTTAAAATATGATTGGAAAATGAAGGTGGAAAGTTGGCAAAATAGCTGGTTAAACTCACAGATGCCAATCTGAAAGGACTGCTGAGCCTGCATCTGGTCAACTAGCCTGCTTCATTAGACCAGACATAGTCAGAGCTGCCATCCGCTCTCCATCATCAGACTTTTCCTTGCTGTACTAAAGGAATTTTAAACAGATTTTTTAAACTCCATCTTCTCCAAATCGCACATGGCCAAGGTGGTTAGCAAGAACAAATTCATCTGTCACAATGATAAATTACTGAAGCCAGTCCAGTTGCTAATGCTAGCTGCGTTTCCATACAAAGCCTAGCTCATAACTGATCTAATAGCAGTGAAAGCAGAGCCTGCAGAAGCTTACCTTGTGCTGGTCTCTAATCAATTCACCATGAAAGACCAGACCCAGCCAACACACGTTTATCCACAATGTGCATGCGCAAACCACCAAGGAAAGAAAAAAAATCTGCTGACCTCTCAGCTTGTCCACCTCAAGTTATTGTTAATTGAGAGGGACACAAGGTAAAATAGATTTAGATTTGTGTAATCAGTAGCAAGCAGTGTTTGCTACTGCCTAGAGGACATCCAGGAGGCATTATAATCAGATGCATGAACCACTTCAGCTGGCTCTTTTTAATGCAGAGGAGTAACAGCTTTACTCCTGAATGATGAAGCTCACCAATCAAGCCCAGCCATGATATAGCCTATTTTCTACTGTATGTATTCATTCATTCAGATTCCTTGTGGTCACTACCCAGAGCTCATAGCCAAAGGTAAGGGTAGGAAAGTAGATTGACAGCTTGCTTTCAGAATCAACTCTCTCTTTATCACAGCATACCAGTACAGCATCCACATCAGTGCAGACGCTGCACAAATTACTTTGTCAGTCTCCCATTCCACTCTTACGTCACCTGTAAACAAGACCCTGAGATATTTGCAGTGTATTGCGGCTTAAGGCAGCAGTTGGAACTTCAGAAGTCCAAGTCTGAATGTTCGTCTGAAATGCTGCTTTAACTCAGATTTCTGACTCAAAAACTTGGAGCTGTCCCACCAACTACAAGTTAACAATCCAAGATATTGGCAGTTAACAAAAACAGTAGTAAAATGTAATCTGTGATGCCACTGTTGTGTATTTCTGACTTGCTAAATAAGCTATGCGCAGACAACTGAATTAAAAACCAAGTATTGTGTCGTATTGCTAGTGATGCATGATTTGGTCTACCTTGGTAAGAAGCAAAACACATCCAGTAAATCAAACAGGTTCGATTTACTGCTCTTGATATGGTTGTACAGGGACTAAATGGCCTGTAGCAATGGGCTAGCCACTGACTCCATACTCCTGAACAGCTTCCCCAACAGTATGCCCAGAGTGATATGGTCAAATGTCTTCTTAAAGTCCTCAAAACACATGTTGACCATATACTCTCACACAACCTCGAGAAGATAAAGAACTGGCCCAATTTTCCTTGGTGAGGACACAAATCAAATTGCTCCTCATGGATCTGAAGTGGATCTGAACTTGTCACAGTCTGGCAGAGGCAGACTATAGAGAGTGGAGAGGGTGGACCCAAGTGCGTACACGCAAAATAAAAAGACTTAATATTAACTGAAAACAAGCCGTTTATTGAAGGCTGATTTTAGCAAAGAAAAACTAAAGCAAAGCCAAAACTAAATCATAACCTAAACTGGGTGCGCTAAACATACCAAAACCCAGGAACATGGACTCAAGGTAGGATAGCAGACGGTTGGACAAGGCATGAATGAACACAGACTAAAAGCACACAGGAGGTGATCAGGGGAAGTGGAAACACATGGGGAAAAACAGCTGACACAAATGAACATAATGACATGCAGTAGAAGAGTAAAACTAAACACAATGAACACAGGAACACATGACCTCTTCAAAATAAAACAGGAAACACAATGAGACAGACATGACAACATTAACTTGACAACAAATGACATGCAGACGTGAAACACATAGGACAGGGGAGACTTAATACAGGGGTAGAAAACACAGAGGGAAACTAACAAACAAAGAACTATAATGACAACCTAGGCATGATAGAACGAACTTAGAAAACCTAAAGGACTTAAACATAACAAACTAAAACCAAAATGCTGATCGTGACAGAACTCTCTTCTCCAGCATCCTGGCATACACCTTCCTGAGCAAACTGAGGAGTGTGAGCCCTCTAAAATCGCAAAACACTGTGCAGACCACGCAGTGCCACGTGTCAACAAATCCAGCCCTAGATTTTCAAGAACTATAAGAATAAGAATTACATTCACCCCACGGACCTGGCCATCTGAGAGCTTTTTGACTACTTCAGTGACCTCAGCAACAGTGATGGCTGAGTGTTCTTTCCACTGCCAAATTATATCCTTATTTCAGATGAGCCACACTCCATCTCCACTATATACAGTGTGAAAGGGAAGTTGCTCCCCTTTCCTAAATTACCTCATGGTTTGTCATAATTTCCTCAAGGCTGACTGAAAGCCTTGCTTAATGGCCTCACCAATCTCCTTCTGCACCCAGGTTTCTACTGCTAGGGCCACACTTCAGTTGGCTTGTCGTTATCTGTTAGCTGTCTCCAGAGTCTCACGCCAACTAAGCTAAACAGGATTCCTTTTGTATGAAAGCATCTCAGGTTTAAACCATATGGTTGGGTTGGGGGAGTGTGTGTGTGTGTGTGTGTGGGGGGGGGGGGCTTACCACCATGACAGGCATCAACCACGTTGTGGTTGTACATACAGCAGCTTTGGCAAATGAGCCTTGGCTTTCTCAAGCTCCTTTTAAGAAATGGTAATTGTAAAATTGATTTTTCATGTATTACATGGCATAACTAGAAATTCAATGCATTGCTCTTTCCAATTTGCATTACAGCAGTGCTGCAGAAATGACTGCAATCTGCATCTCATCACTTCCTCTGTAATCCCTTTACAACTGTCTTATATTGGCATCCACTGACCCACTCAGGTCTGCTCTCCTTTCCTCAGACAGTACAGTCTTCACACCCACAGGCAGCATTTCAGCTTGTCTGGCAGTCCTACAGTCAGTCATAAAGTATATACCAGCTACAGAGAATTATAAAAAGCCTCTGGATCCATTCTTAATACCATTATATTCAAGTTAATAACATTCAACACCTTTCATCTGATTACAGTGAAATGTTTAGCTGGTTAAAAAATAGATGCTGGCATTTATTTGGATGTTATTTTGACATGTAACAAAATACATGTACTGTACTCTGAGAAGGACCCACCCCAAAACCCACAGGCCATAAATGATCTGCTTCTACATCTTAGTGCTAGATGCCACAGTACAACACCTGAGGTCCATGCACCAAACGGTCAGAGCTATTTTTGCAGAGTAAGGAGGACACATGATATTAGACAGGGTTTTAACATTGTGGCTGAATATTATATAACTGCTGTTCAATTTATCATACAAAACAGCTGGTTCAGCTGCTGATATCATACCGTAGAATTAAAAGTGTGTTTTTTTTTCAGCCATCAAAAGTAACATTAAAATTCCATTATTATTTCATGTGACTAACTAAAAAAGACCACAGTCTGAATATCCAATAACAATACAGTATGTAAATATTTGCCACAGTATGGTTGACACAGAAACAGTTGGCAGCAAAATGATTATACTCAGTAAATTTAGGAATTTTAACTAGCTGTTGTCCAGCTGTGATAACAGATAGTAGAAAAAAACTTTGGCTGAAGGCATTTTGTCTTCCCCTGCATCCTGCCAGTTTTGTTCCACTGCCCATTTGTCAACAGTGATGTCCAATCGCTCAGTGCCAGGCGGGCAAATCAGCACCTTGTCACTTTCAAAATGGCAATTTGAGTCTCCAGTTTGTGCCTTAAAGCCACTCACTGCCTCAAAACAAGCACTAAATTTAAAACAAGCCAATCCTAAAGTGCAGACTCGCATGCGATCTACAAAACTGACCACATTAGGGCTTTGAGGTGGCTTTGAGATTGAGGACATTTCTTTTCATTTATCAGAAGCAGTGATGCTAAAGTTGAATCAGAAGCCTGAAAAACCTCTGTGGGAACTTATTACAGAGCCTTACAAAATGTCAGCTTCATCTCATAGCAAAATAATCTAGAGCTAGAGGATCTGTCATGGTCAATCAGCCATGTAATAAAAAGAACCTAAGATGAATACAGAGCTCCAGTAGAGTTAATGCACAAAGTGAAGATTTACAATATTCCACATGATGCAAACCCCATCAGAAAGCAGATTGTCTGGTGTTAATTAAGGGCGATGCTGTCCTAGCATTACTGTATCAGTCATTTCACAGAGTCATTTTTATCGCTGTTGCAATTCATGGCTTGTGACTGTTATCATAACTTGTAAATATTCATTGATGTAAGCACGTTCAGTAAAGTTAAAATTAATATCAGCCCAGCAGTTGCACTAAAAAGAAAATCAGTTATCCTGAAGACAGCATGCAAAATTGCCCCGTGGAACAGGTTTTGATCATCTGACAGGTAGCTCGTTAAAAAGTCTCTGGATGTGCTTTATGTTGGAAGCGTTACAACATGTGTAGCTAAAAAAAAGTCCTGTTGTTGGAAAAATATCAAGAACCATGCACAACCATTCGATATTACATTGCTAAGCTCACTGTCTTTTTATATCAGTCTCAAGTGTATGAAAAGAGAGGATCCATCTAACAGTCTTTTCAGTAGTCTTCCTTTGATTGCTTCTGTCTGAACTTCAGACCTATAGCTTTTCCCCCATCCACCCACCCACCTGTATTCATTTTTGAAGCAGCTGGTGTTCATAATGCTCATAGTGATACAGTGAAAATAAAGGTAGCATCATTTTTTACCACCTAATACAGCCCTGTGCTTGCTTTCATGAGTGGTCTCATTTCAGTGAACAGAGCTCCCACACCAAATCGAGTGTGACTTTGTCTTGAATGCTTTCTATTGTTTTTCATGATTTCCCCTTAACTTTGAGATAGCCTTCAATCGCCTCACAGCGCGTAACTCTGTTATTTGCAGCTTAAAGCAGCCTAAAAATCTTCCAACAGGTCTCCCAATATCAATGCTAAAATATTAACACGGACCAAACTTAAAAAGTTCAATCCAAATTTACCAATGAAATCTATCGCCTATAGGCAAGAATAACCTTAAGCAAAACAAATCATCCTTTAATCTTAAAATGCTATTCATGAAAGTCTGGAAAACAAAATTCACATCCAATTCCTTTGTAGCAATGTGACAAATGTACACAATCACAGCACGGTCTTCTTTGTCTTAGGAAATAATGTTAATCACTGCTTAAAATCTTAAATGTGTCCCACACCTTGTCATTATAGATTTTAACATACCTTTGTAATACGTAATTAACACAGGTGAATCAAACAAATCCTGCCTCCCCTTTAGCTTGCTTTGATAAGTATTCTGTGGAGATGGCTGTGTCATCTGGAGTGAAAGCTGTCTTGGGGTAAAGGTGATCTTTGAATATTTCACCTGCTGAAATTAGATTTATGTAAATGTATAATGGGTGCCAAACACTCAGCCGAGCTGTTTATTCATCAAGTGAATTGGCTGAAAATGGATGACGACATGTGCTCTGGCAGTCAGCATGGACCCTTGAAGAGACCAGATGATTGATATTTTCAATCCCACTATATTTGATTAACTTCTGTTCCCCCACTTTAGAGAAAGACATTTGAAATCTCCTCAAATTAATGAAAAAGGAAAGAATACAATTGATTATTTCTGTTTTGTACTAAAATGACCACCAACATTTCATAAGGCTGTGCAATCCATTGCTGACATTAAAGAGCATAGCAAATCTGAGTAGCAGAGGAGAAGTCAATCTCTCCATTTCATCAGCCTGTCAGACTTGTGTCTGCTAGATTGAAAGGATGGAAAAATAAGAGTCCCTCTTCTTCAGAGTTTTCAATTATGTATTATGAAAATGCACAGCCATAATAAAACATCTCTGTCAACACACAGAAATAAAAGACAAATTAAAAAGATTATACCATACTGCCATTGTCCATACTTTTACAGATAAAAGACGTCAAACACCGCAAACAAAGCCCATTTGAAAACTTTATCAAGAAAATATATTTTGGTTGTGTTTCTATTCATATCAGAGAGATTTTGAGAACATTAATTAATCACTGGTAGCATTTTGTTCCAGTGAAGGAAGAAGTGTAACATATTAATTGGAAAAGCCAAAGGTGCCTCTATCTTGTGACAGGTCTCTCCAGGATATCATTTGTGTCACAAGACACTCTTTGATTTTAAAATTGGTTTTTGTTGCTACATAAACTCTGATGACTCTCGACTTCTGCTGCAAAACATTCAGATGGTGTCAGACATGAATGCATGGCTCCATCCTGCCTTCTATCAGGGCTTCTGGCAGTTATTAGTGGTGTAATGGTGTGGGTGATATTTTCTTTGTACACTTTGGACCCTGTAGTACCAACTGAACATCACACAGCCTACCTGAGTATTGCTGCTGACTGTGTTCATCCTTTCATGACCACACTTTACTTATCTCCTGAAGACTGCTTATAGAAGGATAATTCACCATACCAGTGGTTTCTTTAACATGACAATAAGTCAGACACTTTTGGGAATGCTTAAAGCACCTTGTTGAATCAATAACACAAAGAATTATTGTGATTGTGATTATTCTGTTACATACAGCTAAAATGTCCTTGTTCAAATTATGACTACAGTGACATTGTAGGGCATGCAGAGGCATTTGAATGACAGAAACTCGCCCAAGAAAAAACATTATTCATTCGAGTCTCATGTCCCCTGACTGCTTAACCTTGGATCCTAGACTTGAAATCAGCCTGACCTACATAAAGCAAAATATAACAACACATAGACATCAGGATAAAGAGCAGTTGCTTTGTTGTACTTAACTAAAATGCATGTATATGCTGCTACATGATAAAATACAGACCACATTGAAATAATTTGTTGTGTTATTTCAAGAGGTTGGCGAAAAATTCTGTTGAAGAATTACTGTTAAGCTATCCAGTGTTTGAGCTTCTCAGATTTTATCCTTCCTCGTGTGGAGTCCCACATAGCTAACTAATACCACACATCTGCTTTCTTCAAAGGTAAATCCACAATGATCTTTCAAAGATGTCTTTTAAAAACACTCACAGCTGTTTTGAAGGCACTGACAGGATCCTCTAACCATCTAAAAATACATTTGAAAAATCCATTCTTTTTAATCTTTTCCCCAAACAGCAGCAGCATTTTCTTAATCTATCGAAGGAAGGCATGATTTCTATGACCTCACATTACAATTTTTAACTTTTATTATCATCCAGGCTGCATTTTGATCTACTGCTAATCGTTGACATCATTACAGAACAAACCCATATTTGTGTTTCTCTCATCAAAATGAGGAGGAATGTCAAGCTCATTTTATTTTCAATGGAAAAATAAAAACACTTACCTGTGGATGTGATGGAAGGAGTCTACACAAAAACAATGCTGATATTAATGATTCATCTTTGCATATGTAAAATATAAAAAGCCTATTAGCTTTGACATGCTCTTAGATCTAAGCCGCCCAATTGTTTTTCTTCAAGTTTTCGTTAATTAACAAGCTCTTAAGGAAAACAAACTAAAGAGCCACAGCCAGAAATTTGCATATCTGCAAAGTTGAAAGCATCTCGACAACATAAACAATGTGAAGTATGGCTGAAAGGGTTCAGCTTCCTGTCACTCGAAGGCAGTTCAGTTCAGTGATGTGTTTTTAATGATAATTCAGTAATAGCCTACAGTCTATTAAGGTTACGATCTCCACTCTCATTGCAATGCACTTCAAGCTGTTTTCTACATGACAGTCTGAAGTAATGTGCTGATGAATTTCCATTCTATTAAGATGGCTAAATATGGGAGTCGGTATCATTGTCACAGCGCATCGAAGTTTAGAACCCCACACGGGATACAACAGGAGGCAAAAATAAATAAAATGAGGGTAATTTTGAATTCTAAATAATAACAATAATAATCCATCCATTTATTTTATTGTCCAATTCAGGGTTGCTGGAGCCTATCCCAGCTGTCATAGGGCAAACTAGGCCATACAGTGGACAGTTCGCCAGTCAGCGCTAACCACCACCCAGTCAAAATTCAAAACACAGGCTCACCACGGTGGCACGGTGGTTAGCACTGTTGCCGCACAGCAAGAAGGTCCTGAGTTCAATTCCAACATCAGGCCGGGGTCTTTCTGTGTGGAGTTTGCATGTTCTCCCCGTGTTTGCGTGGGTTCCCTCCGGGTACTCCGGCTTCCTCCCACCGTCCAAAGACATGCACTTAGTGGGGATAGGTTAATTGGATAACCCAAATTGTCACTAGGTGTGAATGTGCGAATGAAAGTGAGTACGAATGGTTGTCTGTCCCTGTATGTTGGCCCTGCGACAGACTGGCGACCTGTCCAGGGTGTACCCCGCCTCTCGCCCTATGACAGCTGGGATAGGCTCCAGCGCCCCCCGCGACCCTGAAAAAGGATAAGCGAATGGATGGATGGATGGATGGAGGCTCACCAACATACATTCGGGGGTGGCTGTAGCTCAGGAGGTAGAGCAGGTCATCTACTGATCCGAAGGTTGGTGGTTCAATCCGTGGCTCCTCCAGTCTGCATGCCAAGTATCCTTGGGCAAGATACTAACCCCAAATTGCTCTCCGATGCGTTCATCGGAATATGAATGGTAGTTAGGAAGCACTAAGAAATGCTGTATACAGTGCTTTAAGGACTCCGGGAGAGTAGAAAAGTGCTATATAAGAATAAGTCCATTTACCCCCTGGCCAATCAAATTGATGGCACTATTGCCTCCAAAACTTTTTATATAGGGATGGCCTTATTGGGGCCACTAAGAATAGTGGGGGGGTCACACCAGAAACAGAAGAAGAAGTGTTGGGGCGTAGCAGATGGGAGGGGGTGACAATGGGAAATCATGAAGGATATACAAAATGACACAATACGAATGAAAAAAAGTTGTATATGCAGGAAAATGGCCAGTAGTCCTTCCTCGCCCCTCACCTTGGTGGCACCCATGATTGGTGGACCTTAAAAAAAGACATCAGAAATCATACTTTAAGCCAAATGATTCTTGTCTCCTCTCAGTAAATGATTAAATCTTTATAATGGTACCTCAGGTCAGTACCTAATCGTAGCAGAGAACATCCTACCAAAGTAACACTGGTGTTTGTAAGGTGGTGCTTTGCCCCAGCAAATGTGATTCAGAAAAGGATTCATAGACCCTTTGTGGCATGGTTAAAGTCTCAAAACTAGAACTTTCTGGCCCTAATGAGGCCAGTCTCACTGTGTATGACTATGACCATCCTTGATCTCTGAACACATCACACTTCTGTGTGATCGTGCACATCAGAGTGGAGAGATACTCTAAAAGGAGCCAAAGCACTGGAGCCAAGTCTCCTGCTTGATATGCTTGTTATGGCTGTGCTGTAGAGGTAATCCTTATCAATCACACTGCAAGGGATGGTAGCTCGATGTTTTCATTGCATAATTCTGAATGTCATAACATCAATATTTAATTTTCTGTTTTGAAACTGACAAGTCCAGTGTTACCATCATTGTATCTAATGATTCAGTTCAATGTGGCATTTAATATGTGATGCAGATGCAACACACTGATGAGGATAATGCAGTGATATTTTCTGTGAGCAAGCTATAGCATGTTGTTATAGCATTCATGTATTCAGTGCCAGGTGTTCTTTTTTTTTTTTCAGCAGGGACCTTGAATGAGAACAGCACCGGTGTCCCTTGGATCCAGCCTCATTAAAACATCACTTCGTTAAATTGGAGAGCCACCAGACAGGCCCAGAGTACTGGTGAAGGTCTGTGTGGCCTGCCATGTACAGGTTGCCTGCCTCAGTACATAGCTTGTTGAAGTGCGCTACAGCTTTTAGAAATTCAGATCAAAACCTTGTTCACATGCCTTTGTTATTGTGCAGATCTAAACCCATAGTTCTCATATAATGGAAATTATTATCACAAGGACCTGCAACCGTTCATATATTTTTAAAAATATCATGAAAAACTATGTTGTCGGGGTTTTTTCCAGGAAAAAATATGACGATGTGAGTTCTGATGAGAAAATAAAAAAATGTTTGTTTTTGCTTTTTTTTATTGAGGAAAATTGTACATGTTGAAATTTAAATAGAAAAAAGACTGAACTGACCATCAACACAAGCAGCATATTATAATGAAGGAATTCAAATAGCTATGCTGAACTTGCACAGATGGAATGACAGGGCAGAAAATAGGCTTGTCAAGGTGAATGACAAATCATATTCCTGTGTATAATTCACAGCAAACAAGCACCTGAAGCTTCACAGGAAATTAATATTTTAGTCTTCCAGATTGGCAAAATGTGTGCTTTATCATTACACGGCATTAAAATTCCACATATTCTTTCACTGCAAAATTGCACGATTCCGATCTATTGCGTAAAACCAAATAGGCTGTTTACTTTTTTTAAGAGGAAGCTTCGCCGTATTGGTAGTTAACAGCTTTTTGGTAAATGCACAGATTTAGAGTGACAGCACAATCTGGGCTCTCTGACTGGTGCATCAACGTGCTGTCAGTCAGCCTGTCAGCAGTGCAACAGTGCCATCTATGGTGTTCTATCAAATGAGACTGGTCATCCATGACATAGTAATGACTTGACTGGACTGCACTCAGTTTCCCAATCATTACCATGGCAATGAAGAATGGTTTGTTCATATTAGTAAAATGACTGTTTTTATGCCTGACAAAACCCAATGACATGGAGAGGTGTATGTAATGTGCTGGAACCCCATTATGCCTTGGCAACACATCTTAATAATCACTAGACATTGCCCCTCTCTTTCCAAAAAGGACGTTCACCCTCAGCAGCCTTTATGAAAAGCTGCTATTAACCCCCTGATTACAGGAACCATGAGCTCTTTTTTGTGGACACAGTAAAGGAAATGTGAAACGCTGTAAGGAGACTACAAGTAGTAACGGAGCATAAAATTTTGCAATTTGCATGCTTTGATAGGTAGAGAGAATTGACCACCATTGTCATTCACTTATTTCAAGGTCATGGAGTTCTTTAGGTGAACTTTGTGATAATTGTGCTCATGCAGGCTAAGAAATTGCTTTTACACTCTGGCCCACAAAAGCCATTCAAACCGTGCTCCCATTGGGGAAGGGTGTTTTTAATTAAAACAAAGTTACATAGTTGTGTAATTAAAGTCATAATAATAATGCATTCTTTAATTATGAAGTTCACTTGGAAAGGTCTCACTGATTAGATGCCCAAACATGGATGAGATAACAAGATGTGACATGGAAAGGGGGGGAAAGGCTCTGGAGGTGCTACAAGTATACCAGGAAATATTCTTTCTCTGGGGTTTAAAGGCTTATAAGGATTTGGGGGGATATTAGCGATTCAATTTTAGAAAAGTGTGAAATCCCTCCTCATGTAAATGAAACAATCAATATCAAATTAATAAACCCTTTAAGTGCATACTTCTTAATGATTTGCTGAAATTCAGGAGAAAGAACAGAATTTAAAATCCATATTAATGCATTGTATTAAGCCCCTCCTCACACCTCAGATCCTAGTTTTGAAATCCAATTTGAGGTTTTAATCAGGAATTGCTATGCCTCCATGCCTTAGTAATCATCAGTACAGAACATAAAGCAATTATCAGCAGTTCACACACACTGGCTTCTTGGAAAATCATTCAACAGTGATTACTTAAGAAAAATGGAAAAAGCTTAGCTGATTTAACATCCGTCAATATCACGTTCATGGAAATACAAATGCCAAAAGGTCCTGCACGCAGTTGTGTAATGACAAGCTGAAGACAAAAGCAGGATTCATATCCTACTTGCCAGTGCTCATTTACCTTGGTGACCCACAAGCTCTCTCAATTTATGATGGCAATGAAACCACAAATAATTGCAATATTTGTCTCATAATGGAATTTGGGGGCCATTGGGGGGCAAGGTGTTGCCCACCTCATGGCAGCATGAAACAAATCCTTCAGCAAAGAATGGCTTTGCTTTAATTCAGTCCCATAACATACTGAAACCCAAGCCGGCTTCCAGTGAGGGAAAAGAAGTCCATTAGGCTGCAGCAGATGTATTTTAGCAGCTTGGAAACTCTACCAGAGACATTTTTATAAGCATACATTTTTGCAGTGCATGCTTTCTACCAAATGACCTTCCCTTCGCACTTCGAGTCCAGACTGAGCAGCAGCTTTTACGCTCATATTCATGAGGCCTGTTTTATAGCACTCATAAGGCCACCTTCATCCAGGAGCATAATATGTTTGTGTGAGGGATGTAAAGCACATAATGTGCAATAAAATATGTCCTTTAATGAACATTATAGAAAGATTGAGGCATCTACACAGCCTTAAGTATGGGGCACATAAAATTGGCTAATGGCAACTTCCTGTAAAGCTGCTATTAAGGAAAAGTGATCTGTCTGGTCTTCACTTCTGCACTGCTTTCCATTTGAAAAGCTGGAAATACAAACACGGTGCTTACCAAGCATCATGCAGCCCAATCTCGCATGAATGAGGTCCCCAAAACAAGCTGCTACAAAGGATACCGGGGTAATGCTGTGGTTTGTATACGACTACGAGGCTTTCAAAAGTTTGAATAATAAAACATTAAAACAAAAATAGACTAAAAACACATCAAAAAATCTTCTGCTTAAAAATGTCTTTTACAACTCCACTTTATTCAAAGCTCTCTTTCCAGACCTACTAGAATCTGTTGCGTTGTGTGAATATGGCCTATATTTGATGGATGATAGTGGCGAAGGAGCTGAGAGGACTGCTGGACAGGGCGGACCCTTACACCTGAGCAGCCAGGGATGGCTTGGCCACATGCTGTTCGCATCATTACACAGCCTCAGTTTAGACCTCTGGTGCTGCTCTGATTGATGGGCTCCACCAGGCCAAACAGCCCAATGGAGGCGTTCCATCCAGACTATAGCCCAGCCCATCCATCTTGAGTCCCTAGTAGAGAGTCATGTTACTGTACGTCTTGTCTGGTGCAGGGCTGCTCAGCCTTAATCCTACTCCCTGATTAAATGGGCTGCTGGGTGCACTGAGGGCAGGATTCAGCATTGTACACTAAATTGCCAGTGACAAACCAGGAAGGCTGGATGAATGCAACGCAAAATAATGAAACAAAAAATGTCAGTTTATTGTGATCATTACTTTCACCGTGCAGTTTGTCGTATTAGACGGGGTCTGCATATGCTCTATATATTTACTGGTAATGTGGGTAACCTACAATGTGATGCACGTATCATTGCACGTGATTTTAGACTTATTGATCAATCAAATGTGGGTCAGGACCATTCAGGAGAGCCTCATGGCAGGACTCGGGTTAGAAAAAACAGTTAAAGAGGGAGATTAAATTGTTTACATCTTTATCTTAATACTTTAAATGATTATATTGTCAGTTCAGTATTTGCCATTTAAAAGTGGGATTCACTGCTCCTATGGTCAAATGCATGGGAGACTCTAAAATGCTTGTGATGATAGGAGCGATAAGCATGTTTATTAAAACTAAGCATGCGCTGTACAAACCTTCCTCTCCGTGTTTCCAATTAAGATAGCTTTCAAGCATTAGACATTCTGCTTCAAACAAAGTTAGATGGCCGCATTGTTTAAATAATAACATCTGTGCCTTGTGCAGAGCCAAGTTTGGCCACTCTCTGTGGCTGTTTTTGCCAAAATAAAAAAGGAAATCTTATCTGCAGTTTATATCTATTTCAATACCTCTCTTGTGCTCATTTCTTAACACAGAAGGAGGGAGACAAATTGCCAACTGAAAGCCATTCCCTCGATTTATCCGAAATGACATCTTTAGAATTTCTGACAGTGCACTTAGTGTCCATAGCAGTGCGTGCATCAATGTGCAGCCTGTGAGATCATTTTCAGTATATGACAATTACTGGCACGTCGTTTCTCGATCCACAGGAAAGAAATGGCCATAACAAATGAACGCCTTTACTCCTGCCCCTTTGGATGCTCCACCACTGCAGCCAGATGCGGTAACCAGATGCACACAGCTTGTGTGCTACCTTGCCGCTTCAATAACTCTCATTACGGTAATTGTTGCTTAATGTTTTCATAATCTGCTGCTTACAGGAAACTGTTTTCCTTTCTCTAATACCATAGCTCCCTCCCTATGGTCCTATTCTGAATGCTATGTTAATTTTTTTTTCATGTTTATAATGATTTGGGAACTGTCCCAACTGGCCGGTCTCCCTGATGGAAGAACATCTCAAAGAAAAAGTGCTTCTGGTTTAAATGAGTGAGAGAGCCAACAGAGAAAGGCCGATGGACTCCCTTCTTCTGATATAATGAGCCATGGTTCTCACTTCTTCCCAGCATCTGGACGTTTACTGGGTTTACTTACATTTCAGGTCTGCCATTCCTCACGAGGACTGATTGTCTTCTTAGCCGTACCCATTCTTCCCTGAAGACATACACATGCACATGTACTACAGACACCTCGAGGTACTTCGTTGGAGTGATAATCTGAATATTGGGAGGTAAAGTTGATAACAACAGAGCCAAAAATTGCTTCATTTTAGGTGCAAATTTGCATTCACCCTGGAGGGTTAATTAGTGGGAAATTGCTGTGTAAACCTATTAACGGGTTACTGACTGTTATCACTTTGTCACCCTCACAATCTGTGATTCAAATTTTGAAATACTCCAGATATACTAAAGAAAGAGTGGCTAAGGCTTTTGATTTGCTTCTTTGAGGCAATGTGGAACACATATTGTGTTCAGAGCTATATAGAGGAAAGTTTTAGTGCCACAAGTACGAAACATATGCAGGATCATTTCTTGGGGTTTCTTGGGGTTTTTGAGGTCAGTGCTGATAGTTGTAGTGATTATAGTTTTGCTTAAAAACCAGTGTGGTATTTGAAACCTATGACTGTGTGTCCAAGAGACCTGTGAGTTTGCTATCAGCAATAATTTTGACTGACCAATCAATCTGTGGATCACTCGCTTCTCTCTAATTATCTCACACGTGCATTCTGCCTGCCTGTGACATTTAGCAGGAGCTTTTTCAGTAAGTCACAAGGTGGGCCAAGATGCCATTAGGTGATATGGTTCATTTATTGTAGGGACCCTCATCAGCACATTTTCCTGCCTTGAGGCGTAAAATACAATCCACACTGATTAGCATCAGCCCCATATCAGGAGAAACATAATAGTCCCAGTCTGAAGGTGAAGCTTTTTGAGGGCACACTCTTTGCTCAACATGGGCAATTGTCACAGATTTTATTGCAGTTGGAGGATTATCTCTCAGGCGCTGTGTCCTCAGTGTTGCTCACATGGGTGAATGGAGTTGTTTTGCATTCGTAAAATGTCACTGTATAATTCCATAATTAAATCATTAAGCAACAGCATGTCCTTCATACATTTAGTTTGTACCTTGATGTAGTTTTGCTGTCAAGGTTTATTAATTGATATAAAGACAAATTATAATCAAACCAAAGTGCTTCACCAGACTCAGTAATTGAAATGACCCGGTGCCCTGTTTGCCCTTGGGAACTGGTAGGTTTTTTTAAATAAAAAAGCTCAAAGTTTGTTTTGGCCTACAGCACTGCTAAAAGGCTCCCTGTATTTATATGTCACTCAAATATGGCATTACAGGGAATTTAATGACACAATGTGCCTTTTCTCTCCTACTATGCTCAGCTGGCTTATTCTCAAATGTGATCCATTACAAGATGCAGCGAAACAATCCAATAAAGAAGTTGATTATGTAAGAGAAACCTCCTCCAGCAGTTGTTAGTAGATGTAATGGCTAGGACAGCTAATTAGTTGGGTTGGTTGTCTTTGATTTATATAGTCTTTCCTATCATTCCTTAATCAGCTGAAAGCAATGATCCATGTGCAGACAAAACCCATTCAATTACAAAGCTGCGATCGTGACAGAAATGCCAAGCTCCAAGAGGGGTGTTTAAAACCAACATAGGATTTTCACATTTTCTACATTGATAATTCAGATAATTGAGCTGTAATTAGACACATCACATTGTTTAGAGAGTATCAAGGCAACATGCAAGTGAATCGTTTACTGAGAGCATGAGATCTAAGCGCAACATTATAATTCAGTTATGCAAGTGTCTCTGTTCAAGATGCACAGTAGGTGTGTTTACCAGGGCAAGTCCAGTGTGAATAGCATGGGCAGCACAGTGCATTGATAAACAAACAGATTTAATTATGCCATCGTGGATTTAAGTAAACGAACCTTGAACCGGTAGATGTGTTGAAACTGCATTTGAAAAGTGATGGCTGCTATAGTTTGGTTTAATGACTGTGGGAGGAAATATGCTTCATTGTGAAATGCAGCTGTTTTACATTAATCACTGGCATATGGACAAGTGTCATATTGTAATGATACACAGATCTGCGATCATTATGCTACTACAAATGTAAAGCATACAGAGCACCAGCTGCCTGGGAAGGTCTAAAAGAAGCAGACAGACGGATATCAGTGCGATCAGCGACAAGGGACTAGAAAAGGGACAGAAACCGAAGAGATTTTTTTGACAAAATCAATAAGCAAAAGAGCTACTGTGAGCAGGTCATGACAGACAGATACACACACACACAGCCCCTCTCTTTCTCTCTGTTCCTGATTGTGCAAACATTATTATCACTGTTTGCTGAGACAAGTTTTTCCAATCCCTTTTGAAGTACAAGTACAATACAGCAAAACAATACAAGTTTCATTTTGGAATATTACAAAAGTCAGATGAAAGTAATATTGTCCTTTTCTAAAAGCTTCAAAAGGCTGTTGGAAATGGATAAACTCAAATTTCTTAGCATAATGGAAAACTTTAATATTACATCTGCTCCCAATAATTTTGATAATGGAGATACATATTACATGATTTGTGATTGGATTATATTAAAAACTCAGACAAGTTGACAGTTAAAAACACTGCACTGGGTTTATGCATATTCTTTGCACATCTAAAATGCATAAATATTTTGCAGTAATATTTCATTTTGCTGTTTCTTTTATTCTAAGAGTGTTACTTGGAAAGTTTTTGGACAAAAAAGAGGAAAACCTGCACCCATATGTTCAGAGTTTTTAAATTTCACAGAAAAAACAAACAAAGACTGAGCAAGACTGATTGTGCTGAACCCACTGAGCCCACTGGTGACATATATATCTGAAAAAAGAATAATGTATGCAACAATTGCGTGATTCATTGGTTTTTTTCCCCCCAGATCCTTTGGGTCCTCTGTTTTCAGTTTGCTTTCTCCTTTGGGGAGCTTTAGAATCACATCTGCTTCACTGCGTTAACAACAAAGTGTACGTCTGCTCCCATTGTGACACATACAGTGAGCCCCTGCAGCTGCTGAAGCCAAAGTGACTACAAGCTTTCGTATTATGTGAATGCCATTTAATAGCCTTTAAGAACACTTTAAGGTAGATTTTTATAATATGCCTCAACAACCTCATGATATGCTAAACACTGCAACAAAATAAGTCTAATTGAATACAAGAACAGGCAGTTTATTTGTGCGAGAATCACAAAATAATCAACAATAATATCAGGATATAGCAATTCTGCGATACTTGACATATTGTAAAACAACTCTCAGCACATTATTGTATCTGTGATAAACTATAACAGTAAATGTAAGAAAAAATAAAATAAAATAAAATGACAAGGGATAAGGCTGCAAATTGAGTCTACCATTTTCCCTCTATGAGGTTATTCTTCACTGGAAGTTGTTTTCACCACCACGAGGAAACATAAATACTGAATGAAACTCTGAAAAGTCAAATAGTCAGGGATATCCATTTTTTAAAAATAAAAATGTACCATCGCAAAGTTATCAATGCTGTATTACTAGAAGAAGCAGTACAGTGCATTACCATTTAATTTTTTTGTCCTACATTTAGTATTGCATAAAGTCTTTGCACAGAGGATCATTTTTGCATGTTGATTACAGACAAAAAAAACAAACCCAAAACATTTTCTTATCAAATAGAGATGGCTTGGTGCTGGGCAGACAGCAAAGCGGTCTTCATCATCGTGATAAAGCATCTCCCATTCCCTGCAGCAGGAAGCAGCAAAGCATGGAAGGACCAGCAGACCTTGAGTTCTGTGTGCTCTTCAGAATACAAGGGCACCTCTGACCAGGGGCCAGCCAGCCTGTGAAACAGCAAAACCTCGACAGAAAACTCTTTAACACCGCCACGACTTTTGGCATTTACACCTTTGCACCCCTATTTGGACGTGGAGTATAACGTGTTGTTAAGAATTTGAATATTAACATGAGGATGTCTACTCTGCTGAAGCACAGAATACATATAAATACGTTTACTCATATAATTTACTTCAGTCTTACCATTGTGAATTATTGGTCAGTTCTTTGGGACTGGGTATGGTTTTGGCATGGCTGAAAGAATCATTCAGCCATATAGTCACGATATAATGTACTTTTGCTCATTTTGTATGCGTAAGTTTTATGAAGTATTGATTTGAAAAGAACTACACAATAAAACAACCTGCGTTTGACAGTGCCACGCAGAGCAGAACCCAGCTGAGCCACAAGGCCCTGTACTTTGAGTGAAGGTGTGGTTGCAATCATACACTGGCTAGCGAGCTATATCTGTGCTCTAATCCCATGCAAACACCTTTGATTGAATGTAACAAGTTCCCTCCAGAGGCAATTTCAAGTTCTGCAAAAATCACATGAAATTACCACCTGAGTAATAGTTGACAGAGCATGTGGAGGGAATGTGAGCTTACCAAAAATAGTAAACTCCAACGCTTCATCACAAAACAATACTTTGAAAACCACAAACTGATTATCTCTAATAACGTAATGAGTATCTGAGCGTGGACCCACCCACCCATTTAAAGCTGCACCTCAGAGGCTGTTCCCTTGATCATTCTTTGTCATCCTCTCAGTTGATGAAGCATTATTTGTTCGTGCTATTATTAGTTCACGCTTTCAGCTCCATCAGTAACTCCAAAGCTATTTCACAATAATCTCTGGGATGACATTGAGATGATATTACACAGTGTGTCCCTCACATGCACAGCCTCTGTGGCAAAGCAGTACCAATGCATTACAGTGCGTCTAATACAGCCTGCATGGCACGGTTATCACAGAGATTACATTCATAGACATGAGCTTCATTAAAGTGTAATGTCATGTGCATTTGGAGAATTATTCCAAGTGAAACTATTCACCTCTGATATTGTTTTCACCTTCTAGAGCAGACGAACTCTTGGCCTGCCGCTTTGATCTAAATCTGTGTGGCAAAAGCACCTTTCCTGTTATTATCTTTTCTGTGGATATGCAGTGGAATTGTTCTCTGTCAACTATAGCTGTGTAATTTCTATCAATCATAACAGATGGAGCATCAAGCGAGGCAAGAAGATATGAGAGAAAGGGATCAGGCAAAATCCTAGAAGGACAAGGCCATGTGTATTGGTTTTTATTTTGTTTTTCATTGCATGTCAACCAACTGACACAGTACATTTCTGTAATACGGTTCAGCCTTTCATTGTTATTAATTTACCGTTTCATCTTCAAGCATCTCTCCGAATCTATTTAATTCAGGGAGAGGTATGTTCATTTCCCCTGCCCTCCTTGCATTTATCAGACAAGGAGTGATACCAGCGAATCCCATTGTAGTTTTAAAATAGTCCTTAATTAAAACCCAACACAATTCGATTAAGATGAGCTTAAGATTCATGTATGTTAATTACAAAATTAAAAAGTAAGTAAGCATTATGTGCAAAAAAGCCCTTTTGTCCTATTCTGTTATCACTCATTGTGCTTTGTTCTGGAAACATTAAATGTCACGATAACACCTACACATACGAGACAGTCAATGTGCAAATATCACAACTTCAAGTACAGGATGTGCCACAACAAAGAGCTCCCTGGTGTTATCATTTGGAAAATATCCTCTTTATAAAACTGACATTTACCAACATAACAGCATTTTACTTCCAAATCAGCTAAAACAGTAGTGGAATTCAAATATTTATTCTAGTTTAAAAAGTAAACTGTTTCCTCAGGTAAAAATGTGTTTATAACAGTAAAGTATGTTCAGCCTCACCTTTGACCTTGCCTGCCTGCCAGCCAGAATACACCCACCACAGTGTAGTTATTCTCCTTTATCCATGAATGGCAGCTGCGCAGTGTGTCCACAGTTCACTATATGTTAAATGTCACATTTTGCACTGAAGTGTTGTGTAAATATTCCTGAATAGCATGAATTTAACATGCAGCAAAGGGTGATGTAAAAAGTGACTCGCTGTGAACAGTGAAGTGGTTAAATGAACGCGCCACACTGCCGAGGTCACACGAAAGTGGTACAAAAGCATCTACTGGCCAACAGATGGTGTCCCGCTGCCGATGGTATAAAAGCAGTGGCGGTGATAGACTGCATTTTAATGTAATGTTAGTTCTAGATTGTTATGTTCTTTGCTGCATAAAAATGGCTTTCAGTAGAGCTTTAAATTTGATGTCACACCTGGCTGTAGTGTAAAACTCGTTTTAGTTTCATTCATAATTATGAAATATTTTGCCTCATTTATTAAATGTTTGCAATACACATAGTTGGGCAAAAAGCTTTGTAATGAGATGAGAGATACATTTAAAGAGAAAGAGTTCTCTGCAGTAGTTTAACCGTTGCTCAGATGGAAATTATCCGATTAATAAAAGGTAAGTCGTCAGCATCATTATAATGCTGGCTGCCACTATAATTTTGTTGTACATGTACAATTATCAATATTCTATTCTGTTCTATTTCAAGTAAAGACGCAAAGATTGAAGGAGACAAATCTCACAGGGTTTGTGGACAGTAGATGGCTGTTAGTTGGCTGGCTTTACTGGAATAAAACTATGCTGGAATAATAATATACTGAAGTATAACTAACAGTGTCACCCAGTATTCACTGTAAATTAAATATGCATAGCTAGGCTAATTCAAGCTGCACTAATTAACATATTTAAGACAAACATATTTCCAGATTCCTAAATTCAACAACCTTTAAGAAACTAGAGTTCAAACTACTTTAAATAGATAGAAAAAGAACAAAGGGATTGCACAAATCCACTCTGTTAACCAACTGTCAAACAAAGAAACTCATTATTCTTCTCCTGAAGATCAGGAAAAGTACTCGAACCTGAAATCCATCTTTCTTTATTAGGCTGCTCATCACCCAGTTTCAGGCTCTTTCTCCCTCCTTCAGGATTTTATTAATAGAAACAGTAAAGGATTCCCTTTCAAGCTTCCTTCTTCTCGACATCTAGCTCCAGCTGAAAACAAAGACATGAAATAAATCTGCTCCACCATTAGTGCTTTTTATTTATGTGGATCCAAAACACGTTGGAGTTTTTCTTTCTGCGGTGTGATAAGATTTCCAAAAAAACAGAGACGTTATGAGAAAATGTTGCATTACTTGAAGGTTATGTTGCAAATATGCCCCAATTTTAAGAGCAATGCAAGTGGCCTGGGCCATTAGGTTAATTTAGGATGTTTCTTTAATGCTCCAGTTTTTTTCCCTTAATACTGAAAGACATTTCAATCATTCCTGAACTGGTTCCTATGCATTATTTTGTTAAACTGTTTAAAAGACTTGTCCCCTGGCACGTAGTTTTCCTCCACTTCTTTTAATTCACATTGGGACATACTGCCTAGTTTATAACAACAAACATTGTAAACATAAACCATCATGCAGTCCTTTTTACCTTGAGCTGTTACGCCACTTTGTTTCTGCGTCTATCAGCGATAGACAGACAAATTGAAATTCGTTTCAGCAGCCCACGGCTCTTCTCTTCATATTTGTATTATATTTACCCTTAACATACACCAGCAGCTCTATTCAGCCACTGTTTTGCAATCAATAAAAAGTCCCCAGGAAATTAATTAATAAAGTCAAAGCTGGGGTTGTTTTAAGTTCAGCCTTACCTGACTAGAATTAAGTAGCTTAGGTGAGTCAGAGCTCTCAGTTTGTTCCGTAGATAGAGATGCTGTGGGCAAATATATATTTATGAAGGCAGAAAGAACTCATAATTTGGTGTTAGAGTTCAGTTGGGGAGTCAGAAAAATTTCTGTTGGAGTAAGTGTTTAGCCTATTAATGAGGTGGTTTGTTTTAAAGAAGAAAGCACAAATTCTCAGTAAATTATTTACCATGTTGTTTACCCGGAAATGTTATAAATATACATATTTTCCATTTGTTTGCTTTAAGCCAAGAAATGATAAAGTCTTACATTAAACTTATGAGTTCAATTAGTTGAACTAAATCGGTCACAATACCTGAGACATGATAATCGCTTTATCTTTTGTGACTTATGCCAGCTCAGAACAAGCAGATTTCCACAATAAGAAATATTAATAGATTGTGTTTTATTTATTTATTTATTTGCAGTCTGCCCACAGATCAGACAATGCAGTACAATAATTCTTTCACATTTACAGTATAACTCACACCTGTGCGCCTCAACTAACTCGCGATAGGTGAAAATGCTCGATAAATATGCCACTTTGGACTCTCTGCTGTGTGCTCGTTTATGTCAGCTTTTCTGCATTGACACATTCCTCAGCTTTCTCTCTAATATCTTAAATTAGAGCAGCTCACACTGTGCTATGCTTCCTCCTCTGAACAAAGAGGACACACGCTGACCTTCTCACTGTGTTCACTATCATAACGCAGTCTGAAAAGGTCACAGAAGACTACACTCATACTGATGATATTTGTCCTGATTGATAGAATTAGAGCTTACATGAAGCTAAAATGCTGTAGAGTGCTTAATGAGAAGAGATTACTATAAAAAAGACTGCTATCATGTAGATAAAAATAAAAAAATCAACTGTTCTCCATTAAGAGAATGACTTTTGCAGTTGTATGTTTTGTAAAATGCATTGCTCTGCATGTGAATATTTCACTTGGAAACCAGCAGGTAGACCTCGACTGAAGCGTGAATGTGGCATTGTTTGTATGCAGATTTGCATTTCGGTGTTAATGTCAATAGAACACATTAATGAGTCCTCGTGTTGAGGATCAGAATCTATTGATTGGAGCTCCAATTTGATTAAATATTTGACTCATTAACAGGTTGGGGTTGGAGGTTTATTGATGAATCCATCATTATGCTGCTGCGCATGCAAATCAATCCTTACATTTACTTTTACAGCCAATCATCACACCTTGAACCTAGTGCACAGGTTCATGTGAAGTAGTTGGCTTTGCATAAGCTACAAAGCTGTGCATAATTGTACCATTTTTATAGAGTGCAGGCATTAGAGCAAGAGGTAAAACAGTGGGATGACCCACTAAGTTATACTCGCTTTATCCTGCAGTGGGTTATGAGGGGCTACCATCTATCCCAGCTGATATTGGTCAGTTGGTAGTGTACACCCTGAATCAATCACCAGGCTATTGCAGGGCTGAAGAGCAGAGCGTTACTTGTAACGTGTTACTGTAATCTGATTACTTTTTTCAAGTAACGAGTAAAGAAAGGGATTACTATTGCAAAACGGTAATTAGATTACCGTTACTTTCCCGTAGGAACGCTGTGTTACTGCATTACTAAAACTGTGATTTTTTTTTTTTTGCGAGAATGTCTCATGACAAGGACGTAAGCGAGTGTGACTTTCGTGACAACAGCTGTGTGCAGATCAACAATGGATAATATAATGAGTGCGGGAGAGAGTATGAGCGTGCAGCGTTTAAAGCGTGGAAGTACTGTCCTTACTTTGAGTTTGATTCCATAAAAAGTGACAAAAACATTAGTGTCCGTTGTGCGTGGGAAGAAAACTTCTTTTTACAGAGAAAAAAACCCCTAAACAAGCACCGAGTGCGCAACGACGTAATTGGAAATTCACAGAGAAACTCGCGGATTCTTCCACTGACCGCGGCACACCTGCACCAGGGTAAACCTCTGCCTACCCCGCTCCTGCTTTACAGGTGAAAATAGAGCAAAAGGACCTCTAGTCTTTGACTTTATTTATTTTCTTCTGTGTTTTACTTGCATCTATTTGAAAGAGTGAGTGTAAACACAAAAAATATTTTATTTTATGTGCTGGAATGTGCAGAAAATAGGTTTAAATGTTAAACAAATTTCTTCAAGTCAGAGAATGTTGCATATAATTTAATTTTTGCTTGATGCATAAAGTTAAAAGATTAAAACTGATAAAACAAGTTAAAAAAAAGAGACTTTTCCATTTGATTACATTTTGTATGATGGATTATGCAGAAAAAGTAGAATTGGGCTGAAAGATCTATCACTTTATCACCTATTCAGGTTGTAAATCTTGTTTTTAAAAAGTAACTAAGTAACTAAGTAACTAATTACTTTTGAAAATAAGTGATCAGTAAAGTAACGGGATTACTTTTGGGGGGAAGTAATCAGTATTTAGTTACTGATTATTTTTTTCAAGTAACTTGACCAACACTGCTGAAGAGACAGACAATCAACATTCCTGCCCCTACATTTATGCCAATCAGGGCAGTCAGGGCACACAGACGAAAACTGAGAAAAGGGAAAACGTGAAAGCTCCACACAGACAAAGAGTAATAACAGGTATAATAACATACAGCTAATCTTGTTGGTTTGTGTACTCTGAGTGAGCATATTGTGGGGGTTAAATAGTAGAGTGTACAACAAAGAAGAGGAATACAGTAAAACATGAAAATTCACCTGTAGAGAATGTGAGTGCAGCTAGTCAAACAGCTGTTAGTCATTTGTCTTTGTATGGTCAATGAACCAGTATTGAATGCAGCTGCTCGAGAGGATTTCACCTATTACAAACATCTGCTTTGGAGATGCAAGCCAGCACGGTTTCAGTGAAAGTTTGAGATATTTGCAAACTTCTGAGAGGATGTGATCATGCACATGCATTCCTGCATGGGAAGAAATTCTACTTGTTAGATTTTTCTGCTGAAAACAGAAATAAGATAAATGCTGTTAATTTTATTTTTTCACACACATAGACACACAGAGAGACACAAGCGTCACAGACAAAATAGATTCTCTTGCGATCTGTATTCCACAGCACAGAGCACTTAGAAGCACGTCTTTCCAACATGTAATTGTGTTGTCGGAAACTAGTAATAATTATTGATATCGCTGGAGAATAGGCTGGCATTTGGAAAGCCTAGAATTATTTTTCGGCGGAAGGCTAATGGAACAATTTACCAGACGAGGGAAAATAAGAGAAAAAAATTTCAGCTTGTCTATATGAATTCTCTGGCCCCAGAAATACAATCAGTAGATGCAGACATATCTCATGGGACAGAGATGCTAATGGACCCTTGATATACATACATTACCATATCACAAACGTGAACAAGGACATAAAGAGGCATGGTGTCTTTATAATTTCATTGCTTTATCACTGACTGCATGGAAATAGTGATTGGGTAAATGTTACTGAGTACTGGAAGACACATTGTTACTTTCATATGATGCAAACAGAGCAAAATATCTACAGAACCTTATTGGATATCTAAATGTTGTCAGAATTGATGGAAAACTAACTTATAGGAATGACTTTGGCCAACTTGCTAATAAGGAATAATCTATTCCTTGTGTTTTTGGATGAAAAATTTATTGCATCAGGTGCACTTCACAACAACAGCTGTTTAAGCTTCATTTAAAGATTTGATTTTAAAGCAGGGCCTATGCAGATGGACATTATAGTCCCCAATATCATAAAAGCTTGTTGTGTAACTTCAGTCTCTACTAAACCATTCACTTTCAGTTGGAGTAAAATATCTACTCACAATGGTCAAGAAAAGTGAAATCTTTCCTGCAGCTGTAACACATGCCCAAATTACAAAAACACACTCAAACTCATTATTCAGAGCTTTTTTTTTCTTTCTTTTTTTTTTTAAAATGTTTGCTTCTAAATTGTTGGGCTAAATTGCCTAATTTCTGAAATGTGTTTAACAGTGTAAATTATGTACTTCACCACTAGACTGGAAATATCCTATTACTACCATATTTGTGGCTGTTGCAGTGACCTGATTTTTCCTGAAGGATCGGTAAATTTGATCGTACTTTCCTGAAGGAACTGTTATGCGTCATACCAAAAGATGAAAGATCTTACGAGGGAGATCACAAAGGAAATTGAAACAACATTTGATACCCTGCAACTTCTTATAAATCCTATAAATTATTTGAGCTAATTCCGCTTTCATCTTTCATTGCACTTTTAAAGTTTACAGAACTGTGCGGATTTCAAATGAGACACAACAACGTGTCACAAGAAGGAGTTCTCGCTCTCGCTCTCTCTCTCGCCGTCACTGTCTCTCCATGGGCAAACATCAAACATTTCCAGCAACCAAACAGCAGATAAACAGTTCATTAAAAACAGGGGCATGCCATCACTCACAGAATTGCAGCGCTCTACCTGCACCCAGATGCACAACAAATACCAGACAAGCAAACAGTCCGCTCAGCCAAGCACACGCCTGGACAGAACAATTTCTTGGACATTAGTCAGATCATCTAAACAAATGAGGGGCTCAAAGAAAAAGAGAGAGAGAGCAGGAGAGAGATAGAGAATCTGTCATAACATGAAAGAACAATAACGAGCTGGAATATGATTTATGCTGGCTGGTTCTGAATGATTTATGCTACTACAATACTGTCAATTGATTCGTTAATTTAACACATTTGCATTGTTGTGAAAAAGACAGAACCCGCTATAAAGCGTACAAGTACTGGAGGCTTTTGATGATTATGTTCAGTTTTCACCAGCTTGCAGTACCTTTTTGCTTCAGTTGATTCGTGCCTTGTTTATTTATTTTCTTTCTTTCTTTCTTTTTTTTGTCAAGGGAAGAAAGAAAAACTCGGAGCCATTTAGTGGACAAGAAGACCCAAGGTATTTTGATGCTCTGTAATTGGGTTGGCTTGGAGATAAAGCTGAACAAACGGAGCAGCAGGAGCAGAACAAACAACTGTACGGACCGTGTGATCTTTGGTGACAGAGAGTCTCTCAGGTCAGCTCACAGAGGTGCTTTTTTTCTTTTCTATTGCTGATCTTGAAAAGTGTGAACAAAAGTGATTTGCTTTGACTGCCTTTGTTAACCACATCTGCTTAGTCAAGACAAAATTTGCTCAGCCTGCTCCCAGTGAATGGTTGACTAAATGGATAATTTGGTAGCTGGATAGCCATTAAATGACAACTGGTAGATAGATAGTCATTACCAACATTACATGTCATTTTAGCACTCATTTAACACTTTATATTGTATTTTTTCCATTAAAAAAAAAAAAGAATCTTTTTTGATGTAAATTTAACAGATTAATCAGGTCTAATGCCTTGCTCTGTACAAAAACTAATTTTTTCTTGGCCTGTTGTCCAACTTGTTATCAAATTTCATGGATGTTGCATTTAATAACAAACGGACATACAAAGATTGTAAACTTTGTATTGTCCAGGGAATTAAGCCTTTACATTTTTTAAGTTTTAGGCTTACCCCTTCATGCATGAATTATGACAACCTCAATCAGGATTTTTTCTTAAGTATTTTTATTCATCTTTAGGCATGAACAGATGAAAAAAATACTGAAGAAAAAAAATCCTGATTGAGGTTGCCATAATTCATGCATGACAGGGTTAAATAACAATAATTACAATGACACACATCATACATCTATAGTAACATTAAACCACCAGTGGGTGGCAGGGTGTGGAATGACACATCCTCCTGGTTTATGTGCAAGTATACCATCAACAATGACACAAATACAAGGAAACAGCCTTTGAATAGCTGTCCACTGTAGTGTCCACTATGCATGAAAGGGCTAATGTACTGACTCTTACTATATGCAGGATAATATTAAATTAAAGATCAACAACCGATATTACCAGCTGTAGTGTGGTGACTGTTGAAAGTATAAAGTCTTGAGGTTTGCTGGTCTTCAGCATCAGGTTTCGATGCATGGGTGTTATTGCAGCACTGTTTTATACCAAAAATCCTTTTTCAAGGTTTTGAGAACAGCCAAACGATGCTATGGGAATGATAAGACTAAAATAGATGTCCCCTAGATTTTTCCCGAAGATAAGTCTGGTATCAGTGAGTCTGCTGTCCTTCACCCCCTATTCCTCCCAAAGGGAAGGCTCTGGCAATTATGAGGGAATAAATCTGTGACAGGTAATGGGATTGTCTCTGCTTTTAAAGATTATTATGCTTCTCAGGGGATGTGCAGGTGGTATAATACAACTTGCTCTCCTTAGGATGATAGGCATATCATTTATATCTGCAGATCAGATCATGTCCTCAGTGTGATACAGGGAGCCCAAACAATGTACTCTCAACCTAACATCTTTGACCATTTTCACATGACAGTAGCCAGAGAGAAATTTTCTTTTAGAGGATGTTAAGAGTCATAAGTTGGAGAGATTATTTCTCCGAGGCAGTTAGACACGCTACAACTCAATAACTGAACAGCTCTGTGGGCCTTGTTGGCAGTCAGTTTTGATGATTTCACAAAGTAACATCTATTTTGAGGTGAGAATGTTACTCACGTTCGCACTTTGCATGAAGACAAGCAGAATTTGCACGAAGAAGTGTTATCGTGCCTTGTGCAATGACAGACTTGGCTACATTGCATTACCACAGAGGGTTATACATATCCAGCCTTCAACAGAGGTGTTATGCAACAACCTTGTTTTTCAAATCTGCTACTTAAAGCCAGTAAAGGGATAATAATGGAAGAAAACACAGTTGTTGTTTTTTCTTTGTTCTGTGCTCTAAGGTGTTGGACACAAGCACAAATGGACTGCATTTCAGAGTAAAAACTGAACATGGCTGCAGGGTAAGTGACAACTTGCAGAGTCTCACAGCTAATTCTGTTAATTTTGCAATTGTGCCAATTATAACGAGTGGTCTTTTTATTGCTGAGAAGCTCTGAGTATTAATAACAAGGCCACAGAGGAATTACCTACTATTACTAAATAACTTTATAGCTGTAATCACATTTTGACCACCAGATATTGGTCATTGTGCCAAATCGGTTTGTCACTCCTGCTTTGTGCTGATGTCTGGATTTCAAATTGCCCCAAAAGACGATAATTAAGCATGAAAATGTTTCATTAACATTAGTTTAAACAGTGTTGTTTCTGTTTTGCTTGTCTTTTCCCCTTTGTTAGGAAGTAACAGAACATGTAGAGCCAGCCCATCAGGTAAACAATGTTAGTAAAGACACTTCACAGCTCATGCCGTTGCTGTATCTACATGGAATTTTATTTACACAGAGCTACTGAACATCGACTGCCACCTCAATTCATTTTCATACAGTTAACACCAACCTCTGCCGCACAGTGCTGGAGAACATCAGAGAAATAAAACAAACAGACAAATAAATAAATAACCAATTGTGATTTGTTTTATCTGGGAACACTCGGGTGAGGCAACACACAGAGTCTAGTTGCTTTGGACAGCTGTTTTAAAAGCAACATAGCTAATTGTTTGTACGTTTGAAGCTATCTTTATTCTAGCTGCTGCCCTGCTGTCTGTCTTTGAAGTCATTCGGAGCAATCGTACATCAATTTCAAGTGAATGTCTTATTTAGTTTATAAAGGAGTCTGTATTTCTCCTCATTAAGAGCAATTACAGCAGTTATCAAACTTTGCGTTTATTCCTGTTAACGGTGCATGGGCATGCTTTTTACCCGGAGGAAAATGATGAGATGGCTACGGGAATATGCCAAACCTGTCAAAATGTGTTTGGCGTATTTGGAAATGGCTAATGACCGTGTCTCCTGAGGTGGTGTTGGAGTAGCCCAGCAGTTACACCCTGCTGCTTCTCCCGTTTGCAATTATCAAAGACAGGAAATTAAGAAAGTTTGGGAAGCTAGTACACAGCAGGGAGCATTTGCCCAGTTTGGGTTATAAAATAACAATGTGGTGCTGTTGTTCACATTGTCAAAGATTTGGCGCAGAAGTAAAACTGATGAGTCTTGACCCATCAAGCAGAGTATGTGGTAGGACAACATCAAGAAGGTTTTTTTGATATCCAGTTAGTAAAAAATCTAAAGTACATCCACATCTGTTTTTTCTTTTTTCTTTCAACCTGTCATCCTTTGCTTTTAATAGTGACTGAAATACAGGAGCAGAAACTGACGCAACAAGGGTGACATCAGTAAGTGTTTACTGACCACAAACACATACCTTGAATAATTCAGGGGGCCAAGAGCTGGACAGGCCCTTGTAAAATACCCAGGATATTCATTGTATTAAAGCTTCTGTTTAGCTGTTGTCAAGAGCCACAAAATCTCTAGCTGTGACTCTGATGGAGCGTGACCAACTATGAGTGGGGAAACCTGAGGAAATTGCTTGGCTAAAACATGCTATGGATACTTAGCTCCCCCAAGCGTGACCCGACTTAGATGGATGGATGGGTTGTTCAATGTGAAAGGGACTCAACAAGTAACACACACGCACATAGACGTGTATGTGTGTGTGTGTATATATGGAGTTAATCAGTAGTGCAATATTTTGTGTTTATTCTGTGTTAATTATTAAGACATGAGAAAAAACACCAAGCCATAATTGCATTTACTAAAGTGACGCTATCATTTAGCTTTTCTGCAGCCTCTTGACAGCCCAGGTTTTAAGTGAAAGGTCAAAACAGCAGCAGCAGATATCAAAATCTGTCATCTGAGCAGGGAGTTGATTTTTGATTGATATTTATCAGTGTGAGAGTTTTGTCTTTCAATATGAGTAGCATCTGCTGGCGATGAAGAATTTTGAGGCAGTATTGTCTTTAATCTAGCCAGGACTTTTGTCAGCTGCACAGCTTGCAATTGTTATCACACTGACAAAAACACAGAGATGTAAGCAAGCATACCCACAACACCCTCGAGGTAGAAAACAGTGCGTCAGAGCTACTGAAAATGAATGCAGACTTAAATGGAAAGCGGTGAGACATGACATGCATATGGAAATAAATATACTGTGCTGAAAGCAAACCACTGTTTTGTTTAATCTTACAACATGGACAAAAAGGGGGTCAGGCAGGAATTTCCCATGAGTTAAAATGAATGTTAACTGATCACTTGTCTTTTCGGTAGATATATATTCATTTGTTTTTATTTGCATAAACACTAGTTACCCTCTATTTCTTGATTGACACTCCTCGTATGTGTACGTAAACCTGTTTCTGATTGTAATTCTAACTGCTCCCGCCGGTTGAGCACTTGCAAAATAAGATGTGAGAACTGCAGGGCGTACTGTGAAGAGATCTCTCAGCACTGACCTTGTTTACAATCCTTAAAGAACTTGCAGCATGATGCCCTTGAAAAGATGGGAAGCAGCCTACAACATGCTTTGTGATAAAATAGCATTTCCAAATTTAAGGATTCAAAGTTCAGTTTGTTGCAGGCAAAAGATCTATTTGAAGACTTAGAAAGGAAATCTTTGGAAGAATGAATACATCAGTGGCTCTCTGTACTGGTAATAGAAAGGCACTTGTTGACATTGAAATATAGAGGGGCTTTTAAAGATATAGTACTTTGCATTTGAGAGAAATGTCAAATAAATATGTAATATTTACAAGCAAATAGGGTATAACCTGATACGAGGAGCGATTCTCAGTTAATTTCATCTAGCATTTTTTTTTACATAATTTGTAAAACTTAAAATTATTTTAAGATAACGGTGATGCTTCAGCAACCTACATGGAAAGTCTTACTATTACAGTATTTATTTGCCCTCAGTTGTAAACATGCAATGGTTATTCTGTGAGTGACAAAAGTTGTCATGGAGAGGGGTAAAAAAGGCTCGTGAATATCATCTTCCACAGTGCTTTCAGCCTTGTGGTGTTAACAAGACACGAGGACAAGCTGTGAAAGGTCAGTGAGAGGGCAAACATGGAAGTAGATTCTCAATTTCCAGTGTTGCACAGACGTTATTGTGCACACTGGAAATTGAACTTCTGCAGTAGGGTTTTCTTCAATACAGATTCTGTTGAGTTCATATGTGTGCATGCACTTGACATTATGAGCTCCTGTATTTTTGTTTTTCCTTTTTGCATCAAAGGACCTCACACGCCATGCTAGATAATCTGCTGATTGTTATTTCGTTTACCAAGATATCTGCCTCTTGGTATTCAGGTCAGAACTAACACAGATCTTGTTAATCCCTTTGACAAACATTGCTAGTCCTGTGTGCCACAAATGAAAGCGAGGCTTTCAGCAGTGGCTCCATCATCAGCGGGGTCTAATCTGAATGTATCAGTTGATGTTAACTCAGAGACAGAAAATCCATATGCCTTCTGTGAGCATAGTTTGCTGTATTGCAAGTTGCCAGATATTGTTTTTCCCCACATATGGCAGGGGGTAATGTTGACCAGTTTCCAATAAACCTAACTGGCAGGAGGTAAAACAAAAGACTGGCAGACAATGTTAGCTTCATAGCAGAGGGTGCATTACAATGGATATATGCACCATAATTGTTTATGCTTACAGCATCTTATTGGTGGTGAGTGAGGATTCTTTTAAACCAAAAATGAAAAAAGACCAAGAAATTAAAAAATTACTTTACAACTATTCATTCCAGTGCAGCTTACTAAATCATGACAGATTCATTTTATGAGCAGGTGTGTGCAGAACAACTCAGCATAAGAGGCTAGAATTACATTCATAATGCCATATATCATTGGTGTCTGGATGGGAGTGGTGGACACTGGGTTTTCAACAGAACAATACTGCCATCTAGCGCAATTGCTAAATACCTGCTTACAGACCGAAGACATATTTTTGATTTTGAAAATTGAGAAAATGAGTCCACTGTGGTCAGTAAACTGGGGTTAATTGTGTCCAAACCTTGTACTCGATCTAAGCTGCCAAGAGGTGAATATCTTTTACATGTGTGTACATGTAAAGAGTGTGACAGAGACCAGAGCTGAGACAGATTGTGCATGGTTACTGAAGTAAAAATAAATCAGTAATTGTGCTTAAAAAATATGGGGGCAAAATGAGTAAAGAAAAAAGTTTAAGAACTTTCCTTGACTTCAAATTAATCTCTCGCCTTGCACTGAAATGCCTCAATGTCACGGCAAAACTTTTATTGGGTCCTCGAAAACAATCTTGAGTAATTGCAGTTCTGTCTCTAGTATTTGTGACCCCAGAACAACAAGGATGTTCAAGTTCTATTAAAGAACGCTCAGGTTTGCAGACCCTAGAGTTCCGCTATGGTTTACAGGACCCTCGAAGTCACCATTTTTCATGACACAATTTCATATTAAATCTTGTTTGTTTTTTTTCAACCCCTGTCATTTCATGCAGACTCTAGGGTGATACTTCAAGACAAATGTCTGGGCCGGGTTGAGGTTCGATGTTAGAATGCAAATGAATGAACCTTTAGCAGCCAGCAGAGGGGGTTAACGCTGTATACCATTAAGAGGATTCTGGCATTCAAATCTCCAGAGACCTCCTTTGCAAAGGTTATGCTTTAAAGGGTTTCAAGATTAAATCGCCAGTCAACTTGAACTAAACATATGGGCAAAATGACAATATTTAGATATTTTTCCACCTAATGTTCCAGTGCAGTGGTAGTGCAAAGTAATCAATGTTACATGTTTAGTAATTGTGTTAACTTCAAAATCACAAAGGTAAAGTGAAGCTTTTCATAGGTTTTATTATTTTCTGTCAACAAAATGTAGCACATAGTTTTTCCAAGCATCTGCCCCAGAAGAATTGTAAAAATGCACCATGCAGCAAAGTGTGTGTATTTTTATACAGATTAACTCTGTTATATTTTACAAACATACATCTTCAGTCATGGACGTTTTCTGCTTTGTATCCTCATTTCATCATGATAATTAAACCTCGCCTTCCACAATGAGCACAACCAGACACAGTAATAAAGGCCAGCTTTATTTCCTCTTATTACAATAGCTAGATACATTAAAGGCTTTTCCACAGACAAAAGGGCACAAGTGAAATTCTTCCAGCTGAAAATAACTTCAGAGCTATAAAACTTCATCAAGCAAACACGGCATCAGACATTACTGTTTGAAAATTAAAATTAAAATTAGTAGTCCCTTTTATGTTGCTGCACAGAAATGTTACTAGCAGGAAAAGTGCTCCATTTGTTTTGTCAAACAGTCCTATGATATATAAAAAACAAACAAAAAGAGATGCTTTGTGGACTAAACCAACAAGTATTTGTGCTGCTTGTGTGATTATTTTTGTAAAATATATAAATGTTATAATCTGTAGTCTGATTTGCACATTCTCAAGTGGACAACTTAACTAAAGCAACAGCATAGCCAGAATCAAATGCATTTTCATCGATTGCAATATAAATTGCCTGAGAGAGACGCAATCATATACATGTGTGAAGCTTTTTATCACAAGTGGAAAAACTATGAGTGAAAGAAGCACTTGGTATCCAGTTACTTTTTTTTCCGGAAGTAATTGCATGACACACTTTGTTGAGTAGGGATGATACTACGTGTTTTCCAGTTGCAACACTGCTTTCACAACAAACCTGATATGATAAACTACTGTTAAACATAATTATCTGCATATTATAAGCCAAAAGAATTGTCAGCCTCTCATAGAGATGAATAATTAGCCCTGTTATAACCACCAGTTAAATCGTAGGTGACCTGAGGTATGGGGCAGTCTGCGAAGAAGTTTGGAAAGGCTAAAGTGCACAGCGCATTGTCTTCTATGGGCCCCGTAGCACCCTCAGACTGACAGTAGACAGGAGGCTGGGCTGGGCCTGTACGCATACTCTCCCCTACTTTTTTAGAGGGTCCTGAGCAGCTAGTCCAGGGTTCCGAGTAGAGGAGGCCACCAACTAAATGATGAGTATCGTAGGAAGCTGGATCTGGCCCTCCCAACTCTGGCTGCACCCGGAGAGGCATGCCTTGATAAATATCCTGATCGCTGACCATGTTGCAGTAATCGGGCCCCAAGAGCTCAAAGAACTCTGTAGCCTCTGGATTGCCTCGCTCCAAGTCCTTCAGCGTCATTCCAGATGTTGAACTGACTTTGGAGCAATTAGCAGGCTCGGTAAAGAAAGAAGGGGGCAGGTTGCGATGCCTCAGCGGTGGTTTCTTGGGTTTTTCACCCCTTATATCCTTCACAGGGCTGAAGAGAGCTGCCAAGCTTTTGCTCTGCAAGTTGGCCTGAACACCATCACGCTTAGGTAGAGTTTTGCTCTGCAAAGTGCTTGGCTGAGTCAGTGGAGAACCCTGTCTTTTTACTGGGGCCTCTGCAGCATTTCCTGGTGTTATAATGCCAGTGCACCTTTTGATCTGCTTTTGCAGATACTTCCGGTGGTTGACTTTCCTTTTAGATTTCACTGGCTTGTCCAGAGCTAGCTTGATATTGCTGGAGGCTGAGTCTATGAAACTCAACAAATCCCTCGTCGTCTCTTTGTAGTCCTCATCATTTTCTGTCTCACCCAGGAGACTTCCATCAAGACTTTTTTCCACATCATACTCCATCACAGAGCCAGGGAAGCAGAAATTCATGAACTGAGGGTTCATGATTGCAGTCTGAACAGCCATTACTCTGTTGAGCCCAGCAGCTACACCTGTGGCATCCACTGTGATCCTTGAACCCAAAATTTCTTCACAGCATGCCCTTTTTCCTCTGATAAAAACTTGGTCCTGATGCTGCTCATGAAGTTCCTGTAAACATTCCAGAGTAGAAGTGACGCGCTCTGAGGAAAGTAAGGAGATCTTTCGGGGGGCTGGACAAATGATGTCAGAACATCAAAGAGGAGGGGCAATGGGACCGCTGGACTTAACTCTTTGCTTGTGCCCGACCACCTGCATCTAAGAGGGATTTGTCTGAAATTCCCTGCTGAGCCGAGGACAATAACCTCTGTCAGAACTCTCCCCCTCTAGTTTAACTGTTTGTGTGTGCTCTGAACCAAAAAAGCTTTCATGAAACTCGAGGATATTACTGTTACAGTGAGAAGGGGAAAAAAACATGGTGGATAGAGTACGGAGGCAGAAATGTAATACAAAATGATCTCTGTTAGACTTAAACAACCATATCCTCCTTTGTTACGTTCATGACTATCAAACAAACTACGCTTAAACCCCCCCCAAACAAAGAAAAAATGTAAATAACTTTCAAATCCTCAACTAGCCGACACCATTGTTCACACGTTCCTCTCGTCTTTCTCCAAACACTAAAATAAAAAAGGAAAAATATACTAATATTTTTGTTTCCTGTGTGGATACCCAAATAAAAATGTATTTATAATCTTAATTTTCATTTAGGCACAGGGACAAACAGCTAGCACATCACAACATTACAGTACAGGGAAAGTTTTGGGGGGTTTTTTTGTCTGTGGGAAAATCTAAGCGTCTAAACAGATGCCACTATATGGGAGAATCTTCCCAACTGCTTGCTTGTGTCTTAATCTGCTCATGGCAAAAGTTGATTTCTAGTGCATTCCCAGGCCAGTGGGAATTTCTGCCCTGGCCTGACAACTATTATGGGCTGCCTTTGACATAAAGCCCTACAGGGTCTAAATAGCCTCTATTCTTCGCGCAGCGCTGAAAGGGAGCTTTGTGCCAGAGATTCATTAAATTGCACCTCACAGCCCCTTCGTAAAATGGGTCTCAATAATGAACAGTCGATTTAACTAGAAAAGCTGCCGGAGCTGTTAAATTAAAGGGGAATAAAGTGCAGTTCAGGCTTAGTGTGCCAGAAGAAATGTTGACCTTAAGAAATCCTGGGTATGAAACTTCTGTTGTAAACAATAACGTATTTACAGGAAGTTTCTTGGCCAGCAGTGAATACAATGGAGGATGTGTCCAAGAGCCAGATTGTTAAGTTGCCAGCACTTATCAGAATTTAAGTGGAATTTTTTTTTTTTTTGGAGTGATCAAATTGGCAGCCACTTTTTCACCCTGCTTATATTTTTCAGTATTTCGGTTTACAAGGCAATGCAGCAGTTTCTATCTGGCACATCCTTGAATCACTTTAAAGCTTCATTAATTATTTGAAGTGATGCTGAGGCGCATAACTGAAAAGGTAACAAGTGAAGATCCTTCCTCTTTCAGAAGATCCATTTGAGGTGAAGCGGTGACTCATTAGGGTTTTTGAGACATGAAAAAGTCTAAAGTGGTGGCAAATTCTTTCTTATGGTAATTCCAGGGAGAAAAGGGCCAGTGATACTGATAGCACTAATTATCTGTAGCCACACAACACAAATCAAGAAGAAAAAAATATTAGAACAGCAGGTGGATACAAAACAAAGACTATCTTACTTGTTATACAACTGCCAACTATGTGAAAAAAAACAAGAACTTGTGAAGTGCATGAGCAATTTCATCCGTTTCCATAAATCTTTCAAAATAAATGTCCAAAAAAGTTTACATTTATCTTAAAAACAGGGGGGAAACAGCTGCAGCCTTATCAGGGCATCACATGCATTCAGTGCAGGGGCTTTTAATGCCTGCCCAAACCGATTTTGTCTCCTCTCTTTGCTAACGGCACAGTTTTGGCAAAGTGACATCATCACAGTCATGGCAGCTATATCCCCCTTTTTTTCCAAGTCGGGGGGTCTTGGCTTTTGTGCTGGTGGGTCATTCACATGACAGAGCCTGACGCACAGATCCCGGAAACAAGTTTCTATTGTTGAATAAAGGCTGAGAGGGTGAGAGGGGATGGGGCTGGAGCAGAGCAGCTCAAAAAGTTGTGTGTGTGTGTGTGTGTGTGTGTGTGTGTGTGTGTGTGTGTGTGTGTGTGTGTGTGTGTGTGTGTGTGTGTGTGTGTGTGTCCTTTAATATACCAAGATTTAGAGACAAATTATTAAACCACTGAACTTTAATACGGGAGGAAGATAAATTTCCTAAAACACACAAGTTGTTCCGTATTGCTGAGATATTGTTAAACATTACCACCACACCCTCTGGGCTTCTGGGAATTTACTTATTCAGCAGCACCCAACCCCAAGGGAGTGAGGTGCTCACTACAACGTGATGTGACATGCACAGGCTTAATCTCTTCCTACTGGTGTGTGGTCCCTGTCTGAGCAGGGACATAGTCAGAATTTGGGGTTGACTGAATACTTAAAACAGCTCTGATTGATGGCCAGTGTCAGAGACGTAGAAAATGCTGGCAAAATTAATGACCCCTCAAAGTCCTGAGAAAGGTTTAAGGAGAGCATTTAGTGGCCGAGACCCCATCCTCCCCCATGTTTAGCCATGTTTCTTTCTACCGAGGCGTCTGAAATTCAGTCAAGCCTGTGACAAAACACTGAAAAGTCAGGCTTTGTGTCTCCTGGTTGAAAATCAACCCACATACCAGTCCAGGACATGTTTCCCATCTGCATCACAAGGTCATGTCATGTCAGGGGCTTCTGCTTTAAAAGAAGAGGTTTAAAAAAAAAAAAAAGTATTGGAGAGAGTAGTTCAAAGAAAATTACAAAGCAGGATGACATGTTTTCATTAGCGGCGGTGGAGTTTAGTCTTAGTTCTTTCATGACATTTGAGTCTTTTATCTTGACATTTAAAAAAAAAAGAAGAAAGTAAAAAGCCAGTTCACAGAACTACAGAAAGCTTCTTGGGATCCCAACTGATTCCTGCAACTACTCACCGCCTCACTCTTAACCTTCCATCAACCTTTCTCAACTACTCTGGCACCACAGGAATTGTATTAATAATATTACTTGCAGGGGGGACAAACCAGAGTCTACAGGCTGCCTTGGTGCCACAATTTAGTGCTTTAATGGCAGCCAGTGAATTAATGCGTGTCGAGGGGAATCCCACAGGTTGGTCTGCAGGGGTAAGGTCAGCAGGCAAAACTGCAATAATCTCCCACCACTCACTTTATTGGCCTCCTCCGATTGGGTTTTTATTAAATCTCAAGCACGTGCAATTGTTCTTGAGAGCTGGAAATGAAAGTTAAAGTCCCCAGTCTATCTAAAATATGACAAAGGGTGTGCTCGGCAACAGCACATCTGTAAGTGCTCAAAACATAATATGAAGGCTTAGACGACAGTAAACCTGGAGCTTTTTAATCGGTTTCATTAGAAGCAGTGTTATTTGGGAATTCAAGCGTATTGAGAAAATGATAAAATGCATGGAAGGCAGTGTCCTCCTGTGAACAGCAAACAGATTAAGCTTCATATTACACCAAGTGCAGTGAAAGCCTTCAAAAATGCATTGCCTTTGTATTTGGTGCCAAAATTTTCCTCTGAGACTTTTTAATCTGCATATTACAATAACTTTAAGAGATGCCTGAATAATAACCACAGCAAACTGACAAGCGTGACAAAAAACAAACAAACAGAAACTCTAAATTTGCAATAAACTTGCAATAAATTCCAAAAGAGGAAATTATTTTTAGAAAACTTTACATGAAAGACAAAATGAGAATGATGCAGCTTTTTGATGATTAGGATGATAATGCGATTGCAGAAATAAAGAACCAAAATGTATTTACCCTGCAGCTTTATTTTCAACAGTTTGTACATGACAAACAGGTCAATTGTTTTTGCAGCAACATCAGTACATTTTGTCATCAAGCCCTTCAGATTTTAATGTTTGACCCAAAGAAGCGGAGTGTTTCTAAATTGGTCAGAGAAAAAACAAACTTTGGCATCGTGATAGATAAAGCACCGAGAAAATACCCCACAAAACAATCAAAAACGTGTCGCACAATTTAAAGCTAAATCTTGGACATCATGAATATCCTCGTTGGGTAGAACTGTGCTGCTTTTGGAGACTAGCCGGTTGGTGCAGCTCTATGTGTCTTTTTAGCCTTCTTGATCCACTCCTGAAAATACTTCACCTCTAACGCCCGGGCAGCACGGACTGAAGGTGGATCAAGGTCATTGCTGTAGCGGAGGTCTAAGTGGTGGGCTCCATCGGGAATCATAATGGAAACCAGAGAATGTGAGATGTTGGAAGTCACTCCACCAGATGACCATGGATCGAGTCCTCCATTACTGAAATGTGAAAGCAGAAACAATGTTGATAGCTAGAAATAGTTAAGCCAGGAATTTTCTGCCATGGACACATTAAAGTGTCTTTGTACTCTAATATCTGATAATTCTGTGAATGCACAAGAATACTTTGAAGTGACTGAACCAGTGGCAGTCTTATCTGTCAGTGCTGGGATTAAAGACTGACATATATATATTTTTTCAGAGCCATTTAGGTTTAACATGTATCTTCCCTGCGTGGCTACCCACATGTGGACTTACCTGCAATACAAGGCAGTCAGAATCTGCACTTAACTTACTTTTGCATCCCTAGACAAATCCCGAAATCTCAAGAAATCCCTAAATCTGGTATTTTAAAAGCAATGTTTACCTGAAGATGATGTTGCTGTGAGAGGAGATCTCTTTCCCCCCGTAGACAGTGCCTGCCCAGTCAGCCCGTGGCCTGATACCAAACATGGCTTTGCACTCATCAGAGAAGGCCTGGAAGTTCCACTCCTCTGGTTCAAACATGTCCTGCACGCCATCTGTGCACATGGGCATCACCATCTCCGTGCAGGCCTGGGGACAAGGGATTGAATACATATTCATTGTGACAGGAAAAGCTGCCCACTCACACCTGTGTGCACAGATTTATTCAGCATGACTGAATCCCGCGCTGTTTTATGCACCTGGTAAAACCAGCCGAGGTAGCCAAGGCTGCTGGTTGCTGTCTGTGATGTGTTTAGACAGGGAGAGCTTCCGGTGTAGTTATAGTAAACCTTTGCCGCTTGGGCAACACCTTGCAGCAGCTGGTAGTCAGACACAGTAGAATCGAAGCTGAGGTACTTGCACACCACCTTAAAACATGTTAAAAAAGCCAAACAAGAACACAATTAATTACATTACACCATAAAAGCTTCTTAAAAAACACCCCAAAAAAACCCATCAGCACATCCAAGTTGTTTACAGGACTAAAGATTGCTTTCTTGTAGCCCATAAAGTGTTTTTCCACATAAAAAGTGGTGGCGCCTGATTTGCATATGAAATTCCCCAGAATGAACTTGAATTTATTGTTCTAATCTTGGCACTAGTGGGAAAAAAATCCATTTACTTAAAGCCAATGATCTCAAGAACTTAAAATGTAAAGGTTTTGCTGTCCTAAACTATTTTTGGTGTGACCATAGGTTGGCTTTCAGAATTAATAGCGTGAATGATCAATATTTTAGCTTTAGCTCTTGTCTGATCGCACTTTGTGTTGTTATGGTTGCAGCAGTAGAGTTGGCTGTTGTTCTGGACTCTTTGTGCAGCAGAGAAAGTGGGCTTTCTTGGTTGGAGGTTGGAGGGGAGCTGCACTAGTGTGGAGTCTGTTACTAAGGCCTTTGTCTGCAGGCTGGGGAGGAGTTGGTGGTCGATGGATGAGGAGGGCCACAGACATGTCCAACCAAAGATTTATATTGTGGAAAAAAAAAACACCGCAATAGCTCTAAAGCATCTTCTCCTTACTTTTCAGATAGGATTAGGCTTATACATTCATCTCTGCCAACAGATTTCCCTCCTCTAAGCCCTCAATACCCCGTTCTCACACTCACTCAGATAATCACATTAGCTTTGTCATTAAAAAAGCTCCTCTTTGCACCCACTGCCTAAACCGCTTAAACCACCCATAGGGGTCGCATACATTAAAGGCAAAGAGCCAAAACAACTCCAAATGGCCATTTAGTGTTTATTTCACCTACAATGATGCTTCACAGTCTATTCATTGGCCAAATGGTAAATAACGAAAAATGCCCCACAAGAGAAGTATGCGCGGACCACTCCCAAGGGTATGAACCGCCGCAAACACAGAGTCGGGGGTCAGCAGTGGAGCTTGGTTTATACACGTGACGTGCCAAGGTGACTGGTAGAATACACTTCACTCAAGTCAATCAGCCTCGGGAAAACAGCCGCTGTAATGTCACAAGCTCTTTTACATTAAAACAAATGGCATTTTTTGTCATGTCAACAACACCGCGCGATTAAATAAATAAATAAATACGATGCATTTTTCTTACTGTTAAAGCAATTATTCTTCCCCATCAAGAGTCTTGTTAAGTATTTTTTACAACCCCATTTAAAGGGGACCAGTGAACTTTTGTTCAATGGCCTCACGAGCTGCACTGGGCAAATGACCTCTTTCTGTAGTGCCATGTGAGCGTCCTAACAGGAACACCTCAGAGATCTGACGGAGTGTGCAAATGAAAGCACTATTGGTGCGACAGAAGAAAAGAATAGCGGCTTACTTGTAGCTGCTCATCTAAAGAATACTTTAAATCTAAAAGAAACAAGATCCTTATGAATATTAATGAAGTTACTTGACAGCTGTTGTAAACAAAAGCCTGGAAGACCACAACAAACACTTGTATCACAATCGGCTGAATCGCACATTCATTTCAATTAAGGGCAGGCTGTTGGGCTAAATTAGGCGCTTAACCAAAGACAAACACAATTCAAAGGTGCAATAAAGTAAAAACCATTTGTCATATAAAGGGATAGATAATATAGAGCTTAACCAAAGCCTTTATTTAATTTTGTGACAAATTTAAATAGTGATAACTAGAATACTAATTTGGATCTCAGAGTGTTTTACAGGAGGGTGCTTTTACCTGGATGGGCCAGCGAGGCAGCGGCTGGAGGAAATTAGCTTCATATGGGTAGTCCACCATTGCCAGATTCACCCAGGTCTCTTGAAGCCAACTCTTGAAGGTGAGGACATCATTTTTGTTTTTAAGAGGGGCACACAAACTGAATTCTTCTGACAGCCACTGAAGACCGGACGCTTGAGTAAACAGAGAAAAAAAATCTCAATAACTCTGACTGAGAACCTTCACAGACAATTACGGCATTAGCTCAATAACTCTTCTAATGTGAATGATACTGTTCATTTCACTACTGCATTAACGACACTGGTGTATACTAAAATGAGACAAAATATCTAAGAAAATATCCATCAGTTTAAAGTCAAATCTTGGTTTACTTGACAGATTGGAGACTCATGTAGTCAAATATTATTTAAAATAGGCACAAAAAGCCTCATTATCATACCGTACTGTGAAGAAGTATTTGCCCCCTGTGGTGGGGCGTGGTCTGTGGTGCTGCCACGTCCCCTTCCTGATTTCTTAGGTCTTCGTGTATTTGTTACAATAAATGTTTCAGATCGTCAAACAAATACTAGACAAAGATAACCTTAGTAAATAATACATTTAATTTTTAAGTGATGATTTAAATTCTTAAGGGAATAAAAAGCTATGAACAGCTATGAAGCTATAAACCTACCAGGCCTTATGTAAAATCACAAAATAACTGTCATTAATTACATTTTCTGGCACGCTGTTCAATTTCACTAGCCTCACCAAGTCCTGCCAGATGAACTATGAATTTCGCTTTCTACCAGAAAATCCTAAAGGAGAATGTGCAGCCATTGGTTCACGTCCTGAAGCTCAAGCACACTCAGGTTATGGAGCAGGACAATAGTCCAAATTACACCAGTGAGTCCACCTCTGAAGGGCCAGTCAAAATCCAATTGAGATGCTTTGGCGTGACTTTAAAAATCCTCCAGTGTTGCTGAATTAAAACAATTCTTCACAGAAGAGTGGACCAAAATTCCTCCTGTAAGTTATCACAAAAGTGTGATTGTAGTCCTTGCTGCCAATGGTGACACAACCAGTTATTAGATTTAGGGGGCAAATATTAAACCTAACTTAGAGAGAGCGAAATCAGGAAGGGGGTACATACTTTTTCGCAGCACTGCATTCATAGCTGTGAGGTAAACGTAACCACTTAAAAAATCATTTTCGGTGGAACTCAAAGTGTTTTCAGTCAGTGAGACATTTGCTTGGGGACTGATATAAGAAAAAAAAGAAGAAAAAAAAAACGGCAGCCAAAATTCACACAATAGACCAACCATCATCCATCTGTCTGCTGTTTCTGAATCACTGAACAAAAAAACATTTATTCAGAATATTTCCTCCAAAATCCATTTCAGATGAAAATGACAAATAACAGGCTATCTGAACACTTTCATGCTTCCACTACATAATTGATTTAGCCTTGAGCTAGAAATACTAACAACAAAATCTAACAACAGTGAACCATACCAAGCATGCAGGAAGTTAGAAGCCCCTTCCACAAAAGAATAGTAAATGAGAACCAGTGCCTGTTTATTAACCTTCATGTTTTCTCCTTTGGAAAGTCTCGTCAATAAACTATCTGACCACTAAAATCCATTCATCAAAAAATGTAACATACCAATTTAATATATTCCATTCGCTTCCGCTTGTCCTTTTCAGGGTCGCGGGGGGCGCTGGAGCCTATCCCAGCTGTCATAGGGCGAGAGGCGGGGTACACCCTGGACAGGTCGCCAGTCTGTCGCAGGGCCAACACACAGGGACAGACAACCATTCGCACTCACATTCATTCGCACATTCACACCTAGTGACAATTTGGATTACCCAATTAACCTATCCCCACAAGCTGCATGTCTTTGGACGGTGGGAGGAAGCCGGAGTACCCGGAGAGAACCCACGCAAACACGGGGAGAACATGCAAACTCCACACAGAAAGACCCCGGCCTGATGTTGGAATTGAACTCAGGACCTTCTTGCTGTGCGGCAACAGTGCTAACCACCGTGCCACCGTGCTGCCCCCAATTTAATATATTAAATCATATATGGCTGGATAAGCGCAGGAACAGGGTTTCAGTGTTGACATTGTGGGGTTGCGGTTAACACTGTCGCGTCACAGCAAGAAGGTTTTGGTTCAAATCCAGGCTAGGTCTTCTTGTGTGGTGCCTGGGTTGTTTCTAGATATTCCAGCTTTCTCCCCCAGTCCAGAAACATGCATGGGGTTAACTGGTGATTCTAAATTAATTGTAGGTGTGAGTAGGTGTGCAAATAGCCATCTCTCTCTGTGACAGCCCTGCGACAGAGTAGTGACATGTCCAGGGTGTAGCCAAACCTCTGACCCTATGACAGCTGGAAAAGGCTCTAGCACACCCACGACCCTTAACTGGGTTGAAGAAAATGGATGTTTGGATATTTCTGACAGCAACTTACCTGAGGAAGAAACATTATTTACAGCCTTCCACGACTTTCTGATGTTTGCATCGCAGTTAATGCCACTTTTGGCAAAGTCTTGTGTTACTGTTTTGTAAAAGTCTCCACATGGCACCATACCAGGGAACTGCCATATTGGTGCAGAGGATGCCAGCGCTCTGAAATAGAAGAGGAAGCAAAATCTTTTTTTTTTCTTCTTCCAAATGACTCAAACTGCATATTCACACTCATCCTTAATATTCAGTCTTCACTGTATTTGTGAATATGTTTGCTGGGGGAAAATGGCAATTACAAAAAGGTAAAGAAGTCAAAAGAATGATAAGTCAGGCTCTGCTGCCTAATGTCTTACACACAGCAGACTGCACAGATTAATCATGCTAGCTCAAATAAACATCTGGTGTTAGACATTTGGGAGATGAAGGCAAAACCCATTGAACATGCACTCTGTCTAAAGAATTCTCCCTTTACCTTCCTCTGATAGGTTGAAACAACGCCACAGTTAACATTCATATGATGTATTGGGTACTGAATCAAATTTTTATTTAATGTTTCCTAATAACAGAAATAACATCTTACCCAACAACTACATGGGGGTATTTCATCCTGAACCAGGCAGAGAGCATTCCTCCATAGGATCCTCCAACAGCGATGACGGGGCTGTGCTGAGCACCAGGTAGAGTACCCTTAAGGTTCTGAATTAGTACTGCAAAATCTGCTAGGGCTTGCTCTGAGGTCAGGTAGTTGAGATGTTTGCTGTCCTGCAAATGCAAACAAATAACAACTGAAGTAATGTTCAAAATGAAGTGCCAGCACTGGATATGAGAATTTGTTTCAGCTCATACCCCAGTTTTTAGAAAAAAATGTGTTTGTGACTGCAGAATTATCTACTTCAATTCTTGTTAATGCTGTATTGAAATTATTGGCTTAGAGCCCTGAAAGGAGAAAAATTATGCAACCTTACATATTTAATCAGATTTTAATTAGACTTAGTGCGCGCGTGACTCTGCAGATTCGCTTACACTGTAAGAGTCTTGTCCAAATGGCAGGGACTCTCCATAGTAACGATGTTCTGCAAAAACCAGCATGGCACCTAACTCCTCCGCAATTTCCCACATGAAGCCCTAAAGAGAAAACAACAGGTGCTGAATTAGACTGAGGATTATGCGCAACGCAAATACACTAGAGAACACCTGGGTATTTACAGTGTTGTTGCAGAACCAGGTTATGTCGCCTTCATTTCCAGTATAGAACAAAATAGGTCCTCCAGGCTGCTGCCAGTATTTGTCAGACAGAAGGTATCTCTGTTTGAAGGTGCCATCCTCAAGGAATCCAAAATGGTCAATCTGTGACAATTTTAAAAAGAAAGCAAATAAAATAATCACAATCACAAATAAGATAATCACAAGCATCTGTACTTGGCAACTGTGCGAGAAGCATCTTGAAAAGAGCACCATGAGGTATAGACGGAAACTAGGAAAATATGAAAATAGTGATTAGCATTCAAAGTGGTTTTAAATTGGTAATTTGATCCACAAACTGGCAAAAGAAAACCTTTGGGGGATTGGTCACACTTGTCATCAGACTAAAATGATGGGGATGCAGTCCAGTGAGCAGAGCCTGCTTTGGGGTAGGTGTAATCACTGGATACCTGGCTGTGTGCCAGCTATGATGTTTGGAAATGACAGCTCTGAGGTTGGATTCTGGGGTAATTAGCCCCAATTTGTATTTAAAAATGCTGGAGCCACTTTAAGCGATGCTGCATTAGTTCCACTTAAGATGAGCTCTGAAATATCCTTTCATAAAACCTCAGGGATTCTGGGATATCTTCTCCTTTCAACCATATTTCCTGTATTCTTTATTAAACAAAGGCAGAAAGAAACCAACAACTTCACAGAGAAGACGGCCCCATGAGGCTACTGAGTCGTCCAACCCTTTAAACAGCCCCCCATTCTTACATACAAAATGTTTCGGTTTTGTTTTTCCCCTCGTTCTCGCTCTGTTCCCTCCTCGTTGGATACAAAGGAGGCAGCAATTTTATGAGCCAATGACAGCAAAAAGATTCTGGGGCCACAATGTGTTCATTCAACCCACGACTCCTTCACACTTGGCAGTGCTTTAAGTGTGAGGGGATCATGAGACAGTTAGTTTAAAGGAAAGGTTCAGCAGCTTGGCAGGAAGGTAGTAGTCAGTAGTATTGTGCAACTGAAGTGTAATGTTAGACTTTTTTGGTAAAAGCATTTGAGTTACCTTGTGAGTTTTCATTTATTCCTGCTTTTCTTTTATAAAAGTTACATGTCAATCTCATGTAATGCAGAAAAACCCCCATAAAGAACTGCTCTCTAAATGGCAAAACTAAAGTGGCTGTATATATTAAGACCAAAAGAACCCCTGGTGAGTACTGTATCAATTGCACCCACTCAGTATGCACATCACAAAGCCTATGAGACTGGTTTCATAAGAGAACCCCACCCTGGTAAGTAGTGCCACCATGTGGTGCGACCAAGCAGCAACTTGTTTTTTTGAATTAAAATTCAAACCATGTGCCGCACATCTATGAGATCGCTATGTTAACAACTTGACAAGACAGGAGGCTGCATCTGTTGTCCGGCAAATGGAGACATGAGGGAAACAACTTAAGAACAAGCTCCGCTAAGGTTCATCAAAAGGATGCTAAATGACATTTCCATTCATTGTCTAACGGCAGACTGCAGTCCAGAGGATTTCCTGATGATGAATGCTGGTGCTCTCTTCACATCAAGTTTCAAAGAAAAGGGAATAAAAATCAGCATGGCTTGTTTCTTGTTTCTTGATGTTTCTTTTGTGCTAAAAGAGACTAGCTGCTAGTACTAAAAAGTGGTTTACAGTAAACGGATTTCATTTCTCCTATTTGTCCAGAAGAAGCATACAATCTCTTGTTGCTTGGCTAAATAACCCACATCAGACGGGACAGTGGGTGTCAGAAAGGAGGAAATGGCCCTTATCTTCTTGTCAGCTCGGCTGATTACACAGGATGCTGTGGGTGGGACCAGGTGTGGAGCATTGTCCTCTAACCCAAACACTCTTTAGCACAGACACATTATTTACAGTGTGTACCTACTACTTATTAATACATCTACAAATTTTCTTCTTAGTCTACATGTAGATCATGTTCTTGGCTAACTGGTTGGTTCATTGTTTTATTAAATATTAAAAATACCCACACTAATGTTCACTGTAACAATTCCCTAAAGAATAAAGTGACATCACTACTTTCCTATGTTTTTAGCAATTCATAAAAAGAGGATTTAATTTACTATATTATAAAGCAAACAGTCACATCTGAGAGCCTAGCCATGGCCATTTTTTCTTACGTATTTAAAAATTGCCACAACACTCAAAACTTTTATCAGTATTGTAACTTTCTTATATGGGTTTTGGAATGGGTTTAACTAACTGTCATGCTATTGTAAATATAACCTCATTAAATAGGGGTAAGCACATATGAAACAATTATAATTTGTATTACGTTTGTGTAGCATCTAATAATCAGTGTATCAAAGTATTTGTTTTATGGTCAATAGCGAACAAGTCATAATGATTCTGACTAATCAGAGCACCAAATTGTCCAATACTATTCAGAGGTTTAGCTTCCATAGCCTGACTACAAGGGCAGGAGAATGAGACAAGCAACCTGATGGTTGTTGTGTAGCACTGCATACCTGCTAAATGTAACCTTAATCTCTATAAAGTAAATAGTGGGAACATGTAAAAGCTGAGTGAAGATCTTTCAACCCCCCCTGAGGTAAAATGTTTCACATTCACTGAGCCCTAGAGACCTCTTTAGGCAGGGAGCCAGGAAGGATAGTTACAGATCTGCTGGCAGGAACAGAGCCAATTGTGATTTGGTTTTCCCTTCACTACAGGAAGCCAGATGAAAACACCTATTGTCTGCAAACACAACACATGGACCTTATAGAATTAAGTGCAGTGGGAATTTTAGAAAGAGCAAGTGGTACGATTATTTGCACACTAAACAATCAAGTAACATACTGTAGTGGCATAAAAAGGTGGTCAATGAGAGTAAGCATCATTTGATGAGGTTGTTTGTTTGTTTGTTTGTTTTTAGAAAACTTTGCTTTATCTACAAAGCAGTGGGATCATTTCTCTTTTGCACCATTAAATCCACTCCCAATAAGGCACAATTTGTGTATTTCATGGGGAAGTGAAAGATAAAGAAGTGAAAGAGGAACACAACAGTGTAAAATTGGACAAATAGGTATAAAATAAGACAAAAGGTACATTTTGATCAATTTAAACTCACCTTCTGATCAAAGTAAAATGTTTTATAGCTGACTGGAGGCTCAGTGGAGTAAGGCAGCCCACCCAGCCTGGTAAAAAGTTGCGTTTTGAGAGCGGTCACGTGTAAACAGACAAAACACAACGTTAGGATGCAGGTAGCTGCGGCTCTGTCCAAAACCTTCTCTCCAGTCCTCATTGCTGTAACTGTCACACTCAGCGCACAACAAACTGGTCTTCAGCGCATGATTAACGGGGTTCCATGAGCTGTGTGTCTGTGCCTGCAGTGGGATAATTGAGGAAGACTTGTCCCGATAAAGAAAGGAAGTGAGACTACCCTGTCAGCAGATCCAGAGAGGTGTTGCTGTGCAGCTCGTGTTCTAAATTTAGCATCAGACTTGAGGCTGTCCGGAGATCAAAGTCTAAAAAATGTTTTTAATAAGTTTGATTTAGCTGCAGTCAGCTCGATGTCTTGTGTTTATGGAGCAGACAGCAGATGGTTCCTACTGTAGACAGTTCGCAATGGCTGGTGGGAGTTTGAGTTCTAGTTGGTCACTCAGCGGCTGATGGTTTTAGTATACGTATAGTATAGTTTAGTATAGTTTTCAGTATACGGAATTTACACTAGAAACATTCTAGTAATAATACTACGTATATTTTCTCTCTTAAGAGAGCGTTTCAGATACCTGCCAAACATAATGCGGCTAATTAAGTCAAACATGATGATGATTCCGCACTAGGCACGCTTAAGTACCGTGTGAAATTGCCGGAAATACGTCACAAAATTATACGCTTGACTACCTATAGTTATTCCAATTTCTGAAGAAATATTAATTACTGTAATAGTGGCAAAGTACTCGTTACGTCCTCAAAGTTACGCTACATTGATGGCTACTTCCGGCCGTGCTTCGTCATAATGTCCCGACCTTAAGTTGAACTTCCGGTCGAAAGTTAAAACTAAGAATTTCAGCACTAGTAATGAAAGATACATTTAAATTCTTTAACGTCTTGATGCACGCTCAATCATCCAGGTAAGAAAATCCCTAAAAGTTGATTCTGTGCATCTGGACGTAGAAACATTTCATTATTCAATTAAGTGACTTCTTTAGTCTCAGCTAAATGCAGGCTTCTCCAACCTTATAAACAGTACATTTGCATAATCACTAAAGATAAGATAAGATAAGACTTTATTGATCCCACAATGGGAAACTTTTGCGTCACCTCAGCTCAGGTACAGATATATGAAGAAAATACAAAAATACAAATAAGTACAATCAATGAAAAAAAAAAAAGTAAGATAATACACTATATATAATGGTAGCATACACAGTATGTGATTATGGATATAGTTGGAAATATGGAAGACATAAACTATATAGCTTGGAAGGTCATGGAAGGTCCATTATGCATGAAGTGGTGACCGTGGATGTTCACAGTGTCCAGTGACTTATGACATCGTGATTGAGGAGTTATAGAGTCTAACTGCTGTTGGGATGAATGATCTGCGAAAGCGCTCCTTCCTGCAGCGAGGGTGTTTAAAACTAGCACCACTGAAAACCAATGGGCTCAGGTCAGTTTAATATGCGAATTGTTATGACCATTGATCAAAGACAATAAGGTTGGAGAAAACTATATTAACCTGAGATAGAGAAGTTACTTGAATGAGTAACAAAACATTCTCCTACTGAAAACGATATGTCCAGATGAACAGAATCAACTTTGTCAATTCTTTTCGTTGGGGTGTATTACTCTTAAGTAGTGAAATGATCGGAAACACGTCACAAAGCATGGGCTTGACTAATCAAAATGTCTCACGCTCTAACGAAAATTTAAATACATATATTCACAGTGAAGACTGTACCACACGTACTGGAAAGTAATTGCCTACTAGACAGAAATGTTGCAGTAACTACTACAACCTGTTGTTTTAGCTAGCTGTCGGTTTCTCCCTGCACTGGTCCACCAACCTTCCGGTGAAATTTTCAAAATAAAATGTTCATGAAAAACAACATAAAACACATCTTAAGAGTATTTAGAGGTTTAATGTTATACAGAATATTCCAGGGATCATTTTGTACACATAAAGGAAAAGAAGCACAACATCCCAATGGTGTTTCCTTTGTATTTCCCATAGAGACTTCACAGGAAGATGCAAGGGATTAGTTATAAGCAACTGCTGTTAAAGGCAAAACAAAATGCTCGCTAGTTTTACAAAGGGATTATGGAAAAATACAAAATTATAAAAGCAAAGTGCTAAATTGTACTACTGTACAATAAAAGACAACATGTTATAATAAAAATAAGTGTGCAGTATATGGCATTGTGCAATACAGTACTTTACAGTTATGGCAAATATAGGAAAGATAAATTTAAACACTACAAAAAAAATGGTTAACCATGCTGAACAATTGAGAAAATTTTACAATAAAAGCATATGAAATACAACACGTAATACAAAACTACATTAACATAACCCTCCAAATAATTTCATGGCTAGGCAGCAACAACAGAGGCAGAAATATTTACGCCTATGGGTAAGAAAAACATGACCAAAAAAAAAAAAAAAAATCTAATTTAAATAAACGGCTGACAAAGTCTGCTGATGATGGCCTTTCCAATTGCGTCATACTAAATAAACGGACTAATCACAAGCACTGCAAGTATACTAAAATAATAATAATAATAATAATAATAATAATAATAATGGCGTCACAGAATACTGTAGCATTTATACGTGTTTTTCAGTTTATTTTATTTGACAAACACATTTTAGCAGCAGGTAAAATCATATATTGGGAACTAATATTTCACAGTATGTAACAACAGGTGCAAACAATGATTCAGAAGTAAAATTATAAAAGTTACACAAATTGTACACAAATCTCAGCGCAGAAGAAACTGCAGTGGACAATAAACGATTGTGCAACAGATTTTAGGGTCATTTTTGCAACGTTTTTGTTTACAATTTAATCAAACCTGTTAATCGATGAGATGTACTGTATGTAAACACATTGTTACCATTAATCTATCACCTCCAATGATTCATTATTCTTTTGTAAACTATGTGGGATCTGTAACAAAATACCTGGCAAAGCTTTTCACTCATTTGAATACTGCTGGTGAAAACTGATTTGATGAAAATGGATTCTAAAATCCCAAAAGGAAAAAAAAAACAAAACAACAATCCTGCCATTTCACCGTGAGGATCATAAAACTGAACTTTACTCAGATTCTCGGCTGTATCAGGGAAACACTTTACATCCTGTTGCACTGAGGAAAAACGTTCTCCATAATGGCAGCATCTTAAAATGCTCGGTCCTGGAAGGCCAAACTAAGGTAATAAATTCCATTGTACAGCTTAAAAAAGGCATGGGACTAGAAATGACCAGACTAAGATGTGGCTTTATGCCATCTTAGTGGGACGGAGGCATTGGGGATCAGTCATCTAACCTCTACAGTCAATGGCTACTCTGTTAAAACGGCCCCATGGCTGAGCTTTCTCTAATTGATGTTGCAGCAGCTCAAGTAACTGATGGTTTTACCCTCTCCAGGCATCGGGGCAGTGTCACTGTTATCCAGCTTGTTCTGCTTCGCCTCTCGAATGAGCTCGCAGGCCAGGTCGAGAAAAAGTTTCTCAACGTTGTCAGACTCTTTGGCTGACGTCTCCAGGTACAGCATGCTCTGAGCCTCGGCAAAGTCTTCAGCCCTCTGCCTGAGGACCTCTCTCTTCTCTGCCAGATCTATTTTATTACCTAAAATAAACATACAATGTCCATTTGTCAACAACAGGGGAAACAAAACTAAACAAAAACAAACCACAAGTCTGGCTTGTTGCAGTCTGACTAAACAGTAGTGGGTGTTTAATGAGACAGATGAGAATGGGGAGGGATATGTGCATGCGAGCATGTGTGGGATGCATTTGAGAAGACTGCGTTCTCAAAATGACAAGAATAAAAATAAATAAATCTTACCAAACAATGCTGATGACAAAGATAAGCATGAGTTATTCAAGTACAAAACAAAGTTCTTACCGACTAATATAGTCACCACTTGGTTGTTGGCATACTGCTCGATCTCCCTCAGCCACTCTGGAAGGCACCTGAAGGAGTCCTCACAGGTAATGTCATACGTAAGAATGAGGGCGTTGGCACTACGGTAATAACTCTGAGTAATGGAGCGAAATCTCTCCTGTCCAGCTGTGTCCCATATTTGTAGCTGGAAAACATAATATTGTCAAGAATATAGGCAACTGTCCAAACTGCTACAAAACATAAATGCAAACAAAAATGTAACATTGGCGCACCTTGACCTTCTCCCCTTTGATTTCCACAGTCTTAATCATGAAATCTACTCCAATAGTAGCCCCTTGTCCAGGTGGGAAAAGGCCCTACAATTACAAGCAAAACTTATAATTTAACACTTCTGTACTGTGTAATTCAATAGCTACAGACTCAGACACACAGACAGCATACGAACCTGAGTAAAGCGCCGGACGAGACATGTCTTCCCAACTCCAGCATTTCCTATCAGAACTATTTTGAACAGGTAGTCATAATCTTCCATGCTCATACTAAACTAGAAAATAAAGACAAGGAGAAAAGACAGAGGTGAAGCGCTAACGCTATAACTGTAAAATTGCTAACATTTTTCCCCATGTGCTCCAAGCCACAGACATAAAGTCATGAGACACACACACCAAAGATGCTGATGACACTAAAAACTGTTGTGTAACCATCAGGGCTCAGACAACAAGTAAAATTTGAGCTGAATAAGCTTGGGTGAGTAAGCTGTGCCCTTCAGTGTGTGATCTGAATTCATATTGTGCTCATTAGCGGAATTATACCCGACACTAATTGCACTGAAAAAAATGTATCACAGAGAGACATTTCCTTTTCACTAACTATAATCCTATTTCCACAGAAAACAACTGGGCCTACCTATCAAATGACACAACTAAGAAGCTTTATAGCTTTTCTGTAAATACACAAATTTTAAACAGGGCAGTGGCAGGATCATCTCTCTCTTTAACAAGATTCTGCAAGCAGCTGAGAACTTAGGAGCATACCTGCTGCAGCTTTTTAAAGCAAAATATTTTCCTATTGAGCTATATTTTCGATTTCAGCTGCTCAAGAGTTAGATGCTTTTCATTTCATTAATGTTGTACATATTTTTAGATGTCGTGCACAGGCCACATGCAGGCCAGTTAAGCACCCAGACTCTTTTATAAAGCTATGGTGTTATACGTGTAGAATGTGGCTTGTTATTTTCTTGCTGAAGTAAGAAACATATTCCCTGACCAAAGAAAAAAAAAGTGTTATGGCAGATACTGGACCAAAGCCTCTAAGTATTATTGAGAATCCCGAGATTCTGGCTGATCCACGTCCAGTTTAGGCCAAAAGTCACGGGACTTATGACTTCAAAAGATAATTTAAAATTTGATTTGCCTGACCAAAGAACAGCTTTCCACTTTGCCTCAGTAAATGAAAGTTTTCCTGAGCCCATGCATGGAACCATATCACCATCATTCAATGCTAACCTTGCCCCTCCAGATTATCTGAATCTTACTTTTCCACTATGCTGCAGATGATAGCATTTTAAAGTTATCTGCAACTTTAATTGTTTTTAAGAATTTGCCACTTGAAAGCTTCTGTTAGATGTTTCCTTATACCAGCTGGCCATGGTACTTATTCACTAAAATAGCTGTGAAATGTTACACTGGAAAGCGTAAAATGTGTCTTTCTCAATTAAATATAAGCTTAGTTTGTCCAGTCTCATTTCAATGGAATAGTTTAGATCACTGTAGGAAAACTGGCATTTTTGGTAAGCATATGACACATGTGTTTCAGACAGTGCACTTAAGAAAATAGCAAACATTTATGTTTCACTCCTCCACAAGATCTCATTTTAGATATTTGATATCTTTTATTTTCTTTTTAGCTCCCGTTTTTTGGGGCCGTGCATCACTTGCATGGAGACATGGAGATTCAAACAATACAACCTGCACAAAGCACAAAACGCAAAGATGCAAGAGTTACTTTGGTCGATGCCCACAAAACAGGGCGTGATCTGAAATGTATGTAAACAATGATAATATAGCACAAGTTTAAATTCTGCAATGCGTTTCTATGTGTGCCCCTACGCTAGAATGGAGAACCGGGCCTTTACGTGCGGAGGAACCGAACATATCGCTGTAAAAACAACATTTTAAGGAAACAAACTGTTGCTTGCAGGAAGATGTGAATCTCTGGTTGACAATGCTGGTACAGAGAAGAAGATTTTGAAGGAATAATTTAACCCTTTCTTGTAGTGATTTGAAACACTTCTTTCCGTGTCGCAATCACATCTTCACCAACATCTTATGCCCTGAAAGGTAAGGAAAAAAAACTGCAGCATCTCGCACATTTCGTAATCTGAAGTAGCTTTATACTTCTGGCTAATTATCCTTCATTTTTAATCTGAGTTGAAAGCCATTCGGTCGAAGCTAGCAACGGTAGCAACTAGCGGCTACAGCGTGTGATTCTGGCCATTTTATCTGCAGATGCAGCAAGGAAAAAAAATCAAAGTCTGCCCTCCGCACCGAGTCAAGAGATAATTCATACTTACCAAAAACACGGGGATATCCCCGGACTTAGAACTACTTGGCATGCATAGGTCACCTCTTCAAATGGGCAAAGCCGCTGCTGGGCAGGGCTGTGTATCCTCAGGAGCTCAGCAGCAGCAGCCCGTCTGATAGAGAGACGATGAGGGAGGGGGGGGCTGCCCTCAATGATGTCATCAGTTCACATGCAAAGTAACGCGTTACATGTACTCACTGCATTCAGAAAAGTACTTGATGGAGTGTGTCTTTTCCCAGTGAAGCTTCAAACATTCAAACGGATGCAGACATCCGTGGGCTGGAAAGGAAAGCATTTTTCTATTTTTCCACTGGTTGTTCTGGGTGGATGCAGCAGAATTCATGGGAAAGAAACTCGGAGGGAATTTTAGATATTAATATTTTTGATCTCTCTCTCTCATGCTGCAATTTTGTTCCATTCTACAGAGCTTCTAGTATTTATACTACGTGGACACTGCAGTTTTATAGATTATAATTCTAACAGGGAAACTCACACAGAGCAATGATAAACAAAAGAGTGAAAGTACAAAGCTACAGAGTTTTGCAGTTTCTACAACATTAGTATATTAAAAGCACGTGTCCTCCTCGGTTATTACCTTAAGCTGAATACGGACTATGTTGTTTTTTTATTATTGTTTAATTTTTTCTCTTTTGTTTTTCTGATTCCATTAATCTATTTTCCCATTAAGATGTATTTTATGATATTTCTATATATGATGCTAACGTACACATTAATGTAGTAAATATTTTGAAGCGGACTGAACTGTAATATTAACTATGTGGCACATTTTATTTACAAAGACTTTGGCCTACTGTGACTCATGGGCTTTTGTTGCTAGGAAACAAATAATGCGGAACTCAAGCGCTAGTCGTTGGTTGCGCCCGGACCAGTAGTTCGGTTGCACGCCGTGCCCTTGACTTCCTACGAGAGGTGATAGCCGATGAATAGTAGTAGTAGGTATCTCGGAAATTATTAAATAAGGTCTGAACTAAGGGGCACATTTCTCGCCATGGGCTTTATTCCAGAAGAGGGGAAGTCTCTGCCTCCTCCGGGGCTCGTGAACAGGAATTCACTGTGGCTGGCGGGTGTAGGCTGGGTCTCCGCCGTGCTGCACAACGCAATCAACCACAAGCCGCCAGTGAAATCAGGTTAGCATTTTACCTGTCTTTCAGACTGGTGCACGAACGGACGCTTTCCTTTCAAGCATATGAAACACTTAATTTTAAAAAAGAAATCCGAGTATTTAGTAAATAAATGTTCTCTCAGATTAGTAACTGGTTGTGAGCTGTCCACAGTGGTCGCAGCGTATTTACGTTTCCTTTAGCATTAAAATAGCGATAAATATCAAAAACAGTTAAGAAATTTGGACACCATAAAAACAAGATCTTTCATTATCCAGCACATGACACAGAGGATGATTAAAATAAAGTTTTAAATTGAACAAAAATACATGCATAATTTCCTTGGGGATTAATAAAGTATTCTGATTCTGAAATCTAACTAAACAAAATAAACAAAACTGAAAACTAAATGTTCGTTTGTTAATTTTTTTTTTAAAGAAGTCTAGCGTTAAATTTTGTCGTTATTGTTTCTCCCTATCTGAAAAAGAAAGTAGTATTAACATTGGTTGTGCCACATTGGGTTTTGTTTTGTGTTTCCTGTCGTCTTTGTTTTGGTAATATCTAGCTATGAAGTGTTGATATAAAATGCGCTGTCAAAAAGCTAGGTGCAGTAAGCTAAAGTGTAAGCCTCCACCTATTAATTCAATTTGCTTTTGTTTGCATTTTTTGCAATCCTATTTTTTTAAGAGAAAACCTTATAATGTGCAAGCTTTTGGTTTCTCATAACCACAGTAAGATTTTATTATTGTGCTTTGAAGTATCTTGCAAATATATCTACTTTAGTTTGCTGTATGCTAGTTATATCTGATCAATAAATGTTGCATCGTTTTCCATGTTTTCTCTTTAAGGTGTTCATCGACAGTTTCTGCTGGCAACCATTGGCTGGTTCATTGGCTACCATGTTACCAAATATGAAAATTATACTTATGCTAGACTCGATCGAGACATGAATGAGTATATCAAACTCCACCCGGAAAAATTTGTACCAAAGGGTAAGTTCATTTTTATGTCTTTGCTCTAACCGAAGACACAAGAGCCCAACACTACCTATTCTTTATTATATGAAACCCTTTTTTTTCATTGAAAAAAGAGCTTTTAAACTAACATTCACACACACTTAAGTGGATGCATCAGAAGGCAAGTTTCTCGCCCAAGGATACTTTGACATTCAGAGCCGAAGAATCAGGGATCAAACCACCAACCTCCCGATTAGTAGTACAGCCACAGCCAATGCAGAATTTGTGCTTTGTGAGTGGGCCACCATTCACCGTTCTTCAGCTGATGTAGCTTTCATGATTTTCTTTCAAATTAAATTATACATAATAATCTATTTTCATACATGCCCTTGTTTTCAAAAAACACCAACACAGAACAGGCTCAGCACCACACAGGTGGGAATTATGTTTATGCACACACCACATCGGATTATTTTTTGTTTGTTTGTTGTCTTTGGATGATGTTAAATCCTGTGCAGTGTAGTTGTGAAATAGTTTCTTTAGCGTTTAAGTATGTAATATGTACCCTGTTACAAATTCAAATCCCAGATTGCCTGAAAGCAAGAAAAATAATGCTGTACCTTTTAGAATGTGTATCTACATAATTGAAATGTGTTCAAAATGTTCAAAGCTTGAGAAATCCATAATCTTATTTCTAATATTTCAGTCACCTGTCAGTGGAAAATCAACTTTATATTTGATGGCCACCAAGCTTATCCATACAGTAATGTTACGGGGTGATGCAAATTTATTGCAAATTAAATAAATGTAACAAAAAGTAAAGATTACCTCGCCTGTGAAAATGGCTTCTTTCTGAGTCACATCAGATTTTCAGTAGCATTGATGCTGATAGTTACAGCTCCCATGATCCCACACTACTTTCCGGTGCCATCAAACTAGGCTTGATGTTATTGTTTTGATTGAGAAATGCCACGGGGGAAGAAATTAGACTGTGCAGTGCTGTAGGACATTTACTCCGATTAAATCTTATGAAACGTTGGGTCATGTATGTTTGTAATCAAATTGTTGCTTTTGGTTTCTTTTATCTTACCAGAGCAAAAGACCTTTGCTGAGATTGTTGAGCCTTTCCATCCTGTGCGCTAAGCATCAGTGGCTGAGGAGAGAGGAAACATTCACAGTTGCCGCCTGTGTTGAGCAGCCTTTTTGTGAGAGCATTCTGTCATATATTGTTTGAAATATAGATATGTAAATAAAAAGAATAAACTCAACCCACAAACTCAATTTTGTGACTGACTTTATAAGTGAAAACAAAAAGTTGAATTCTTTACAAACGTAGGAAACTCTGATATTCTTTAACAGGTCATCTTTCTTGTGGTGTTTGTTTATATAAAAGGGATTAGAGCAGGGCGATATGACCAAAAATATTTATCACGAAATTTAAAAAGAGATCATTACAAAAGCAAATTAAGAGACACAATTGATTAATTTTGACAATGTATATTTATTCCTTATTCATTAGGTTTGTCTGGGGTCACTGAATGTAAACATTTCAGACATTTGCAATGGTTGGGTGTCTTAGATGACTCTCTTAAAAACAGATGTCCACATATCTTAGGTTTTGTGACTAATTTGCTATCCCAATAATGTCCATGTATTTCTCAGTGAGAGTCTGCGTCTTCTTGGTGAGGTCACTCATCACAGAAAACAGTCCTCTCACGTGGAAGTGGAAGAGGGCTTCAGGATCTGTGTCCAAGAGAGGCTCCAGGGTCTTGTTTAGTGCTATGTTGTTTTTGGCCTTGTGATCGTCCAGGCGAATTAGGCCACTCTCCACTGTGGTCCGTATGGCTTTGAGCATCAAGTAGTTGCTGAACAGGTCTTTGCAGGTCTCTTCTGCAGCTTCACAGTCCCACACCTCGTCTGAGGGCATGTCTCTCAGCAGGCTTGGCAGAAGAATGGTCTGCTCCATTTCACTGACGGCTGAGCTGTATCGTCTCAGAGCCAGGAACAGGCTGTTTCTCTTGAATTTGGCGTCGGCAGACTGCATGGTTCCCGCTGGATGTGGTCAGTTGTTTGCTTGCTGTCGTGGCAAACAAGTGGAAGCAGTGTGCACTGCAGCGCTGTGAGATGCGAGTTTATATGATGAACCAAGGTGGGTTGAACAGTGCAGTTGTGTAACTGCATCATCCGATACATTTAGAAAGAGGCCGAGAGTTATGTGGAGTCAAACCCTTATCTTTATTTGATTTACACCACCCAGTTCAAAATAGTGGGGGCAGTGTGTACTGAAATGAACCTGCTAATGCTCTGTGTGGTTAATGATTAATGTTGAAAGTATAAAGGAATGTCATGCTTTGATTTCCAAGTACAAAATGAGTTTATGAAGGTACAATAGGCCCAAAATAAAGAACCCTGGATTATTCTGGTATGGTTCTGAAGGCTGTTTTAGAGGCTTTAAACCATTACTTTTCTGTTTCTTTCCCAATAGTTTCTGTGAAACACAAAGACTAATACATCTTAAAAACAAAATCTAGCTTTCTGTTGATTTAAAATGAAGGAATGCAAGAATAAATGGTTCTGTTAGGGCCTGGTTCCCCTTAGAAACTGCATGATTGCTAAATATATTCCACAGATTCTGGGTTTTTCCTGCTCAAGTGGAACTGAAAGCTTTGCAGCCAGTTGGCAGAATTGAGTGTGGTGCCTGAACATGTGTTTTGGTTCTCTCACAAAGATAAATCAATGTTGAAAGCATACTATAACTTTAGGTTATCAGGTGGGATTAAAAAAAAAAAAAGAATACTCTTTTTAATAAATAATAATCAGGATATTCAAATAATCAGCATTTGGCTTTCTTTTCATTTTATTTTGAAATGTGAGTGATACAACAGCTGGCATTGCTGAATTACACCATCAGTCTCACCACACTAACATGCACTAGTTCTTCATCTTTTTCTCACAAGGTGGCATCCTTGAGCTGGTTCAGTTGTCAAGCAGTAAAAATGAAACAATACCTCTAAATGCTGCATCTTATTAAATAACTGTGCTTGTTTGTTTCCTCAGTTTTTAGCTTTTCTAATCTATATATCTTATTTTTATCTATTTTCCTAATTCTCTATTTGAAGCTGGTTGACGCAACAACAATGTGGTAAACTTTGCATGTTACTCTTAAAGTTACTTCATTGATTAAAGGAAATTATTGCAGGTTTTGCAAAATGGAATCTGTCATGTCTATGCCTGGATCTTTGGTAAAAACCAAAGAATCCTTTGCTAGTGTAGGGGGTTATTAAAAAAATAAACAAATGTACTGATTTTAAGGCAACCTTAATTGGAAGATATTTTAAAACTTCGTATTTTTTGTACATAATCACAAATATTTTAGTGTCCATTAGTGTTTTTAACCAATAATGGACTTTTCTTTCAGATTTTACAAACTCGTCAACACAAAACTACCAACAGTCCCTGCGAGTGTTGTAGACTAGACTGTAAATACCCCAATACTCTGTTTATGCTGTAACTATTCAGAAACTGACCATTTGTTTTAGGAGTCTTTAGAATCATTAGTCAGAAATTAGCTCCTTATAAATTAAATAAAAGTGATTCTTTTAACCTTACTTTGCACACTCTGCTGGGCCCATGATGAGACCCTAAAAGCAGTTTTACTTCTTCTTTTTTTCACCAAGCCTCGCCACAATTGGTAAAGTGTTTTTAAAAAAATTAAAAAGTAAACTGTACAATGACTCTGAGGGCACATACAGGTTAACAGAGTTGAGGAAGTTATCTGCTTCATTCTGTTGCTTCATTCTGCATGTTATCTGGTGATATGCAGAGAGATATTTGTGTGCTCCTGCTCTGTCAGTTTGGGTTTTTGCAGTCTGAGGTGGGACTCTGTGCATCGTCAAGTCCATACAGTCTTTAAAGTCTGGGTGATGTCAGTTCTTCGGCTTGTTGTTTACTGACTCAGTTCAGAGCTTTCCTCCGTTGACCCTTGACAATAATTTCCAAGACATGAGTTAGATCCATCATCTTAGTGAGCATATCCATGATGTCAGGGTGCTCCCTTGCTCCACTGATGAACTCTTCCAGCGTCAGCTCACCTGAGAGAGAGAGAAGTGGCACTCTGTGCATTTAAAGCTGTGATTTTATGGAAATAAATCACAAAGCAGAACATTTCACAACTATCAGAATGTTTACTCATGCTTTGTATTCATTTCACTCTGGTCACGGTGACAAAAGCCTTTTATCACTGGTTTCATTCTTGATACCCTTTATACACAATCATGCGTTTGTTACCTTCTCTGTTGACATCAATCTTCTCATATATAAGATGCACAATCTCTTCTGGAGGGATGTTGTAGCTTCTGGTGATGTCTTGAATGGCCTAAAAGAGAGTCATGTAAACAAGGTGATCATTGTATGGCTTTAGTCAGGAGTTAAGAATCAGCCAAATTGAAAACAGAGGTGAATTAGGAAGCCGTTGGATTTAGGTGCTGTGGCTACTTATGTGCGCTTCCAGAGTTAATCTTCAAGGCACCATTCAGAGAATTCTGAGAAGCTCACTACTTTGGATGCAGAAATCTGATTAGGAAGATTTCAGAGAAGGCATACTCTACCTTAAATATAGTTTCCAGTTCATCCTTGTCAATTTTTCCATTTCCATCCTGATCAAAGAGCTTGAAGTACCACTTTAGCTTCTGATTTATTTCTCCTTTCAATAATAAACTAATGCCTGCAATATATTCAACAAAGTCTATGTAGCCATCCTGTAAAATAAAAAAGGGAAAGGAGTGTAAATCTCAGATCATTTACTGAAAAAGCAAAACTTGTTTACTTCAAAGAATAATTACCAAATTCTGAATTAAATAATTAAGTTTTTTATCTTTGCAAACAAGGGCTACAAGTGCAGCTAATTTCAAACTAAGCTATATCAGATATTTAGAGACACTAAATTTAATACTTATAACTTTTTATCCTTTAAGTTGGAACAAACTAAATGATTCAGAGCATAAAATGTATTTTCTTTTGAACTCTTGTAGAAAAGAAAATCTGAGATCTTCATAATAATTGATGCATTCTACAGTATTACATACTGATAAAGACACCATTGAACTATTTGCAAAACTGGTCCCCCCTGATCTGCATTACTCTATACTTCAAGTTTCCTGGTATTCTTCATGTGTTTCTTCCACCCAGTTCATATCCTCCAATATTAAATGTTTTCATACCCCATCCATGTCAAAGGTGACGAAGACCTGGTCCACATAACTGCTGGCCTCCTCTGTCATACCGTTCATTTCGAGCATTGTCTTCAGCTCAAAGAGCGTGATGAGCCCCGAAGGAGATTCCCTCATGAACTTTGTGTACCAGTGGTGCATGTCCTCCTCCAGGATATCATCCAGGTTGGAGCCGTGGGCACCCATTTTCACTCCAGATGATTGGGACTTTTGTCCAAAAACCCGTAGAGAGCTGCTGATAAAAGTGAATCCACAGAGGAAAGTGTAGCACCTACTCTGAGCTCTGAGTAACAACAACCTCCTTAAGCTTTATGTGTCTTGAGGCAACTAAAAGGAGACATAACCCTTTAATAGGATAAGCAGAGAATCTCGCTAAAACGTCAGGGCAAAGCGTGTGCTCTTTGATTGAACTAGTTTCCATTGGCACAAAGGAACTTCCTGCAGGGGTCACTTTCAGAAAAAGCATAGAGCATAACTTTCGGAGAATGGGTTTGTTTTTGGTTCGTTAAGCCATTTGACGGCCATCTATGAATAATTCAAGTATTAAATAAAGCACCAAATACTAGGGATGAACCCATGTTGTGTCTACATATATCAGAAAATTTAGCAAAAAATTATTTGAAATTGTATCTTTAGGTACTGTGTTACTAAAAGCCTATAATAAAAATATATGTTATCTATCTTGTCATCTAAAGATCTGGAAACCTTATCCACGCCTTTATTTCCTCACGTCTTGATTACTGTAACTCTCTCTATTTAGGTGTCTGTCAGTCAAGCCTGTCCCGTCCCAAAGTTTGGTATTATTTATGCCAAATATGTATGCATATGAATGTACGTTTTGATTTTGGGATTTTCTCCTACAAGTCGTGAATAATCAAATCTTGTCATTTCTATGGCTTTCTGCCACCCCAGTGTTTGACGCTTATAGGCTAATTGTGCTTGCATTTCTAACAATGGCGAGCAAAAAGGAGCTGCCTTTGCCAAGACTGATATTTTTAATCATCAGTCAGCTAGACTTCTTCAAGCATAAGTTTAATAATGATGCATTTTCCATGTGAATTTAATCTCAGCATGATCTGAGTTTTTAAGAATACAGAAAAATGTTGCACACACATTATACGCGTTCTTCGAGCACTGTTGACCTGTCACTGAACTCTGTGACTGGTCTCTGATCTACCATGAAGTAAAAAACAAAACAAGGCTATCAAAGCTCAGCGTGCCTGTTAGAGTAAATCTGGCTTTGGATGATTACTGATTCTTAAAATAGCATTCAGAAGAAAAAGCTCCTTTACTACAAGCAAGACATGCAGTTGCTACCTGTTAGACATAGACAGCCAGAATGGTGCCCATGAGCTATCACTGCTGCCAGCATATTTAGTAAAATGTTTACTTAGAGAAAAAAAATCCCCTCCGCGACTCTAAATACAGCACAGAGCAAAGTTGTCCAGTCTGGATCAATAAATTCCGTCTCAACAAAAATGTGCCAATATCTGCAATATTTGGGAATTTCAAAGAGCAAACAGGGCGGTGTGGTTTTATGTCCAGCTGTTGAAAGGTTTTGGATCCCACAGATGCGCTGCTGTTTAAACTTAACCTTTTGACCACCATGTGACTGTCATGCAGGATGGCTGTTTGTGAACATGTAAAACTGTATTTCCCCGCTAGGAAAAAGAAGAACAAGAAATAAAACTCAGCATTTCTTTCCATATAGTGTTATTAGTAATTCGTGTAATACATAATACTTCCTTTTCTCGGGAAGTCTCTTTTGTCGTTTGAGAAAATTGCTGACGTAAAATTTGTTTTAGTGAAATGTGCAGCTGTGTAAATGATGCAATGTAAGTTCCATGGAAGCAACACCACAGTTGTTAAATCACATATAAGTATTTGCATTATTGCATCAGTTGTAAAAAGGGGTTAGCCTTTTAAAGGAATGACTGTAATATCTTTATTTGGGAAACACATTCTTGGAAATTCAACAAGTTAAAGTGAAGAGAACTGAATGTCTGGTGTGGAGCAACTATCCTTGGAAATACAAACATTTATTACAGCTGTCATCTTAGACATACAGACATAATCACTGACACAGTAGCCAAAAAATAAATTAAAAACATACAACATAAACTGTTGCCAAAACCGTTGCAATAACCTGCTCCCTGCTCTGTAGTATTTACAATGTGAATTCCCGTTCTCTGCAAACTGAGCCAGAGAAAGGAATCAAGAGAGAGACAAAATCCCTCAACTGTCCGGTGGAAAATGCTCCCCCTAGTGTTCAACTACCAAAACAAACAGTGAAGGGGAAAACAGGGTCCCAACTATTTGCTTGCCCAATAAAACTGTTCTCGTGCTATAGTACACAAAACAATTTGTGTATAGAGTGCACAGTTTATAAGGGATGCGCAGCCTTTATGTAATAATAAGCAAATGACTCATTTTCCTGTTCATTTCCTATTAAACTGTTGATTGAATTGTGTTTTAGGGCTTTGCAAATGAAGTCGCAAAGCCCAAAAATAACAGCACAGATAAATTCAATACTTCCATTACAAATATACACCAGTTTTCTTATGTACAAATATCACAGTGAGAGTCGAGGAACTTAAAGAACTGACATGTAAATGCAGTAAACTATGAACAGTAAAACACAGTGAAATCTTAAGTACAATATCTCAATGTATTTCTTTCAATAAAAATATGTTTTTTGTGTTTGTTTTCCATTTTTTGTGAGTTTGACTATAGGTTATATTTTAACCTTAAAAAAATATCCCACACACAAACACACACATGACTACCATTACTTGCGGGGTGGCGCAACAATGGTCATGTAGCCTCCTGTGGTAAAGACGTCTCATATGCAGACTCATGAGAAAACAATGACATCGACGTGACATCACGGATGTTTAGTGGCTCATAAAAACTAAAAAGAAACCAAGAACTGGTTTTCTGGTCTCGCTGTAAACTTCTTGTCCTCAGTTTCCTAAAACCATTTTTAGGGAAGCTGGGTCAATGAACATTGGGTCCGATTCAGATTCCTGGTCATAAAGAAACTGTCTGAACACGTTGTACACCATCTCCCTGCTCAGAGTAAAATTCCTCAGCTGATCCTTCTCCTCTTCAGGCATGTGAAATGTCAGCTTGTAGTCAGCAATGACTGAACCGTTCCTGCGGGGGAGGATTAAACATTTCTGAAGTTTAACGCACAAAATTCAGTGGTTTCACCGAAATACACAGTTCATAAATTCTGAGTGTGACGCGTATTTACCTGAAAGCGCGTATCTCTGCGTTGATGAAGTATCGCCCCAGTGCATATGAGGTTTTGAAGAGGTCAGAGAGCTGGGTGGGGCAGAACAAAGCATGCAAGAGAAAGCATTAGCAGGAAATTGTTTTGCCTGGCACTCCCCTACCTACCTTTCTCTCAGCTCAATTTTAATGCTAATTGCTTTTACATTAAAATTTCAGAAGAAGATGAAAGCATAAAGCGCACACACAGGTTTTTGGGGGTTTGTGTAAACCAGGGGTGGGCAACTCCAACTCGAGGGCCGGTGTCCCTGCAGGTTTTAGATGTGTCCTTGAACCAACACAGCTGATTTAAATGGCTAAATTACCTCCTGAACATGTCCTGAAGTTCTCCAGAGGCCTGGTAACGAACTAATCATGTGATTCAGGTGTGTTGACCCAAGGTGAGATCTAAAACCTGCAGGACAATACTGCTCTTTCTTTTTTTGTGTGTGTGTGTGTGCGCCCGTGGGGGGGGGGGATCGTTACTCCACTATTCATAGTGAATGAAACAATAACAATCACTGTGTTTATCTTAAAAACATGCTGTAACCTGAACTGGAATGTTGTCATTCATCTGTTTCGTTTCTTTGGTGCATTGCAGGTGGATTGCACAGAAAACTACTGAGCTGAATACCATGAAACTTTGGCTCATTTTGCTACTATCAGTGTGCAGACATCGGCACATCTTCTATGACATTACCCTCTTTTACAACGTAGCTATTAACTATCCTTGAATTGCCTTATATAACAAGGGCACGTGGACTGCGCCGTGTATACACCAGCTAAGCACCATGGTTGCAAAAGCCAATGCTACACTGTTTGCCTGTAAATCTAATATAGCCACTGTAAAAGATATTTTGTACATTCACTATAAGGACAAACGAATTGGGCCAGATCTCCTAATCTTTGAATTTAGGTGTTTTCAGTCTCATTGCCACAAGTGCAGAAAAATCCAGCACTTGAGAGTCTGCCTTTACAGATATTTGTAAAACAATGAGTTGTTCTAAAAAGCGTAGTGCTGTAATAGGATGCAGTTGCAACAAGCCAGTTTGTGAAATTTATTCCCCTCCCTTAACTCTTAAAGTTTAATTTCCACATTTAACTCTAAGTGGTATTAACTACGTTAATACCACTTAGAGTGACCATCCATAATTTACTTCTTAAAACAGTTTTTAGGAACCGCAACTCAGCCACAGAGGGGTAGACCACAGATACCGGTGGTAACGTTGCAGAGTAGGGTCACCGACTGCTGAGGCGCCGATGTTCTTCTGACTAAATGCAAAGTTCCAAAACCTTCCTTGACCTTAACATTAAATCAAAAACTGCACTCCAGGATCATCACAGTATGGGTTTCCATAGCCGAGCAGGTGTCATCTGTAGATGGCCCAGTGATTTTGTCCATACAGAGTATGTAGCAAGTTCTAAATACAACCAGCTAACACGAACAGATCAAGTACATCGTTTATAAAATATAAGTTATAAGTGGTCCAACCTTTGTTCCTAGTTCTGTAGCCAGTGTTTGGCTTTTATTGGAGGAATTGGTGGCGAGTTCGTCTGTGAAGACCTGGTTTGGCATCTGGAAGCTCCCACGGAAATTCTGAATGACTGCAAACGATGAAGGGTCAAATATGTCATCCTCATCCTGATGGATCGCTGCCCAAAGAGAAATCAGTGAGTGAAAAATTCGAATAGTTAAAAATGCTGCATTGTAGCTCCCTGCAATATTCATGCTTTCACATAACATAAATTATATTTTTTTAAATTTCATTCATTTCCATCTTAATGAATGCGCCACAACGTAGCACTAACAAGTAAAAAAAACATAACCTTACCTGCACATATAGCCAGTGAAGTAAAAATCACTGCAATGATGACAATGAGGATGAATATTATGACCATCCATAATCTAATTTCCCAGAAGACTTTCTCATTCAGCTCTTTCTTTATCCCACGCTTAGTGCAGTCCTAGAACATAATATAAATAATGAAATGGAATACACTTTACAAGGCAGCAGGTTTGTCATTAACTTAGATTTCTAGTCAGTTAATATACAGGCACTCAAACCTTTTCCCAACATGCACCAATTCAGAATACACATATTCATTTTTTCAGTCATTCACATAAAAAAACAAAAGATCAAAATTCATTTTAATTAAATTAAGATGAAAACATAAAAAACTGGGACAAATACCAAAAAATAATGCCTCTTTATTCCAAACCACAAGAGGTAATACCCAAGAAAAAAAAAGCCCCTTTCATACCTTTCCAGATTTTTGAGACTCTACATCACATGAAGATGTCTGCACTCCATTAGTACCATTTCTCTAGCAGGACACAAAAAAAGATGGCATCATCACTTTGCTCACTTCCTTCACTAAATATAGAAGTCAAGAAGGGAAAGTGAGAGGTTTCTTTTCCTTCTACGGTTGCTTTTGTCTTCTGCTCAAAAAATAGAAAGGTCATACTCAAAAATATGTAGTTCTCATTCTGTAATAGAGAATAAAATAATAGTTTAAAATAAATAGAGCACAACTTTAGTGAAAACTGCTTACGGGTTGCAGGAGACTCTCTGCTTCGGTTGGACTGGAATTCGTGTTGGCATCACCATATGTAACACATGTCCCCTAGAGGGTGAAAAATTTGGGGATATTTATAAAAGATACCACAATTCTTGAGCCAGCTCCCTCTTTTTTTAATTTTACAAGGAAAATGGGACAAAGGTGCAGTGATTTATTGAAACATGAGTAAGAATAGAAAGAACATGGAGTACATAAGGGAAGAACAGAGTTTTTACAAATTTGTAAAAGCTTGAAAATCAATATTTGCTATGGCCACCTTAAATCTTTGTCACAACTCTCTTAGGATGCTTTCTTCCCATTTCTTTAAAGGAATAGATCTCCAGGCTTCTTGAAGGATGTTCAGGACTATTCTTTGGATGTTGGCTGCCTTTGTTTAATCCTACCCTGCTTTAATAATGGTGAGGTCCATACTCCAGGGAGGCCAGTCCATGACTGACAGTATTCCATTGTGTGTGTGTTTTCTATCCAGGTACCAGAGTGTTTGGGATAACGGTCACGCTGAAAAATGAAGCCACTGCAAGACAGTTTCCAGATAGTATTGCATGGTGGATCAAAATTGGACTTTTCTGTATTCATTTCTTAAGGACGTGACTTTAAGATAATAATAATCTGCTGTAGGTAGTTTTTATGCCTGCTGTTTCTTGATTGTCCTCCACTTTCCCAGTTTCCTCAATTTAATAAGGACACCCTGCACATCATGCTGAGATATTCCATGTTTTCAGTTAACAGCTCTTTCAGAATCACCTTGTACTATTTCATGCCTGTTAAACTGTGTTATTGTTGGCATTTTTCATAGAGTGTGTTTTAGTGACAGGCTGCTAGAAGCACAAGATGCAGTTTAAAATTGTTGTTGTCTTTAAATATGTTATCTGTAGAGAAAACACTGGTTCATCCCTTGAGTTAGTTGCCTTTTCTATGCTTGAATGATTCATAGGTCAGTGTTAACCCCCCAAAAATCTCTTAAATTAGTTAGGCAGAAGGACTGGATTGAAAATGAGTGGAAAAGCAGCCAATGTCCAAAGAATACTTTGAAAGACCTTCAGAAAATGTGGAGAAGTACTGCTCGAGACAGTTAAGAAATACAAGAAAATCCAGTTCCTTGGAAGCACAATATAAAGAAGTGAAGTGATGACTCAATACTGTGTTGAGCTGTGAGTTTGGGTCATATTTTCCTCACATTTAAAAGCACTTGAATAGAATTACTTTTGTTTTGAAGCTACTTTTCATTGGATTTCAAAAACTGGTTTTTGATCCTTTAAACTAAACTTTCACATCAATGAGTGAAAACAAAGTTGCTCAAGAATTGAGTCTGTATTATGACTGGAATCCTAAGCCATGTTACACCCTCAAGCACACAGGAGGAGCATGTGGGCTCCTTCATTTCATGCTGTTAATGCATTCCTGCTCTTCATACACACAGTATGAAAATACATAATTAACTCGTCCGTCTACATAAGACGTTAGTATAATTTTAGTAGTATTACAGAGTAGAGTATACAGGAAAGAAGGAGCATTTTGTTTTACTTTCTATTCGCACAGAGAGGGCTGGAGGACTTATTACAAGGTGATTAAACATACAGACAGTATTTCATAAAATATCATGACCAATAACGCTATTATTCAAAATAAGAATGCCATTAAACAGAATTTCACATATTTATACCATTTACTCACCCCATGAGCACGTGAAACCGGTGCTCCATCGAATTCAGCTTGGGATTTCAACATTTCCATCTGAATATCAACCATGGTGATCCTGGGCAAGATTCTTTCCAACCCGGAAGTGCCTATGCGCCTCAACTTTTAATGGTAATAAATACAAGCTGACCGCGGTGACATTAACGTCCCAGCTGAGATTCTCAAAGTATATTAACAGTTCCTGAATAACACCAGTCAGTGACTTCACATCGTTACTCAAGACAGCTTCTGGGAAAGCTTTTCTTCAGACGAGCCACGAAATCTTCCTTCCCTGCGTGTCCTTCTCAAGTCTGACAGGTGAGTCTTGAAGTTTCGGTGGAGCGGAGAGGCGGCGCGACTTCGAAACTTGGGAGGAAACATTGGAAGGACTCATGACGTTATAACAGCTGGCCAGCGGCACACCAATGCGTGATTGATAAGCAGCTTCTCTGTTGAATTACGTTACAGAGTTAGATATAATGCAGATGTACCCGTAAGCACTGCTGTTTATGCTTTTCTTTGCAGCCCACGTGATTTTTTTCAGTATTCTTCAATCTGTTGGCAGCTATGCGCTCGAGTGCTTTTTATGATACGTAAGTATTTGCTTAACCAAAGCATGGCTCCACATAACGTTTATTGTTTGGTTTATCTCTTGATGACCCATATATTTACTCTGTCCTTGCAGGAGTGGTTCAGTTTATCAGTGGTTCGGATCATGTGAACTTATGACCTTTCAGAAAGCTGTTTTTTTGTTGTTGTTGTTTCTATTATTGTGATTTGAATTGAACAACGACTTCAAAAACGGTCGATACAAATAAACGAGATATTTACACATTGAAGATAAGTTTTATTCCACTGCTGAAACAGGTTTAGGAATTACTGTAACCTCTTCCGGATTACCACCAGAGGCCGACATACGCATTCTTATGTACACTTGTTAGCAACTCAGTGTTGTTAGACATGGACAAGGCACATGCTGAAGATCAAGCTGAGCATGAGAATAGGGAAGAAATATGATTTAAAGTGACTTTGAACGCGGCATGGTTGTTTGTGCCAGATAAGCTGTCTTTTGGTCCAAAGATAAAAATATCCAGTGAGGTGCAGGCCATATCAAGGCCACTCCACCCCTCACAACCAAAGTATTCAGAGTTACACCATGACACAAAGCTAAAATAATAAGATAAGAAGATAATAAGATGCACCTAATCTAAGTGAAAGTGTCCGGTGAGTATAAGTCACGCCTTTTGTGTCAATAAAGGAGCTTTTTTTTTTTAAAGACATGTCAGATGACATTCTTGGTATTTGTTAATGCTTAAAGGAGTATCCTCTGGCTTTTGTTTTCCATTTATTCTGAGCTTTGTTCAAGCTGAAAATAGAGAAAGCCAATGCAGAAAATTACATTAACTTCACGGACTAATGCTAATCGCCAAGAAGCAGTTTGTCTCATGTTAATTGGTGCAATGACACTATTAGTCAACAGTTTACACACATTAACATTACTGACATGAATTCTAAATAGAAATTGTAAGAGCGCTATATAGGGGCAATTCTGCATTTGGTCAAAGTACAGTTTCCCTTTATTAATGACAGTGTCTTAATATAAACTCTGACTTTTTGGCTAAAAACTCCTCAAGACCCTCCTGTATTCCTTGGAAAACAGTTTTCTTTGGATGTGGTATATTCACTGATACATGACGATCCAACAAAAGGAAAAGAAAAAACAAAACATAAAGGTATTTGTTATGTAAGAAAGAAGCAGTTTATTTTCTTAACATTTCTGTGCATGATTTCACAGTAGCACTGTGATTTCTATATTTTGAAGTATACAAAATAAAAAGACAAGCATAGATCAACATACATTAATAACAAAACAACTAAGTTAAAATTACATACTTTGCTTAAAGTACTTTGGTATGACGTCAAAGCATTTATATATATCTGCTTACATATATATGAACTATCTAATACATTTTTGCCTCTTACCAACCCACAACGTGGTAGCTTTAAACACTTCTGTGGATGTGTCAGGTACTCCTGATATGGAAGTGCACTCTTGACATTTCGACAAAGAAACATTTGCATTAAAAAAGAAAATTATAAAACAGGAGTCTTACAGACTTGGTACGACATGATGGATGTTTCCTGTGCTCAGGGAATACAGCATTAACTGCCATACTCATTTCCATGTGCACAAGCAGCTGCTTCTCATGACTCTCCAGTGTTTTGTTTTGTTTTTTAACTTATCAGCCAGTAGTAGGCGACAGAGGGACTTAAGAGCTGATATAAAGAGATAAAACCTGAATAAAATAACTCTTAAGGAGGAGTATTTCTCTAACAGTTTCTCAGAAAAGCACTGAATAACTTATTCATATATTTGGTATTTTTCATGTAAACATTCACACCCTCTCACTTCCCTCCTTCATCTGCCTCCTGAGGTGTCTCTCCCTGCCTTTCTTCTGCCCTAATGTCACCTTCTTTCTGCTCGGCAGGCTCTGAAGCCTGCTGTTCCTCCTTCGAAGCATCAGAGCTTCGGTCTTGTTCTGCTTCATGCTCCATGTCTTCCCTGTTGTCGTGGTCGCTTTTTGTCATTTCAGCGTTTGCAGTTTCACAGTCCCCTTCCTTGTTTTCAGCTTCTTTAAGACTACATTCAGCTTCCTCTGATGGGCTGTCCAAAACCTGGTTCTTGACCCCATTTTCTTTTGGGCTGCACAGTTCACATGGGGACAGTCCACTCCCGAAGCCTTCCGCCTCCTCTCCAGCTGATCTCCTGTGCTGTCTTGTGGGCAGTCGCCTTTTAAATGACAGTCGTGCGCGGGTCTGTGTGGAAAAAATAAGCAAAAGGATTAATTTTACATCTGTAAGAGTGTGCAGGTTTTCAGCTTTAAATGATGCAAGTAACTGTTTAGGTTTAATCAGCATATGCGTGACAGCACCAAACAAATGACACCCAGGGACTCTAACTAGGCTAAGGGGATTACATCCTCAATCCACCCAGCAGGAGCACACATGAACTACAGGAGCATCTTGCTTGAGCTTATCCAAGGCCGGCCTGTTTAAACAGACGTTGCAGAACCCCCACTGAGAAGCACGTCAGTAGGGATGGGGGGGAAATGTACCTGGCTGTGGTATCACAGCTTATTCGGCAATTAGCGTGAGAAACACGGGGCTTCAATGTGACAGCAACTCATGTTGGTCATTTTGTGACAAAAGTCACACAAAATTCACCACGAAACATAAAAGAAAGTTAAAGGTGTCATGTAAGGTGCATTTTGGCCTTCTGAAAGTTCAAAGTAATAAGATAAAAGTAGCCTAACTATACTATAAGGAGGAAGCACACAGCACCTTGTTGATGCTTGGCAATGGGGTCCCTTCAGGAGGGCTGTCGAAGCTGATGGGTTCCTCCTCTTCACTGGATTGATGCGAGGGTTGCAGGGTGGGAGTCAGAGGGCTCAGGCGGCTGCAGGGCATGGTGGGGGACAGCGGTGCCTGTGGCAGTTTCACCTCTGGAGTCTTTGGTGAAGGCAGCAGAGCAGTGGGTGACAGAGCGAGGTTGGCCTGAAGGGCAGGAGGGAAGATCCTGAAGCCAAGATACTAAAATTCTTCCATGAATTTTAAACTTCAATAACTTATAAACATACCAGAATAACAGTTTACTGAAACACAGAACTTGCTTTATAAGGAGATTAGGTGAAGCAGAAACTAAACTCTAGCATTTCTTTGAACATGTGTAAATAATATTTCCAGTCACAACGTGAGCATCGTTCTTTGAAAACTGAATTTAACTCATTACTTTACAGGCCTACCTACTTGATATTGCTCTGCGTACAACTACAACATTCCGGTTTTAAAATGTCACTGCTATAAGTCTGTCCTTGAAAAATCAAAGTGCTACAAATAGCCGACAAATTAACCCCGCCAACTGATGTCCTACCTGCACCGGAGAGAAAAGAAAGAGGGAGAATCGGCAGCCCTTTTGTCCCATGGCTGCCCACCGTGTGAAATTGCAAACCAAAGGAACTCAAGTAGCAAGTTAAAGCCTCGCCAGAACCTCTGTAGTCTGTGATCCAATTAGCTCATTAATCTGTGCAGATTGCTGCATAAGGCACAAGCCTCTCCCCTTTTACCTCCCTGCATGTGAGCGGCTCAGGCACCAGTGAAAACAGAACAGCGGGTGGCAGTAATGCTTTAAAAAACAGACTCCTGAATACTCACTGCAATAACCCATCATTAGTGAGCTTTGCAGCTTTTTCCCCCCCTCCTTCACCAATGAACCATGTGTTGCACCAACCTGCAGTTTCTCAATGACGGCAGAGTTCTTCAGCTTGACTTTAATGGGATTTGGTGGAACAGCAGATTTCTGCCAGAGAACACAGTTAATGAAAGACAAACATACAGTGGATTCACAACTAATATTTGCTAAAAGCTAATATTTATCAAAAGTTAATATTTACTAAGAGCATTGGTTGATTGTGCTTTAAGGCGCTTTTTCTTATAAAGTAGCCCATTAAGGCATATGTCCTACCAGATGCTAAGAATTGTTATATACATTTAAACATATTTCAGTTTTGTTACTAACAAAATATAAATTTTTATTGTTTTTTATGCTTATGTAACATTTCTGTTGTGCTTTTTATTGGCCCATAACTCAATGATAGATTTGCGTAGTTTGTTTGGCATGTTGTCATTTTACTGGGAGGAAAAACAACAGGCCTTTCCCAATGATTGAGGCAGAAGAAGAAAACCAAAAACACAAATAATAAAATACCACATTTATCAACATTACACTACCCACTATGTTGAAACTGTGAGGCTGCAATGAACATGCACAGTAAACAAATCCAAGTCTGTCTTCTGGGGACTTTCAAGAAGCCAAACGTAACACGCGGGTCAATGAACGAACGCGGTGACTCACATCTGACTCGTCGTTATCATCCGTTTGATTTCGCAACTTCAGGGAACACGGAGGTCGTCTTCGAGGCTACAAATTTAAGGGAAGAGAACGAGCAATGATTCACTAACTGCTTCCTTTAAGAAAGCACATATATTTGAATAATGTTCTGCACGGACATACATGTTTGTAGACTTTTGTTTTGTTATACAGGACAAATAAAATGCATTACCTCGCCATTTGAGTTGGGTATTGGAAGAATATGACCTTTGAACTTTCCGGCCAGCTCAGCCACCGACGGCTTGGATGGAGAATTCTTCTGAAAGAAAGAAAAAAGGAGAAAAAGTGAAAAATACTGTATGAAAACTTAAATATACTGAAAAAAAAAAATAATTAGTTTTAGTATTTCACACACAGACTTCAAAGGTTAATGACAATTCCACAATCGTGACACAAGAACAGTGAATAATATGATAATATTAAGCAATATTTCTATATAGTGTGTATATACTATAACATGAAAAAATCAAAACCTTAAACATAATAGTGCATCAAGACTTTGTCATGGAAACCAAACTGTGGAACTGAAAGGCACTTTTAATTACACCCCCCCCTACTTGTCTAAGCTGAATGTTGTAACAAAGGGGTATAACTTGCTGAACAAACAGAGCTAAAACATCATCCATTTTAATAAACATGGCATGTGCAGAAGGCAGCAGAACACAAATCATGTTCTAAGATTAAATAAAAAAAAAAAAAAAAAATTAAAAAAAAAGAAGTTTTTCGCTTCCTTCTTCTTAACAAGACTCCATCAGCGTGCCGGTTTAGTCAGGTCCTTAGAGGATCTCATCTAGAAAGCACAGGAAGTGAGCCCCCCCCCCCCTCTTTCGCTCGGTCTCTGCAGCTGTTCCACATCACGCTGCAGCCTGTGACAGGAGGGACCTGTCCTCTGCTTCAAACTGTTATCACTTCTTGGCTGCTTTACTTTCAGTCTCTCCCACTATTCCCAAGCTGATTGCTAAACATCCCTCCTCCGCACTTTGCTTTGATGGCCAGTAACTCCACTCTACCGTGGCTTAAGTAATAAGTTTGCTGACTGTGTCAGACCTAAATCTAAATTGAGAAAAACAACATCAGTACTAGTTTTTTTCCCAGGGTCTAGGTGCATGTTATACCAAGTATTGGAACCGTGCATTAGCTGAGCTATTTGTTTGCATAAGTTGGCAGTCGAAGTTATGCCAGGACTGTGCAAATTCCAGTGCATGATGCAGCCTTTTAATGGTTTGCATTATATTCACTGCTTGTGGGACCCCTCCTTGTCTCTTTGTGGCTTTCATATTACATCTCATTACCATCATACTTTTATTGACCACTAAAAAGCTCGTGCCTCTCCTCACATCTGCGATTCCAGTCACATTTCCTGGGTGTGCACTCGCAGTTCACCCGCCTTGCACATTTTGAACTGTGGCCCATGAAAACATGGATCTCCCAGGCTTCATAGATAGACACATTCCACATTTTAATCACACGCCTTATTTTCCTTCCCCCCCCTTGTTCTCAGCATGACCTCACCACCTTGCTCCCTCCACCCAAATACGTAATGGCACCAGCAAGCCTCGCAGTGCCTCTCGTAACATTTCTCTGCATTCTAATCCAGAGCCAGCCCTTTTCCTGAAATCTCTTTTGTCATTCACGATAAATAATAATTACAAGTGACCACCCACTCGTCATGCCATTATTTTGTAACCTCTAATTGTTTAACTATTTCCTGTCCTTCAAAAACAAATGCCTCCTTGAGAACAAAGTCAAAACACGTGCAGGGGACAGGAAGTGGAACTCTTTGTTTTGTATATCTATGCGCTGATGTTTTAGGTGAAGAAAGTCATGATTGCAGTTGGAAAATTGAAACTGCTTATGTGCAGGAAAAAATACTACAAATTATTAAAATATGGAGAAGCAAGTAAAAGTAAAATTGATATATGTAAATGTCAAGAGGGTCTAGGAGTGTTAGTTATTTAACATCTGCACAGCTTCATAAGAACTAATTGGAGGTGCATTATTATTCTTTCATCCTTCTTTTATGTAAGCCCTTATCTTTAATGAGCTTCTTCATGTGGAACGAAAATAAATGTCACGCGCCATAAAAACTCCCGAATTTAATGACACTTAATACGCATTTATATAAGATGATAAATGTAATTCTGTTCATGCATAATGTAAAAATATCCAAGACGTGTATTATCAACACATCAGCAGTTACTTTAAAACTACAGTCTTGCATATATTGAGGTAACACCCAAGACCATGCGACATACTGTCTGTGGACGTAAAAACAGTGGTTTTATTAGGTTTCTCATCAGCTTTGAGTTTCACAACATTTTACAGATACAAAGTCAGCACTCTTATGAAAAATGAAGTGCATCTTAACAACGCCAGTGACAAAAATCTTTTTCCTCTCAGCTCATGAACACATATAGCTTCATCAACTGTGTCACCAAGATGACAAAAAGGCTTCTGGTGGGTTATCACTACTACACATGCTTAACTTTGGTGGGACCCCAAGCTCAGTGGAAGAGTGGGAAACTATGTTTCACTATGAGCAGGGCAAACTATTTCTGGGGCTCTAGGCCTGGGAAAAAGCACCAGAGCTGTGTAGGCTTCCTGGATCACAGCTCTACTCTGTAACCCCCCGGCTCCTAAGAGAGTGTGTCCCTGGACATGCTAGACCACATCTGAAACATACCATAATCTAGCATACAGGGCAATTGAACATATCTAAAAAAGGAAATGCCTTCTAAAATGGTAAATGGCCTGTATTTGTATAGCGCTTTACTAGTCCTTAAGGACCCCAAAGCGCTTTACACATCCAGTCATCCACTCATTCACACACTGGTGACAGCAAGCTACATTGTAGCCACAGCCACCCTGGGGCGCACTGACAGAGGCGAGCCTGCCAGACACTGACGCCACTGGGCCCTCTGACCACCACCAGGCCCTCTGACCACCACCAGTAGGCAACAGGTGAAGTTTCTTGCCCAAGGACACAATGACCGAGACTGTCGGAGCCGGGGCTCGAACCGGCAACCTCCAATTACAAGACAAACTGCCAACTCTTGAGCCACGATTGCCCCATGTGTGACACACACAAAACCAGGCCTAGCTTAAATCCAAGAAAGCTTCCTGGAAATAGCTCATTTAGGTTCGCTTTTGCACAAATTAAAAGTGTTCTTACCATTCAATAGCTGCATTTTGATGCTTTCAGTAAGACTGGCGTTTAATGGATCAGAGGTAAAGTGTATCGTCTTTAAGTAAATGACTGACCGCAATAATATAAGCAGACATATGCACTATAGCCCCCACCCCAGCAAATATCTCCACACTGAACAACCACCAGCTTTGCAGTCTTTTTGACATCTAGTAGAGTTTGTAAAACAATATGAAATTGAAAGGTGTGAAGGAAAGCCACTGATGAAATATACTTCTCAAACATTGTCTAGATGTCTTTGTTTGGCTTTCTATCCAAAGAAGGTTTCGTTCCCCCCCCCCCCCCCCCCCCCCCCGTATCAAGTAGGGGGGGGGGGGGGGGGGGGAGTCATCGATCGAGTGGACAGTGAGAACATCAGGAACTATAGCCACTGAGTAGACAATGTACTGCTCACACCACAGCTTTGTAAGGAGAGGATATCTATGACAGTGTAACATATTTACCATGTAACAATTTAAATAGATTTTAGATAAACATCATGGCTGCTGTAATACTTCCGGAGAACACCATGTAAGAGGATTCACTAAGATTTAGTTTGTTTAAAAAAAAAAAAAAAAAAAAAAAAAAAAAAAAAAAAAAAAAAAAAAAAAAAAAGGTTCAATTTGTCTGGTTTTGTCAGAGTGAACCTGTATAATACTTGGAAACAAAATCCATTCATTGAATTCTATTATTGTAGGATATTTACCTTATAATATAATGTGCGCTATATCAATAAAACTGAGTCTTTGTGGTCATATGGTGACCAGTTTTGACCTGAGATGTAACGTCACCATTTTAGTCATGCTGGGACAGTACTTAATGGATGAGCCGTGTTAATTTCGTTGATTAATTCTTTTAGTCATAGTTTTTATCAACAAGCTTTTTTCCCCCTGACGATAACTAAATAAAAACTAATGCACAAGGACAAAAACTATGATAAAATGTATTCACACTTGCGTAGACATATAAAAACAAGATGAAAATGTTCTGGTCAGACAAAATCCAATCAGAGTTCATCAATTTGTGTAGAAAGGCGGGACGAGTTTGGAAGTGACCCAGAAGTACTCTCCTTGTGCCGTAAGGTTAGACATGAATTTGATCTGCCGCCGACAAATGGAGCGGGAGGAGGCAAGCTCCCATGCTCCCTGTTTCTCATGAATACGTGATAAAATGTCAACACATGGGATGATAATAAGAGTAGACGCATTACACTTTTGATTTAAGGAAAATAAGACGCTTTGTAACTTTTGTAACACTTCGTTTTAGCCAGTCTACAATAATGTTACGATATTTAGTCAACTAAAACTAGAGTAAATGGGGGAAAAAAAAAAAAAAAAAAAAAGGAATTTAGATACTAAATTATGATTATAACTAAATCAAAATTTGCTGCCAAGTTAACACTGCCCGTGAGAACGGAAATATTTGATGCAGTCACATCAAATACTTTAAATCCTCATTTATCTGAGTGTGTGATGTTGGGGCACCCTGATATACAAAGAGCACGGCAAACAGTCAAATATCACTTCTGCTGGGTGGTCACAGGGTTGGGGTCGAACACGAATGCACCTGAAGAGATTTAGGAAAAATGTGGATATTATCTACTAGAGTAATCAATAGATAAAGTGAGAAAATTAGAAAAAGTAAAATTGTACTAACAGTGGGACCAAAACTGGAGACTCCCGTTTGCCATCAGGAAGACGTTTCTATGGTTACCTATGAGGTTTAACAGTGTCTTTAAATAACTAACTGAGAAATTAAGGTGCTACAATTTCTTTAAAATCAATATACTGCGCTAAAAAGATATTTTGAAATTGCTAAGAAAATTATCTACGAATTCCACATTTTCTCTGTGGGCTGTGCTTAGAGACACAAAGGTTATTGCTAACCAGTGCCTTAATTTTTAGGCTGTGGATGGAGACACGAGGTTTACTGTATGACTAGCAGAAGGAGAACAGAGAGACCACAGATCACACAAAACCAGTTATTGTCCGTTCCTGTGATTCCCATTTCCAGAGGCAGGAGAGAAGAAGCACATGATGTTAGTCTGCGTAAATCTTAAACATATCTGCTTGTGCAATTGTCTGAGAGCAAGAAGCCATGTACATAAAGGAGCTGATAAAGGTGCTGTCTGGCGCAGGATCTTTTAACTCTCAATCCTAATAATGTCTAACTGGCGAGCCTCAGGGTGTGGATCGGTGAAAATGAAGATAAATACAGCACACAGCTGTTCAGCAAGACTTTGTTCCATAGGTTCACCAAGCCTAATGGCTTCAGTTTGAGTCTGCAGACTTTTCACAAGTCAGCGTGTTCTGCCAGGGGGAAAACCACCACAGTTAGCAGCTCCCTTCTGCCTACACTTGTTAAGTGGCGAGAGAACAGACAGGCACTTTCTTGCTAGCTGCATTTCCAGGAAAACATGATGTGTTTTTGGACCAGACCTCATCTGAATATGTCAGTTTTCCACTGCCCATTACTGGCACCACCGTTGTGTGTTTTCACTTACGTGTGCTAGTGTTATAAAAGGTCCTGAATCAGAGGGATGAGGTAAATGGACAAACTCATTCACTTGTTGCTGCAGCCTCCGGGGAAATGGGAGGTACTGCAGACACAGCCTAACACTGTCGACTGAGGAGACAAATATTAAATAAGCATCCAGAGAAAAGGAAAACAAATCCAAATGACCCGAGAACAGAAAGCTGCAGATAAAGTTATTTTTCCCAAGAATACCCAGAAGGCCAGAACACATTTTTCTCAAATGTGATAAATGCACCAACAATATCAATATCCCAAGTGACTTTAACTGCGATTTGATTAAGAAATTGTTAATGTGGGAATGCACTGTTTAACAAGAATCTGAGAAACAAAAGCTACCAGAATATGTGAACAGCTCATGGTAGAGATTACAGCTCCCAAACATTTGAACTTATTCAGGAAAACTTTAGTGAGTCTCACAGGGCTCTGGTATTCTCATTCACTCTGATCCAAACAGCACAATGACAAGCCATCAGCATAGTGAATCAGATGGTTGACATTGTGGACTAAAGAACACAGACAGTCACGGGATGACATCATTCAGTGAAGTCACTTTAATTACATGGTACCTGCAGTGTGCCAGAGGATCTGGGATCTGTTCAGGCATAGCGATCATATTTTGGCAATAGCCTGAATAGTGTAGTGATGGAGTAAAGGGATTTGAAGTGGCACATAAGTATGAAACTGGATGTAGACAGTGACATTATATATGCTGCTTGTGAATAAAACATTATTTTTTCCCCATGATTTCTTTCTGTTGGGAATTCAATCTATCCTCCCACTTTTCCACTACTCTACCACTTCCTCTTCCCAACATTTTCTTAACTCCATTCCTGGCACCACAATATTCTGCTAATGAGAGTTGAACTGCATGCGTTTCTAGATCATTTCAAGCAAACTTAAGGCTTTCAGACCGGAGATTGTGCAACAAACAACCACCCTGTACAGCAGGATGTCATTTGTGTTTCAACTGAAAACCTTACAGTTTGACTTTACCCTACTACCACAACCACAGAGACCCGAGTAGTATCTACATGTCACCTGTGTTCTACACTAACTAAGGATAGTTTCAAATCTTATTTAGTGAATTTATAAAAATTTGATTAGGTTTCCAAACAGTATATGTGGACAGGTTAGCCCAGCATCAGCCTGCTACAACGTTTAAACTGAATCATAATTTTACTGGCAGTAGAAAGTCTCTAAAAAGAACATGGTGGCACAGTTTAGGTTTGCTAAGTTTAACTGAACAAACCACAAGACTTTTGATGATTTGGTCTTGTTTTGCAGCCAGATAACATCTTGCTGTCATTGACTCGTACAGCAGCTCCTATGTACACCGCAGTATTCTTGAGTCACATGTGAGGCTATATGTCACACAGCTAAAGGTTGACCGAATCTGGGTCATTCAACAGGACGATCATTTCAAACTTCCCAGAAAATCTGTAATGAAATGGCCAAACATCAGCCTGACAGAAACACGCTGGTGTGATGTTAAGAGCTGTGCATAAACGAATGCCCACAAAACTCAAAGAACATTGTAAAGAAAAGTGGGCCGAAATTCCTCCACAGCGATGCGAGAGACTGATAAAGTCATACAGAAAACAATTTCTTTGAATTTTTGCCACAGCAGAAAAAAGATATTGAATTGTTGGGCCTACATAGATTTTTACAAGACTGCATGAAGTGCTATGAAAACTCTTTTTCACATGACTGTACATGCCCAAACCCACAGGATGCACGTGTCTTCCAAGCTACAACAACCTAAAAATCTCAATACCTTTCACACAGTACATTCAATAATAAAGCAACAATGATGAAATCATAAATATTCAACATCTTAAAGAGGTTGCAAGATTTTCCTTCTTAAGAAAAATGCAAAAGTTGATGTGGGAAAAAGGGCAATTGCAAACTATGTGCATCTTGCAGCATTTATTGCATTTGCACTACTTTCTGCCAAAAAAGGAAATCAAGAGCATGGCTAAATGCCACATTTAGAAGAGGGTGGTTGAAGAGGTGCAGGTAGCATAGGTTAACAGTTCTGCAGGGAGATTTGTAAGAAATGTATAAACTCATGATGATAGTGTTTTTGTAGTTTCCACTTCCTCTGTTTGGCTCACTGTTCTCAAAATCCTTCTGCACGTACCTCACATTTTTTAGACTTTGCGCTGAAAAGTCAGCATGTTTGAGAAGCTGCAGATGTCTAAGACAGCACAAACAGCCCCCCCGGCCTTTACAAACTTAAATGGCTTTGACTGCAATAACTTGTACCCTGTCAGCTCTGTCAAGATGAAGATCTCAAGAACTTGCCTGCAATAACAAAGCTGGGCCAGAAGTTGTGTTGCCAGCATTCAAATTACAATGATTTCTTCATGGTGTACATGCATGCGTTCATGGTGTAATTTTTAAGGGCAAACAACATGCGTGTTTTGCTTCTACATATCAGTGTCCTCTGCGTTATCTCTTCTGTAGTTCCCACCCCACACACAGTATCTCTCTGCTTCACGCATTGCTTTGAACTGTTAGCTCTGACGAAGTCTCGTCCTGATAGCAGAACCTTTTGGTCTGTGTGGGCTGCAAATAACAACATTGTTTAGGAAAAGAACAAAAGTGTTGCAGTAAAACGCAGCAAAAGCATTTAGAGGATTATGGGGCTTAATGAATCATTTGATCGGTCGTAAAGGTGCAAATAGCCTCCTATGACTCGAGGTGCTATAATGAGGGTCGACGTGGAGAAGTAACTTCAAGCAGCAAAGCAGAGAGTAGACATATGCAACACAAGGAGACATAAAATGCCTTACTTTGAATTAAACTTGGGCAATTTCACATCTGATGGGAACAATTAAACTGCTTCAGCCAGCTGCAGAATCAAGCCCATTTGTCAACCAAACACATTGTGTGCATCCCTCAGGCGTGAAAAATATTATAAATTTACCCAGTTCTGATTTTTTCCCCTCCAACTCCATTTTTTAGATCATCTCATCTTTTATTGTTGCAGCTCACTTCTTGCTGAATGAACCGCCACCGACTCCTAGTATGATTATTGTCATACTAAGGAGGATGATTATTGTCTGCAGACAATAATCTTCGTCTCCCTCTCCAGACAATAATCATTGCACTCATTCATACAGTGCATCTGCATCTTCATCTGGGAACATGCACTGCAAACATTATCAGAGAATCTAAGCATTTTTAAGGAGTGCAAGTTACTTTTTTGTAATGAGCATAGTCCAACTCTCATGTCAACAACAGTTAAGTTAGGCCCCCCAAAAAAGTGTTTATTTTCACCCTGTTACTGTTATCCCCAGGGAAACTGCATGCATTGTGAAATAATCAAGAAAAACTGCAAAGAGCAATAAGATTCTGCATGAAATTATTTTGCGATTACATCCTTTTGGAAGTCAAAGCTTTTGTATAACAAAAATAAAGTTAAAATAAGTAATAAGTAATTAGCCTATAGAAAGCATAAGTTAACTACAAGATGCTGGCTGTTTGTCCAAATGTCACCCAACTCATCCCAACAATGCTCAAAACTGTTTTGGAAACATAAGTGAATTTTATTAACTGTAAAAGTCACAAAACATTGAACAGACACCCCACTGTGTGTGCTTTAAACGGAGATATAGCCATAACGACTCCGTGACTCAGAGGATAGGCCACAGTGTCTTCCACTTTCCTTGATCTTAGTGTTTTGCATTCCACTGAGTTTCACGGTCAGTTAGGTGTCTGTTTTATGTTTGCTACAGAGTGGACCATTCATTCGGTGTACTGAAACATGGCACATTAGCACTGGTTAGGAAAACAAGGCAAGGCCCATCAACAGGAATTAAAAAAAAAAAAAAAAAAAAAAACACTGTCCAAATCACACATATATGGGTTTATTTTACCACACATTGTCTAACATTTATGCAAATGAGTGTAGCGTATGTTTAGTGAGATAGTACCTCATTTGCATTTTTAAATGAGAAAGTAATTAACTCGGAAAGTTTCACGGTGATATCTTTGAGATAAACCGTTTTCAGATAAAAACCGAGGGTATATTACCACAGGCATGAGTACATTTATTTTTTGCCAACCATTTTTGAGCTGAAATGTCAGCAGTACATGTCCCAGTTTTATTCCTACCTATCCACTGAAGTATTTTTCCAACACATTCTTGGAGTAACAACCTTTGTTACCTTTGTTTGCAAATTAGCATGAGCTTAGATAAATAATGCCAGAAGTTTCTTCCTGTTAAAAAGGAGTTTTTCCTTCTCCCAGTCACCAAGTGCTTGCTCTTAGGCAGTCGTCTAATTGTTGGGGTTTGTTCTGCATCGTTGTACCATTTTTACCTTGCAGCATTAACCACCTTGAGGCGACTGTTGTTGTGATTTCGAGTTAAATAAAACTGAATTTAAATAAAGCCACAGGTGCATGTGAAAGTAAAAAAGTCACCAAGTTTAATGGTGATCGGGAATATACATGTTTATTTTCTTTCTTTTTTTACTCTTTTCGTCTGTAGTTGTAGTATACAACCTTTGACAATGGACTACATGTACCAGTGACTGCAGCGCTGCGAGCACCATTTAAAAAGACATGTTGTTGTAATGCAAAAGTGGAAAAACTAACTCATTAGCAAATGTCTGGCTGGTACAGACTGAGTTTCTGTGTTATTGGTCTCTTTACTTAGGATTACATAATAAATGTGCATGCCATATGGTTGGCAATGCGATCTCAAATACTCAGTCCTCCAGCTGTGGGGATGTTTTTCCATGAGAGGAAAACCACCACACATGCATATACAGTACTAATTTTCAGGTGTTTGTGCACATACACACAAACACACAGTTAGAGTTCCTAGAAGGGAAACACAAAGTTTAAGAACTTCCATGTGTTAATCTTCTCCTTAGGCTGGCTTGAAGGCGGTGACGTAAATCAACATTTGTGACCGTGACCCATTCTTTGACTATGCTAGAACCACACATTGGCCACCATTAGCATGTGACATCCAAAACTAAGCTAAAGACACTTTGATGACAAATTTCACTTCACTAATTGTGGTAATTGCGGAAAGACCAAATGAGCTCAGTCATCAATAGATCCATGAAACTGCTGACAGGTAATAGCAGAATATCCGGGTCTATATGCTGTTCACAGGCTCCCAAATCAAGTCACACTGGGTTTTTTTAGAGGGTACAGAAAATGCATCAAATGCACATCAAAGCTTTGCTTCAGGATGAAAGTTCAGTTTTTGATTATTTTTTATTTTAACAGTTTCATTTCACTGGAAGTATTTCAAATCATAAATACTTGTTTGTTAAACGCTCTTATCTTTCAAGATTTGAAGGTGGTCCCTATTTGCTACACAAAAAGTCGAATAAACTCGCAAGGTGAACAAGTCGAAAGCAATTCTAAAGAATGTGAGATCGGTTTTGTTCTCCGTCTTCTTCTGTGGTTGGAGAAAAGGGGTATTTCTGCTATTTTCCACATGAGATTAAAAAAACTTAATAATGATGTCTGAGGGAACAGCTTGTTTTGCAGGGAGGAGGCCGGGAACCTGTGAGCACACAGTGCAGGGGAAGACTGAACAGACTTCCTATACCATAAAGAAGAGCTCGTGTTCTTTCTTTTAGCTTCAGCACAAGTGAGTAAAGGAAAGTTTGGGTTCTGAGAAGTGGCAGGAACCCCCAAAAGTCCTTACAGAAGACTTAAAATTAATAAAATAGCAGTTTGAACTGTAAATTTGCCATCGCGGCAAAACAGCATCTGGTGAAAGATGTTCTAAGAGTTCAGTTTCCTTCCTCTACACTGCTGTTGTGTTGTTAAATTGTGACCACAAACCTGTTATTGAAGCATATCAGCCGGAGGCTCAAACACACAGAGCCAAATAGGTTAAAATTGGTGTGTCTTTAGTCTCTATGCTTCAAAAACACACACACACACACACACACACACACACACACACACACACACACACACACACACACACACAAAAAGAAAAATCCAAAAAGTGAGTCTGAGTTTAAAAGCACATCACGCTGCTATCACGTGCTGATTGCTATCACAAACCACACTATATGATCATCTTAGTAAAGACATAGGACACGCTCATAATGAACCATTGGTCAAACATTTGTTAAAACATTGCGCAAACAAGTCCCAGTTCCCCCACAAATATCCCAGTAATAATACTGAGCACAAATAAACTCTCCTATGATGCAATGCCTTAATTTCAACCACACAGTCTCTACACACAACCAGATTAAATGTTAAAAACATCTGGCTGCAGAGCACGGGCTGCATAACGACTGCGCTCGGAGTCATATATATAGTTTCTACCTCCATCCTGTTGAATGTGGAAAAGACCGTCCCCTCCTGCGTAATTCTCTCCTTTTCGGCCTCTTGGAGCGAACTGCTGGGTTGTGAGGAAGGTGAGAGCGGGGAGAAGCGTAGCTCGTAGATAGAAACTCTGTGTTTATATCTGGAGCCAAATCAGCCTCATGGAGGTGGGAGGAGCGGGCAACTTTCACGCGCATTTGGCTCCTTCAACGCCGTCAAGTCAGTCGGATTGAAAATGCCACTTTTCCCAAAGCCTTTCAAAATAAAACGCACTTTGCCGTCACTCAAAATTACTTTTGTCTTGCAGGTTTGGCAGCTGCAGGGTCGGTCCGTGGCATAGGCCGTATAGGCAAATGCTAAGGGCGCCGTCCATCAGGGGGCGCCACGCCAGTGCCACAAATGTTGAAAAAAAAAGAAAAGTTGGTACTATTATTTCTAAATACAAAAAATAATCCCACGTTAATTAAAATGCAAAGTAAAGCTTATTTAATAGAAATATTATTTGTTACAACATTACGCCCCCCCCCCCCCGCACGGTGCGCCCCCTCCCTTCCCGTATCATGGTTCCTTTTGGACGTCACCACATCAAAAAATCAACACAAGATGTCAAAACGGCCAAAACTGTCAGGTGGCCAGGGAAGAAAAAAGAGAAAAGAAGAGGAGGAGAAACGAGAAAAAGACAGAGGTAGGTAACGTTAGCCTACATGAAATTATTTGTCTGAATGTGATAGTAACCTAAATTTTTAGCATTAAGCTAATGTTACATGATTCGCTAATTGCTAATCAATAAATAGCTAGTTAACTGTTTTAACGTCAGTTAATATTGTGGAGGGGGCTAAATTGTTATGGAAAATAATAATGTAACGTTAGGTAATTACAGTACTCCCACCTTTCCCACCATTCCTCATTTGTATTCATCTTTTAAGCAGGTGTTTTTTGTTTACATTGTTATTGCCTTCTGGTTAGCTAACGTTTACCCTGCAGGTCACTTTTCCACCCCTGTATATATTATAGTTGTAAGCCTAGTTGTTAAAGTGCACATCATTAATGTTAATTAAGCAATATCACATGAGAGGGAATGCTGTTTTTTAATATGAGCACTGCTGTGATTCGGTCAAAGATAATCATAACATAACATTCTCATATGATATTATACTGTTACTTTGCATTCTGCTATTCAGCATTTCACTGTAATGATGACAATAAATTGAATCTAATCTAATTTGCATAAGAGTTAACATCATACATATATCTCTTTGGTTTTTCATTTATATTATATCATTTCATTTTATTCCTGGAATCATATGTTTTTATTATTAGACTTTAATACTCAGTGGTGTCACATACTCCTCTCTTCAGATGCACTGTTGAAGTTTCTAAATCCCACCCCTGGGCCATCTACCACATCTACCGCTGCTGCCTCCACTTCAGCAGCACAACCCACCAGTGATGCAGCATCAGCAGCACAACCCAGCCATGATGCAGCAGCATCAAGCGGCCTTCCTGTTGCCTCCACCTCAGCAGCACAACCCACCAGTTTTGCAGCAGCATCAAGCGGTGTTCCTGTTACCTTATTTATATTGTATTTTTAATTTCTTTTATCCAACTTGTTGACACGTTTTATTGTGTTTATGTATGTAAAATTTATTGTATTTCATATATTCATTTTTTATTTTTTGTATTCATTTATTTATTCATATATTTTTTTATCTTGTTAATTATTCTGATTGTGAATTTGCTTTCTTTAAGTAAAAAAAAAAAGGTCAAAGACAAAGCTATTCGGTTTCTTGTGAGTACATACACTACACTGCCGATGTAGGGGGGCGCCACCTAAAATCTTGCCTAGGGCGCCAGATTGGTTAGGGCCGGGCCTGGGCAGCTGCTATTACAAATGAAGCAGATATCCCAAAATAAATTTTGCTATGGACATACTAATAGATGTTTTATTCAAAGAAATGAACTTACCATTTAGTTCCAGAAGGCGACAGCTTTAATCTTGGGGGACAATCGTTTGCTTTTGCCACATGGCAGCTAAGAGTTGCTGTGACAAGGCAGCCAAACTGTACGTTTCAATCCTTTACGTCACAACAGCAGCAGATTATCTGCCAAATGAGTAAACTTATTTATTTACTCTTTTAGATCATAAATATAGTTGTTCTTGAAAATGGAGTACATGCACTATTTTATTGGCGAGAATTACCCATTTAAAGCCTTTATTTTGAAGACAACGTTGTCACGGATGTGGTGTTGTTTTTCTTTATTTTGATGTGGTTAAGCTGCGCTGGTAATCAGGTGGGTGGTATGTATTTTTGCTGTGCATAAGAAACATGTTTGGGTAGAGTTCAGTTCCTTGCTGTAGGTGGTTCTCCCACAGTATCCTGACAAATGTCTCATTAAACCACATGCACTTTTTCACATTGCTATTTAATGGTTGCTTCATTTGGTGTAAATATCCTGCAGGGTCTCTAAAAGTTAACTTGACAACTAATTAGAACAATGTGACAAACTTGAAAACAAATTTTAATATCTTTAATTAAAAGGGTGGTGTTTGGGGGTCATTTCTAGCTTTAAATGTGGACATTTGTAATTCGTTCAACGTGTTTGCATATCTTGTGTTTTCTTGACAATGCGAAGAATTACCATTTCTTTTTTCTATAATGTAAGTCACAGATACTCACATCTAGTAACTTCATTTTTAGTCTGTTGGCTCATTTGGAGTCTTATAAAATATATAGAAGTAACTCTACTATCCTGTCTGTGGCCTGAATGAAGACAGGTCAGTCACTCAAAGGGTTCACACTGCTGAACTGTAAATGCTTTATGGGAATTTCGCGCTTTTTTTTGGCCATGCAAAATTTGATACATGATATGAAACTCATGGCCATTGTCACTCATTCTGTTTTTGTGAAGTGTAATGGATAGATGGTTTTAGAGTTTAGATATATCTTTATGTTCAGCTGTCAAATAGTCAAAATCCAGTTTGACGAGTTGTAGAATTGTTAGAATTATGCATCTGTCATTGATTCAGGTGTGCAGAGCTTTCTAAATTAACTGTAAAGACATAAAGAAGAATGGAACAATTGAAAAATAAATGAAAGTTTATTTAAAGTTATTATTTTATTTGTACTTTTAAAACCATGTATTGTTAAACAATAAACATGAAAATGTTTCTTATATTTATGCGTTGCGTATAAGCTGTGTAATGTGACACTATAGCCTGTACAAAACTCGTCCCACAAGCCTGTAACATCATTTATCTTGTCCCTGCATCACTATCATGCACAAGGGATATATAGAAGTTTTCCATAATTAGTTATGGTATTGTTTATATTTACAAAAAGAGTAATAAGCACTCCGAGCACACTAACCTCCACCGAGGCAGCTCACTCTTTAGGCAGTATCTACTTTTTAAGGGAACAGTATTACATTCATTGGGTTTTCGTTCACACGTTTGGCTTTTGTTATTTGCATTGTTGAAACTCTATTTCAATATGCATGACATCACTTTGAGTACAATAATTTTATTAGTTCTTATTTATGTAGAGATGGTACATTTGCAGCATTCATTTCATTGTTATTAGAACTGGTTACTGTAATGTACATAACAAAGTCACAATAAAATAATGTGATATTTAGAATCCACATATATAATTTCCTATATGCCTGCGTATTGTCAAAACAAACAATGGCATAAAATAGCTCTATATAGCATTACTATCACTTTGACCTTCAGATCAATATTTTGGCCTTGAAAATCAAAGGTCAAGCATGACATGATATTTTAAATCTTTATATAGCACTTCACTTTATTTTAAAAATAACCCCTTTGTAAACTCATTTTGTCTATGCGCTATTTACCAATCTAAACAAGGATGTTAAGAGATCATAAAGAGCACATACAAATATCAGCAATCACTTTTTGACCACTCAAATCCTCAGCATATCCCTTTTCCTTCCCCTCCTCTTGATGCGTTCATAGTCCAGATATAGTGCAAGTTGCAATCACAGTATTGAAACATCTAACTAACTCCAGAAGAGGAGCATCTGTAGTTGTTTAGACATTACACCTTTTTTAACTAATTTCTAATGCAACTTTTCAAACAGCTCAAAAATCAGCAAGAGAGGAAGTTGAGAAATTATTTTCAAAGATAAATAATGCTTAGTAAAGGAGTCTTGCGTGTAATGTTCTGAGTCAGCTTCGAATTTTTAAATAAGATACTGAATCTGATGCGTTGCAGACTGTTTTTGCAATATGTCTTGTAAAACAAGAAATTCAGAGGTTGCATGAAAATGCTGTGCAGTTTAGTACAGGCTGGTTAGTTTGCTATATTGTGATTGAGTTTAAAGTACTGCATTATGTTTGACTACTTACATCTAGTGTGCTATTATTAGGTTACATCAAGGGTGGCAGGAGACATCTCTTTATATTTAAGGAGATGATGCTGATTAGATTCACCCTCTTAATTCTACTTTTTATATGAGTTTTATAGTAGTGTAGGGGGTGGAAATAGTTGATATATTGGCCTATTTTTTTATTTTGTTTAATTAGTTAAAGCCACAAATGTCAGAGTAGCAGCACAGGTCAGCTGATCACAGCATGTACACAAAAATCTACTGGAGCTCACAAAGCAAACTGGTATGTGACTTATTCCTAAATAATTATTTTCCTTACATTGCACGGCTCCGTCTGATCTTAAGGTTATCACACCTGCTAAATCCCACATTAACCCCTGAGCCCCAGGAACATCAGTGCAGTTTGTTAAAGTAAATGATACTATTTTGCAGCACCATAAAGTGGGCTGAATTAGATTTTCTGGCATATTTCACACCCGTGCTCTAAAGTCTCTCAGTTGACCAAATGTTGAATACTTTTTAGACACTTAAATAGACATCAAGTCCATAAGTCTATAAAATTGCAGCCTCTAAATTGCAGGAAACTACCCTAATTTGTAGAAAGAAGGAGAGTATTGACTCTTCTGTATGGAACATGGCTCATTACACAGTGGTGGCTGTTTACAAAAGGCTTTAGAAGATGAGGTGATTAGTAAATTAAGGTTCGTTATCACTGTCATTAAAGCGTCGTGGGAGTGCTTGGTGGTTTGTAAAAGGGAAAGTCGTATTTGTGTTTGTTGTGTTACTGTCACCCAGCTGTGACAACAAGAGCACGAGGGTAGCACTGCCACCCGTCTGGCTCGTCATGGCAGCAAAACATGATTGTGAATGGTTGAATTACCCGAGCCATTTCAGGCTTTTATGTTCACACAAGATAAAATGACTAACACCCCCAAATACTGTTGGTCACCAAATTCCCTCGGCTCTCCATTATAGCAGCTTTCAGAGAGAACATTTTTTGGGTACAGATGATTGACCTCACAGCCAGCTTGGGGTGGCAAAAGCTTTCTCTTTGGGGAGGTGCATGGAGAAAAAGAGATGGCATTAGAGAGCAGTCTACCTAGGAAGAAAGCCAGAAGGAAAGATAATGAGCCCCTGCAGGCTTTGTGGAAAGACTAGTCCTGCAGACCCTGCTCCTAAATAATCTCCATTTTTGCACAGCTTTCCTGCAAAGGTCAGTAGGCATAGGGAGCCAAACAGGAAGTGAATGCATTGCTGATAATTTGTGGAAATGAGGTAAAAAGGGAAGCTGATAAAGATTTCTTACAGGGCGAAGGTGGAAACCAGGAGCCCTTAACTCAAACAACATTGTTTATGTAGTTTAGAACCATCTAAATCTCAGGAAATTGCTGGAAATTGCATATAGCTTTCACACACTGTCTGTCTGAAGAGCAGTATATTCTGGCTCCCCCTTCTGGTGGAAACTACCTTAAATGATGTCTGTCACTGGTATCATGAAATTGCAAATTACAAATGAGGCAGATTCCCCTTACAGCATGCAACATCGAGTTTTACCTTTCATCAGGGGTTGCTCTGGTTTCCTCTGACAGTCCAAAGATATAGATGATAGCTTAATTTGTCATTCTAAATTGAAAATAGATGTTTAAAATATACTTGAGTGTTCTGTTAAATTACTGGTCCTTACCTTTTACCATTTGAGACAGAAAAATGCATTTAGGCTGCTGTAATTCGTTATTACCAGGATGCCCTAAAAACCCCCTGAAAAGCCATCAGCTGATCCAAAATGCTACAGCAAGAGTACTGACAGGGACTAGAAAGAGAGAGCATATTTCTCCTATATTGGCTCCGTGTTAAGTCCAGAATCAATTTTAAAATCCTGATCCTCCTCACATACAAGGTCTTGAATAATCAGGCCCCATCTTATCTTAATGACCTCATAGTACCATATCACCCCATTAGAGCATATGATCTAATTTCTACTTAAAGATGAAATGTCAGGTATTATTCTGTATTAACCATTCAGACAAATCCCTACTTACATATTTGCACAATGTTCGAGGTTTGCTGATGAAGTAGACATCGCAGCCTTAAAAGTGGAATCAGAACAAAGAAATTGTATATGTCTGTGAGTGATTTGAGGCGGTGTAAAGAACACCACAGGGAGGTGTTGACAGCTCCAAACAAACCACTCACATCTACTCTCTTCATTATCAGTAAAGAAAATAACCGACAGAGGAGCTGCGCCTCTTGTTGATCTTTCCCCAGGTGATGGCACGATGGTCTGTGCGATATAAGGTCGTTCAGCTTCAGCTCCTCTGGTTAAAAGATGAATGGTTCTCTGAAAAAAAAAGTGTCATGGGGATGAGTCAGCCCACAGCGACTATGTCTCTTTGTATTTGTACAAACCGAGGGCCGATGATTCATAGGCAAAATCATGACAGTTCCTTTTAGAGAACAAGATGTATGATAGACAGAGCTAAGAATAAAAATGGGTTTATTTTATGCTTAAGACATTGTTCAGGTTGAAATATATAACTTTGACATTACCTTTCTTTCCACAGAGTATGAGGTACAAAAGTGTGCCATTTCTAATCCAAAACCCCAAGAAGAATTGTACAATGTGCCAAGATTATGCAAGTGGAAGCAATAAAAGCAATAAGCTCCGCTACTGCTGACAACCTAATATCTTTTTTCCTCTTTGAAATGCACTTAGAGCAGCCATTACTTTGAATATGGTGATGTGGGGACATTGCCTGCCAGTGTAAATCTAACTCAGGGTCCATTTAATATAATAGCCACGTCATCTTACATGTGATGACCGGCACGTACACAGACCCAAAGCCTCAAGACTCAGGTGGTATCACACACACAGACAGCAAGTGCCCCATTTTCATACTAATCTGCTTTTATCGAATGTATGCTCCATTAACACACACACACACACTCCATACACAATGTCAGATCTGCTCATCTAATAGCCCTCAGCTAATAGGTTTCATTTTTTGTGTTTTTGTTGTTTTTTGTTGTTGTTGTTTTATTAAGATAACAGTTACTCACCATTGATTAAACAAATCTTACAGCAGACTATAGTTAGCTACAATTAAAAATTTCACATGAACATTCAGATGTGGCAACCTTCATTGGTCATTAACAAAGAGAGATTACTCGGTACTTGTGAGCTGAAATGATGTGTGTAATAAAGAGCTAGAAAAACGTGTAGCAGCGCACAATGCAGAGGTAAATACTTCTGCATGAGGGGCGTATGACTAAGGCAGGAAGACTGCAAATGGACTGTAAATTGACAAAAATGATAATGCGACATGGCAGAACATCATCATCGTGTGTCCGTGAACAGAATGTCATTGAGAAGTAAGAAATGTGATTTTTGCATTGAAGCGCAGCAGAGCGCTCAGCCCTGTCACCCCCTGCCTCCACCATGGAAAAAAAACATTTCTCCTCTACAAGCCTTCTCGACTCCTAACCCCCTGAACTTTAAAGAGACCTGCAGATTCCCCCCTGGCAGTGAAGTCAAACAAGCTTGTGAGTGCTCATTATGTGTTGACTCCTCTCAGACCCCTGTAAGGCTTTCATTCAGGGTGGAGATGTGATCTATTACGCAGAGCTGTCTCTGGCCACCGCGGGTTTGCCTGGGCCGCTGGTGCAGCAAGAAGAGCCGCTTGGCCGCGGCCCTGTACTTCCGAGACATCAGGTTATAGACGACGGGGTCAATGGAGGCGCTAAGGTAGCAGAGAACCATGGAGGCCATGTTGAAGTTCTGGCTCAGCATGGCTGTTTCGTAGTCGTCCACCTGGGCGAAGAGGTTTCTGCCGATGTGGTACGGCAGCCAGCAGATGATGAAGGCCAGCACCACCACCACTGAGAGGGAAAGTTTGGAGGGATAAATTAGTTTGATAAAAGTTATATAAGCAGACAGGTATCGCTGGCACTAAGGAACTGTCTCCTATTACAGTTATTTTTAGCTGACTGTGGACTCCTTTAAAAACCAGTTAAAAACATTTTGTTGATGTTATACTGATTTATTTTACACTAATTTATATACAGCTGTCTAACTTCCTGTTTTGTCCTGATGATGAGGTTAATACGCAGGCAAGCGTTAATGACTGCCTGCAGATAAGATTTGCCATAACATTACTGAAGCATTATGGGTCTCCATAAGTCTCAGCACATAACCGAGCGTTCCAGACGAGTGTTGTAAAACATTGCTTTAGATATGCATCCAGTGTTTCTTTAGTAAAAAATAAGGCAATAAAAAAGCACACTGGCACATTATCTGTTTTGGTATCCGGGTGGGTAGAGAGTTTCAGTGTTTATTAGTTAATTATTTTTACAGATATGCCTCCGTTTGTTTTCTGATTCCTGCCCAATACACAAGAGACATGAAGATATTAGCAGGTATGAATAAACTCCTTGAATATTTGTGAATGAATGAGCAAAACTTAAATATGTGATTGGAAAAGGGGAAAAAAAACCCATCTTTAGTTCTAAAAATAGTAAAATTCTCATAACACTCAGCTACTCTGCTTCATTGTGTGGGAGTAGTTGGATCAGATTTTATGAATGGCAGCAATCATTTCAGATTGGTGCACTGATATATCTGACGTGTTACAGCAAAGCCTTTTTTTCAGAAGACCAAAATAGAAATAGTACATACAAATATAGAAAACTCGTGTGGCAAAAAAAGCATCCAACTTACTTGGAGTAATTAAATTGTGTTCATGTTGAGCTCATTTATAACGAGAAGCTGATTAAGAAAATTGGTTTTCGGGATCTTTAAGTATTCTCAGATCTGTGGTCTACGCTTACCCTTGACATTTGTTAATGACCAGCGGCAATTACAGCTAAATCAAAAGAGCTTCTCTCCTTCTTCCCTGAAGTGACTGGAGACTGTAATTGGCTCCAACAATGAAGTCACATTTTTATGTAAGCAGGCCAATTAGAGCGCATATGCAGCAGAAAGCTTTGCCGAGAAGAAAACACGCCACACATCCAGCAAAGAGCAAAGTCAGAAACAGTGGGTGAGGTAATCACTGAGTCACCAGTATTGATCACGAAGCCCCTGCAGAATAAATTACTATAAACTTGTAATGGTGGAGCAATTTCTGTGAAGACCGTGATTGTTTGTTCAATAATAAAAATAGAAGCGGATGTAGCTCACATCGGCCTAAATATTCCTAAATTAACAATGACAGTTATCCATAAATGTAAGACATTAATTGTAGATTTAGTGTGAGACTCCTGAGATGTTAAAAAATGAAAAAAAAACCTTGCATGGAATTTTCCAATAAGGCTGATTCATGCAGGTCCCTCATGGTGACAGTCCAATTTGGGATTCAGTGGATACAAATGGCATTGTGTTTGATGACGTGAGCTCTGCACAGTGTATGCTCAGCTAATGAACTGCATTTATATCCTAATACATACACCATGATTAAACATTTAGTTAATGTGGACAGGCCTGGCCCGGGTCTTTAACTGTAAAACAGTTTCCTGCACAGTCTACCAGAACTGCAAATTAAAGCAAATATATTTGCAGTGGCAGGACGTGATTAGCTCCAGACAAAATAGAGTAATTAACCAGCTGGTATCAACAGCAGCACACATGGAACCAGCTTTTTATTGATCAAGACAGAAGTAAAACAAGAGCAAATGATATATTTTTAAGGTGAAACTACTGGCTTTTAAATCAGTTCACCGACATGTGCGGCAAATGCTGTGGCAAAGGCAGTGCAGGAAAGGAGAAAACCTGAATTCACACGTGTCCAATGTGTCTGCTGTTTGGCCTCAGCAGCAATAAAAAGGGAGACTGATGATATAAACTGATGCCTTCCTGAAAAAAGTGTTGGGTTTTTGTTTGTTTTCTTGTCTGTCCTGAAAGGTTACACTGAATTTGGAAAAAAGAGCAGCTCCCTCCTCCTGTAATCAGCTGTAAAATCAACAAAAAGTTAAGGAGCTGGTCTCATTTAAATGAATTTAGGTGTTTTTAAATGATTTGGAGACAGTTACTTCAGGCTGTTTTGCCCTGTTGTTGGCTCTAGACAATGATTTTTACATGTTTCGTAATTGAAATTCAAACACCTTTATATACTATTGCAGATAAAGCAGAATATGAAGATCATGGAATACATTAAATGCCACCGTTTTGTGCGAAATCAGTGATAATTATTATTTAAACGTTTATCTGCAGATGGCAAATGTGAGACTGAGTCACAGTGCTGGAACAGGTGGCTGTCTAATTCTTAAAAATCTCTCTGATGTACAAAATGTGACACTTTTAGAACCTGTAAAAATGTGCGTGCTCTGCTGGGATTCAGCATACCAGAGATATATACTTTCTGCATTGATGCAAATGTTCTTACTCACCCAGGATCTTGACTGTTTGTCTGTGTGGCCTCTCTCGGGCCAGTGCACAGGGGCCTTGCAGGTCATTTTTGCTCTTCCATAACTTGCACCCGATGGAGCCGTAGAGAAAGATGAGGCAGAGCATTGGGCAGAAAAAGTATGTGGTGGACACCCAGAGCATGATGTGCAGCTTTCCCGAGATGATGGCGTAGTTGGTGTGCTTGCACTGCCCCGTGTTGTAATCTGGGTGTGTTTCGTTGTCATACTCGACCCCTACCAAGAAGAGCGTGGGAGCTGCAGAGACCAAGGCGAAACCCCACAGGGCAAAGATGATGTACTGGACCCTGCGTCTGGTCACCACCGCCTTGCTTCGGAGGGGGAAGCTGATGGCCAGATAGCGTTCGACGCTCAGTGCCGTGATGTGAAGGATCGTGGCCGAAGTGCAGCCCTCAAAGATGTAGTGATATAAGCGGCACACGACTTCCCCAAAAAGCCAGGGCACATACTTCCACAGGCGGTACAGATCAAATGGCAGGCACAGGAAGATGATGAGGTCAGAAACTGCCATGCTGGATAGATAGAGGTTGGTGGTAGTCTTCATGTCCTTGAAGCGCTGGATGATGAGGATGGTCATGGTATTGCCTGTCACCCCGACAATGAAAATAAGGATGCAGATGACAGTGACAGGGATGAGGGTGGAGGTGGGGAACAGGGAACCCTCGTAGTGGTGGTCATCTATGTTGTCCATGTCCTCTGCTCCACCAGCATGAGGTCTTGACCAGGGCATGCCAATTTCATTAGGTGCTGGCACAGTAAAGATCAAAAATCTGGTTTCAGGGACCCACTGACAAGACAAAAATGACATATTAAAGAACCAAACCAAATGCTGTAGACTTTTCATTACTGCAGACATAATATGAATACTGAATTTGGATAAATCATAAATAAACTCACTGCACATAATAAAAATGCCACAACGACACTTGATGGTAATGAAAATGCAGACTGATTTCAAGCATTGCACCACATGTCAATGAAAAATATAAAACTAAACTCTAACAAAAATAAATACAAGATTTACGCAAAACAACATAATAAATAAAGCACTGCAGGTTATAGTAAGTCATGCAAACCAACTAGTACGATGCATTAAACCTTAAAAGGAAACTTAATGGTGTAAAATAGATTTTTGCTGGTGCTGGTACCTCGCAAATGGAGAGATCTTTCAAAGTTGAAACTTTTTGCAGTCCCTGTTGTGGTTCTGTGTGAGCCGAAGGAGAGCAGCGGTGGCAGGAGGTTTGCATTGAAGTGGCAGAGCCTGTCCTGGTGCTCAATAACTGGTTGAGCTGTGAGAGATGAAGAAAGGAGCTCCTCCTCCACAGCACCCTCAGGAGTCCAGGAGTAACAGCATGGGTGTCTGTTGTTTGTGTGTGTGTGCCTGGGTAATCTTTATAATCAAATGACAACAGGACAGATGATGGTAAAAGGCAAAAGACGGAGGATGATATTATTCTGGATTGAACATAAACCCACAAGACATAAACATATAAAAATTGCTCTTAATTCAATGATTCATGCGACAGTCAGTGTGCGTTTGCTGAGCTGTTTGGAAGTAGTGACTGAAAAATATGTTCTTTATCTGCTCCGCTGTCCACCAGCCCCATCTTTCTCTGAGTTAGGTATCATCTCAGGCTTGTTCTAACAAACCTTAAACTTCAACAACGAAGGTGAAGAAGGGACAGCGAAGGGTTTTTCTTCTTTGACTTTTCTGCTTAGTTAGGATTTTTAATAGAAGAATCAAAAGTTTAACTTGGGGTGACCTCCAGAGGGTATTGACCTCAGTTCTTGACTCCACGTCCCACTAATCCATAAGGTTTAGAGACCGTTTCAAGGCTTTGGAGAGTGCTGATAAGTATGAATATTAGAAAACTGCTACCTCTATGTGAATTGAACTGTCCTGATTCTTGTGGAAAATTACATTCCAGAAGTTAATTGCAGACATGAGAGCAGAGGGGTACTTTCACTTCCTGAAACACCGGTTTTCTGATATTTCTTCCAAGCTAACATTTATCCCAACGCTGCTTCGCTCTGTTGGTTCACAGCCACCACATCCATTACAACTCGACGAACCTTTCAGAAAAGAGACACACTGACACAAGGGTGTATTTGTGTGTTTACACTGAGCTGGCCCATGACCAGATGAACCAGTCGGACCTAAGAAAGGGTCAGTGTGAAGCTCTCTCCTCTATCATTGTTTGCGCTGTCACAGGGAGGCCTCGTTTGCTTGTTTTGAAAGGGTTTCCAATCCATCTTTCAACAGCAGCCAATGTTGTCCACAATGCGGCAACCGAGATGAGTAAGCACGCTTTCGCCTTCATTAATTACGCCATTTTTAGTTGTATTGTTTAGGTAGGTTTGTGCAGAGAACAAAAAGTCCCCCATGTCCACAACTTCACACACTACACTGAGCTTCAGTGTCCCTATTATTATATTTTATGATGTTTTATACGATAGAATTATAAACATAAAAAAATCAGGACGTTGAAGAATGTTAATAAACTTGTAATCTTTTAATCTTTTTAATATTTTCTGTTTTTATATTTAGCTGTAAATACCGTCGCCAACCATTTCATTAGAGATGTTAACATCTAATCAGCCAATCACATGCCACAATCTCAATGCATTTTGGCACTGAGGTGCTAAAGTTCAAACTGAGTATCTGAATAGGGGAGAAATGTGATTTTAGTGGTTGAAATGTGGCGTTATTGTTGGCGCCAGATGAGCTGGTCTGTATTTTAAAAACTGCTGGTCTACTGGAATTTTCTCACACAATTACGTCTGGGGTTTACAGAGGATGATAAAAGAAAGAGAAGAGGGTATAAGCAGTGAGTTGCAGCTCTCTGGGCAAAATGCCTTGTCAGAGGTCAGAGGAGAATGGCCAGACTGCTTCTAGCTGACAGGAAGGCCACAGTAAGTCAAATAATCACTTACTACAGCTAAAGTATGCAGAAAAACATCCCTGAATGCACAGCGTGTCACATCTTGAAGGAGATGGGCTACAGCAGCTAAGAATAGAAAAGCTACAATTTACAAAGACTCACAAAGCTGGACGATAAAAGGCTAGAAAAACATCGAATGGTGACGTTTTAGTTTCTGCTGCAACATTCAGGTCAGAATTTGTGCTATGGTGTGGGGAATGTTTTCGTGGCATATTTTGAGTTCCTTAGTGCCAAGTGAGAATCTTTTAAATGCCACAGCCCACCAGAGGTTCACTGATGAGCACACCCTTTTCTTTATAACCACAGTGTAGCTGTAATCTTCTAATGGCTGTTTCCACAGAGACAATGTGCCATGTCACAAACCTCAAACAACCCGAATCTGGTTTTGTGAATGTGAAAAGGAGTTTGTGTACTCAAATTGCCTCACAGTCACCAGACCCCAATTTAATAAAGCTCCTTTGGGATGCATTGAAATAGGAGATCCAACAAATCTGCACCAACTGTGTGATGATGTTAGAATGGGCCAAAATCTCACGAGGATTGTTTCCAGCATTTTGTTGGATCGATGCCACTAAGAATTCAGGCAGTTCAAGGCAAAAGGAGGAGTCTGAACTGTTATTTCGACTGATCGCTCACTCACAAGGTGTTGCTACAGTGGATGGATCCAGGTTTGTTTGGGCTTTTTTCTTTTTGTCCTTTCTGATGCAACCCTCCTAGGGATTGGTGTGTCATCCAGGCCTCTAACCAGTGAATATATTAACCACTACACTATTCAGCCACTAAGGAGGGTATAGCAATCTAAATATAGTCCCTTATAGCTTTTCCCATAATTCTGCTTCTTTTTTGAATGTGGCTAGAACAGCATTGAAATTTAGATTTTCACCCTTACCACCAGAGAAGCAGCAGTTCTTTACTGATCAAATTTTTATAACCATCAGGAGATATAAAGAAGGGTGTTGAGGTGCTCTTTCCCTCCCTCAAACACAAGCCAGTCGTTCAGAAACAAGTGCTGCCAAAGTCATGTTGTGCACAAATAGGTAATCAAACACTCACATGTACAAACTTGAAGCAGGACAAAGAATTATAAATCTTTTATTGTGCATGGATCCTTTGTAGATATCATGACTATACAGATACACTTTAGATACATATCTATGATTATACATTTTTCCCATAACGAACATTGTAAAGTGATATGTCTGGTAGTATGTATAGTATAACAAATTTTCATTTTGGAATGTACGGTGTATGAGGTAACTGCAAACATTAAAATTACATAAAAATGGTCTGTTTTGTGCATATTTTACTCATTTTTGTAGCATTTTGTTAATCTCCCCAGCCAAAGGTAGTAAGCCCCCGGGTGAAGAGGTGTTAAAATGGCACGCTTTGCAATTGCTATCAAAAATAGGAATTTTGAATCTTTTTTCTTCTTTTTTAAATGACAAAGAGGAGACATTTGCAGAATGTCTTAAGGACCAAATCATGTAATTATCCAGGATGTTTTGCAAGGTACCTGCATTTCATTTTGAAAGTTGCAACAGCAGTTATCTGCCCAAAACCAATCACTAGACTCTACAGCCAGATTACCACTGAAAACTCAGCTTAGCAACCTGTTAGAAATACTTAACACACAGAGAAAAGGCAAATTTAGATTCACAGGAAGTACATAACACATTTTGTTTCAGCTTTCAATGATTCATGACAGGATTTTTTTCTTCTTTTAATGTTCTGGAGAGTATTAACTTATATTACTTCAATATCATAAAAAAATATACTTCACACATGTATGACTTGAAAAAACAGAAACCAAAATAAATTTAATACATACAACTACTTTCCATTTCTCTCATGATTATACATGTTTACTAAACACCAAATGAATTTTGCAAAAGTAAAATGAAACACATTGTAGTGTTTTCTAACACTAAAAGAAAACCATAGGAACTGAAGAGAAATTAAGAAAAAAAAAAAAAAATCTCCCAAAGTTTTTTTCCTCTCCAATTAAGGCCTCTGAAACAACTTGTGATATTTTTCCCTCTGGTTTTCTTTTTTTAAATCCTTTTTTTATTTATTTATTTTTTTTTCATTTTTGCTGATTAGCTGTTTCAGTGACATGTCATGTGATTCAACAACTTTTAAAAACACCCAAAACACATGAAGGGCTTTCACAATCTCAAAGTGTGTTCTATAAAATGCATCACAAGACCAAGACGCAGTCAGTCTAGGTTTTCTTTCACTAAGGTGCAAAATCAATTACCGGGGAGAACGAAATAAAACAGAACATACGAGAAAGCATACATTTTTTGTGCTGAACAACAATATCTCAGAGTAAAGCAGCTGCATGATTGTAAAAACAAGCTACAGTATAACTATATGATAGTAAAAATAATTAGAATTCACTGTTAGTTTGGTTTTCGTTTTCTAACTTCATACTGAGCATTTTTCCCCCCTCAAACTTACAGATCTTCACTGTACAAAAATATACTAACATTTCTCCAGTCATTTTTGCATCCTTAAACATTCTTAAACATCAAAAAGGTTGGAAAGTGCTAAATGAACGTCCTACTAATGTGAACAAGGTTAACTCTTCAGATTCTTCTTTCCCTAGACTTCTCGAACAAACTCCAGCATGGGGAATCACGTCCCTTCGTGTGGCCCTGAGGCATTCCCAGCCGTGTACTGCAGTGGCACTAACTACATACAGTAAACACATCTGGACACACCTCACTGTGCAAACACTGGCCCACCAGGTCCCAGGATCAAATAGCACATAGGTTTACACCTACAGACTATTTTTGGAACACATCTATCAAAAAACTGTTTCTTACTGGACACTTAAATGGAAATATAAATGACTATTTCTATACATTTTTATATATATGCGCCACTTCTCCCCAGCCCTTCCCCAAAGCAAACCCTATCCCTATGCTTTCTGAGTTCCTTTTGCACAGGAAGCTAATCGTGATGGATTAGGCATTTGGACTCAACAGATACCACAACCTTGGAGCGGGGAGACAGAGGAAGGAGAGTCAGGAAGGTATCACAGGTGCCAAATGAGACGTTACATCCTCAATTTATAACTTCCATTTAGCGCCCACTCACCCGCCCATCCTCCTGCTGCGCCCCAGTTCGGCTAATGCAATTACTATTCTCCAGTTTCAACGGAGTAAGTACAAAATAAAGAATACAAAACAACAGAGAGACAGAGGGGCAGGGAAGAGTAAAGCTATAACCCTGAAGCTGGGGGGTGCAGACTGCTCATTTAATGACAAAATATTGGATGACAAAAGCGATGAGGATGGCGATGACGGCAAAAACCATGAGGATGAGGAAAGCGCACTGCTCGTCGCTCAGGCTCTGTCTGGCTCGGGTGGACTCTGTGCCGATCCTGGATCCTGAGCTGACCGCGCTGCTGGCCAGCGCCGCATCATTCCGCTGGGAGGAGAGGGTCACCGTGGGGCTGTAGGGACCGCTCAGCTCCGGGGCGTCCTGGCACTGCCTGATAGCACATACTCGGAAACGATAGTCACTGTTGGGCTGCAGGTTCTGAACATGGAAGGTTGTGGCAGAGCCTTTGTAAGCCTGAGAACAGGAGAGAGGAAGAGATTAAAAATAGTATATAAAATTATAGAAAACATGAAGCAAGAAGCTGTACTGAACAATGAAGATGAAAATTCATCTTTCTTACTGCTTCTGAGTAACTTCAGTGACAGAAATAATGAAAATACACTTGTATCTCTTTTAACTTTTATTATTTTTCCAGTTGACAGAGTATTTTTGATTCTTTTCATTAGACTTGTCCTGTTTTTTCGCCTTGGAAGACGTGGAAAGCCATCTGCCTCAGCCGTCTGTCCAGCTGACACACCCACAAGTTTTTAGAGGACCTCGTGAACCTGATCTGCTTGGTTGCCGTAGTGACACTTTCTTTGATTCTCTTTAATGAGTGAACAAACGTTTCATTTGAAGCCTAAACTTTAATTAAGCCCACCACATAAAATCAAAATTAAAAACAATTGCACACAAAATTACAGGAGGAGGATATGAGCAGTGTTATTTAAATACTGGATGTCAAACTAGCAGTGATACAAAAATTACTTTCTTAAATATGGGCTTTGAATCCAAGCCACCAAGACTGACAAAGAGGGAAACAAAGGGGGATGGTAGCCATATATTTCAGCGTCCCGATTCAATTGCCATATACGATGTGGTGAGATTAGCATAAGCCTGCAGAGACCATTATTTCATGTTAACATGGCCACAGGCCATTGAGAGGGATGAATGTGGTGGCAGGGGTTAGACACCTGGTATACCTCATGGATCAATGACCTTTGCATAATGGGCAATTTAAAGCCAGCGGTGAGTAATACAGAGTGCTGCAAAGCCACAGCAAAAGCATCAAGGCCCTGGGATCCATCTGTATCCCACTCTGCATAGAAAAAGGCCACTGTGATGAATGGTGGGTCACATGAAGGTAACACAGAAGGACATAAAACACAAAGGAGGGGTACAAAACCTTAACACGACAACATCTGTACCTGTTTAAAATCTGAATTTCCTATCATACACTGCAAGCTGTAGATTACTGGGTCCCCCTTCATAGGCGGCAGGGCCTCCCACGTGACTTCGCAGGAGTTATCATCCAGACGCTCCACTTTAGGGGCTGGAGGGTGAAGTTGGAAATGAAAGAGGGAAAAAAATGAGCTGTGATGAAGACAAGCAATACAGGCGACTACTTATTTAACTGCTTTAAAATAGACTAATAGAAATGTAAAAAAAACCCCACAAAAAACCCAACTACAAAAAAACAACAAAACATCACTGACAGCATTAGAAAGGTACACACATGCAACACCCTCTGCATCAAAAAAAATTAGGCCAGTGCTAAAATATCAAACACTGCAGTCAATCCACATGGACTCCCATGTTAAATGGCCAGATTTAGAGCATTTAAATACATGTTTAGAGCCTGACACAGTTTCCCCTTGATGGCAACTTTAATGTGAGTGAAATATCTAACCAATAATCAATAAATGCAGTGTTGCTGTGTGCCTGTCCAAGAAGTCTGCAACAAATTGCACTTGAGTTTTGAAGATTAAAATCTGGTATTTTATTAGTGTGTTACTTAACACTAGTTAGCAGCCATGTGTGTTTGCAATTAGCACAGTTTATAACAGTAGCCTGCTTTGCAAACTGATCCAAGTCCTCCCTCAGGTCCAAACACGGTCAATTCTGGCTACTCAACATCTAAAACGCTACCGGTGGTTATATCCAGGCTAAAATGGCTTCATTTAAACACAGGTAAACTGAACTGCTATTTATCTTAGATTCCCTTTGAAGGGTGGTACATTACTGCAATGGAGATGTGTAAAAAGGCTTCTCTGGATTAAAGTAACCAAAACACCATTTGAAGTGAACCCCGCATAATGCATATTCTGCAAAATAACGGGATGTAGCTTTGTTGACAAAATAGTAAGAGACATCAAAGTTCCCAAACACTTTTCAAACATGAAGTAAACTCCCACTTTGAATGCGAGCTTTGGGGGATTTCTGAAAATGGAACTTCTTCAGACACTCCTAGCTTTAATACAAGAGTACTTGCTTTTATATGAACTGTGACTCAAGCTGATGGATAAAAAAAAAAAGTGCATTTTAGAGAACTTAATGTGATTGTTCCCCCATTAGCAGAGTACCTAACTGTGAGTCACGCTGTTCCTTAGGTAGGTGGCAATTTGAGCAAAAACAATAAAAAAATACGTGGTTGTACTGGACTGGTTGAAAGTGGCCTGGTAATGCGTGAAGAGATGGAGCGGCAAGTAGCATTTTAGTCTTTTGTGCCTTTGTGATATCAGACGTTAAACTCAATGCTGAAATGGCTTGTCTAAATTCAAACTGTCTATATTTGAGAGTCCACTTCACTGTGTGGGGAGACCAGCAGTGTTGAGTAACACTGACAATCTGGCACATGACTGCTTGATTCAAAAGAGGTGCCGCACTGAGAATAAAGCCTACATCCTCATTACTGACTTCAACGCGTAGGATCAAAAGAGGCTCTGCAGAGGCTGGCAGAGACCAGACCACAGAGCTGATCTACACGACTTTTGATGAGAGCAGGCGAGTGGATCTCTGGCAGTTTGGTCTAACTCAAATGCAAGTCAAGTTTGGGTCACCTCAGGTTAAAGGATGAGCACACAGTGTCAAGCAGTGTCTGTAAAGATAGTAGGAACTGTTTAATGCTTAGGACAGAAAGAAAAAAATGTGGCACTGTACCTTTCAGAGGAGCTGGAGGAGAACGTGGGGTAGTGAATGTGTAAACATTGGAGAAGGGCCCTTCGCCCGCCTCATTAAAGGCCTGGATGCGGAACGTGTAAGAGGTAGACTCATTAAGCCTCTGGACTTTGTGTGTGTGGCATGGTCCTTTATACAAGGATATAAATCTGCAATGACAGGAACATGGAAAAAGAGAAAGGATTTAATGAGCAAAGGATAAATATTAGAAAAAGCAAATGGCATGAGTGACTTCTCTATCTGAAACTACAGAGTGGCAAAAGGCATATCATCAGTTCCTGTCTCCTTCAGCTTCCAACGCAATTTGTCTGCTGCTTTATTTTCAATCACCCCGCCCTCCTGAATACAGTTATCTGCAGCTTTTGCTCAAACCCCAGTCTCCCTTCTTATTGGTTTATCTCTTGTCAGATCGCTTTCTCCCACCTGAATAATGACCGACTAACCTGCCATTCTTGTCCCCCATGTGCAGCTGATACTGAAGGGCATCTGAGGTGGCTTTGGCTGGGCCGTCACCCCACTTGAGCCTGAGGGTCTGGTGGCTGAAGGCGGTGCACTCCAAGCGGGGGGGCTGTGGGGGCAGGGGCTTTGTCTTCAGCTTAAAGGTGTGACTAAAGGGGCCTGCTCCCAGGCTATTAAGGGCTTGGATTCGAATCCTGAAGAAGAAGAAGAAGACATGACACCAGAGAGCTGGAAAGGTATAGTAAAACACTGCAGTGACAACCAGAGGACCTTTATGTCCTTGATTTTACATTTTCTGTACAAATTCACTAAAAGTTGACAACAAATTCATTCATCTCAGTCCCTCTTAAAATGTTAATCCATGAACTCTGTCAGTATTTCTGTCTCGTTTAGAATAATAAAACACATTCAAATATCCAGCCAACAAAAAAATGTTTGATGTCTCGTCTGGAACCCAACTGCTTTCTAAACAGTTGCCAGCCCTCTTCACAATAGACAAGGTTTACAGATGTAACCAATTACATCTGCCCAAGTTGTCCCCTTTGACATCTTTTGGAACAAAGCATCACAGACCAAGTGACTCTAAAAGCATGGCGTGTCCAATTTGTATCACATGTTATTCCGCATGAGCACAGAGACATAATTTAAAAACTGCTCTTTCTGCCTTACATCTGGAAAGTTCTTAGTGGTGTAGCATAACTACGATGCTACCTTTAAAACTTGCACCAACCTGTAGCTGGTGTCAGGCTGTAGATTTTGGATGACGTGTTTGGTGACCGGACCAACAACAATAGGTTGTCGCTCTCCAATGTCAATCAGGTAGGAATTGATCTCAGAGCCGTGATCGCATGGAGGGTCCCAGCAAATACCCAGGCAGGTGGACGGAGAGTAGACCGGCTGTGGCCGGGACTCACTCTCCTCCTCTTCCTCATCTTCATCCGCATCCACTGGAGTATCGTAACTTCGCAGCTCAGACTCTTTGAGCACGTATATGTTGCTGACAGCAGCAGGCACAGTGCAGGGCGTCAGGCAAAACACTGCCTCGCTGAAGGGACCCACACCAGCCACGTTCACAGCCTATTAACAAGAAACAAGAGTGCGCCCAAGAAGTTGATATCAAGTACCACTTGTGGTGTGGAAGAACACCTGTGCAGCATTAACGTTTGACCACAAGATGGAGTTCCAATGTAAACGTAAACAATTTTACTCTTCAGTCAAGAATATGCTAAAAATTAAATGCACCAAACAACTATCCAAATGATAACATCCACAAAATTGGAGAAAACCTCAAATGATGACATTTAGTAACGCTGCAGAAATTATTACAAGTACTGACATTAAAAAAAAACACACACACAAAAAAAAAAACCACAAAAAGAAAAAAAAAAAAAAAAAAAAACCTGAAAAGAACTATTCCACTCCGGCAGAAAGTGGTGTCTCAAAGGATAAGGGAACTGATGCAGAACTGTTTCAGATATTTCCTACTGTGCTGGCCTAGTCAGCTTTATGTTCTCAAATTAAATTAAAGTTAAAATTATTCATTTTACTGGGAGTCCTTCGGATTATTATGAGATTCTCAGAGAATATATCACACTTAAATAAGGTCATAAGATAGCATAATAGTCTTTATATAGTGAAAGATGATGTATAATTCTGCTTTAGACTTTTATTTTAACCATGGTGAAGACTGAAAAAAAAAAAGGGGGGGGGGGGGGGGGGGCTAGAAATCGAGAAATAAAATCGGAAATAATGAAGCACTCACTTGCACCCGGCAGAAGTAGTTGGTTGCAGGCAGTAGGCCTTTCATTTCATGACTGAGGCCTGGTCCACTATAACAAATCTGCATGCTACCCTCAGCTGCTCCCCACTCCAGACGAAACTCTGTCACCGGAGCTCCATTACAAGGAGGGGCCTAGATCCCAAACAAGAAATGAATGAGTATGATGCATACAACACTCAATTTTGAACACATTACTTGGGGCAGCCAGTCTTACCTCCCAGCTCACAACAACACAGCTGGAGGACTTGCATGTGGTGGAGGGAGCTTTGCACTGCTCAGGGGCCCCGGGGCCAGTCGTAACCTCAAAGCGCTCCGAAAGAGGGCCAAACTTTTCACATGAAAAGAACAGAACTAGTTTATACAACCAGAAATTTCCAAATTACACTTTTAAAATGTATTTATTGAGACTGTTCAAAGCACACTGGGAAAAAATAATTAAATCCCTTACAGTGTTATTCAGTATTATTAGTCTCTCACCCCAGCCTTGTTTGCTGCCTTGAGCCGGAAACTATAGGTTTTGCCAGGCATTAACCCTCCTACAGAACAGTCCAGCTCTGGACCCTGGTAAACCTCTTTGCTTTCCTCAGACTGTGGCCCGCTCATTTCTATACTGTAGCAAGAAACCGGGCTTCCTCCGTCTACCTGAGGGACACCTAGGAAATTTGTACAAACAAGTATTTATAAAGATCAATACACTTTGGGAGAAAAAAAAAGAAGCACTGTCCAAGAAAAATAACAGTGTATAAACAAAGCTAAAATGCACAAACAGCAAAATAATAGTAACTGTACAATCAAAGATTAGTGCTTTGAGGTTTGTTCACAAGACAAATAAATGCATCAACAGAAGCCAGAGATGCATCCCACACAGATCTAAGTTGGAGAGGAATGACTCACCCCAGCGCAGTTGCACCTCCCTGGCTTTGGGCTTGCCCACCAACCGAGGGGGCTGGCATTGCCCCGGGGGCACTGCGGGAGTCTGGACCTGCAGGGTCTCTGACAGCTTGCAAGTAAAGACAACACACCAATTAAGACCCACAGAAAATAACAATTTCACACTCTTTACTCTCTCCTCTTACAAAACACACAGGACACAGATTGTCATTTTCACCGGCTTATCAGACCGACTCAGGCTACAGCAGTCCGGAGAGGAGACGAATGTGAATGCATCGATCAAAGGACACGAGCATACAGAAAAATACGCTGTCTTTATGGGTAAAGTTAGACATACTGCCTCACAAGTGAATTATACACTCAACTTCTGTGACAAAGGGAAAAAAAAAAGCCCATGTGAGTGTTATGTCACATTGCGCTGCACCAAAAAGCAGGAATTCGCCACCATGACTCATGTTTCTTTACCAGCTCCATCTTGAATAAATGCATGCACAAACAGCTGATGAAGAAATTAATGAAGAGCGTCTGTGAACTGAACTAATTAAGAAAAACATTCTCTGACACATGCAGGGAGGGTTAATCGATTAGCAGGCTTTGTCTTGTACTTACACACCAGGAAGCATAGTCTAATATCCAACATAAGCAACTGACTGAATGACAATTTCCTATTAAAACTTGCCATAAATAGATTGCATATCTAGAATCATTTGTGTCAAATTAATGAAATCATCACTGTCTGCTTACTCACAACACTTTGAATAACAGCTCAGAAATGCATCACTCATAACCAAAATAATAATAATAATGATAATAATAATAATAATAATAATAACAACAACAACAGGAAAAGGGGCTAACACCTAGTGTGATTCTGAAAGTTTTTATAAGATAAATAAGTGTCTGTTACATTTTCTAATGTTTCTAACAGTAATCTCAGTCCACGTGTATGCAAATCATTTAAAAAACAAAAACAAAAAAAGCATAACAAAACAAAAAAACGCCCAAAAAACCACAGCCATATCTTACCCTCCCTTTTCTCCCTGCAATCAAATAAATATGTAACTGATGCATCAAACTCTGAATTCCTGTGGTGAAACACAAGGCTATGTGCGCAACCATGTGCACACGTGTACTGACGTTGAATGACTCACCGGGCTCTGCCCCCCCTCGCTCATGCAGTAAACTCGCGTCTGGTAGGAGCAGCCGGGCTTCAAGCCCTCACACACATGTTCCAGAGCTGGCCCCGAGTACACCTGCCCCCACGGTGAGCCTAAGCGGAAAAAACATAACAAAAAACACACACGCACGCACAGACCATTTTAATTACATTAAAATTATTTCAATAAATGAAATCATATATTATTAAATTTGTAAATTATTACTGTCACCATGAGGAACTTACCACTTGTGCCTTCAGAAAGCTCCACAACATACTTAGTGATTTCTGAGCCACCATCATCTTTAGGGGGTTCTAAATTTTAACACAAGCACATAATTAAAATAATTATTTTTCTATATAAATCATTATGTCCCCAAAAGGGTTGACTACTTATCCACCTGAAATATATTAATTCATTTTAAAAGTGTGCTATGAATCTACAAAATTTGATTTCTGATTTCGGCATTAGAATAATCTCAGTTAAAGCATGATTGGCCAAGGATGTTGCCTTGTTTTTTCTTCTGAAACTCATTTTAGTGCACAGAAACATTTGAAAATATCTTCATAACTGCAGACATGTTTTTTAAATGGCATTTTGAAATCTGGAAGCACAGACACGTACAGCGGTGATGGATGTGTTTGTCCAGTGAGGTGTGCGTATGAAGGATTCATGCTTATGTCTGAAGAGAAGAGAATTGTCAATCATCTATAGTACAGACAGCCTGGGATGTCATCCGTCACATAGGTCCAGGCAGAGCTCAGTCAGAAAAATGAACTTGCAAACTGGACTTGCCAGGCTGTCAACTACATGAAGAGTGAAAGGTTTTAATAAGTCAAAAGGGCAACTAGAAGAAAACTTACCCCAGGCCATTTTGAAGCTGTTGGGCAGGACTCTTCCTCTGATGACAGGCTTGAAGGGACAGCCAGGTATATCTGGTTTTGTGATGAACTCGACCACCTGGCTAGGGTTGCTCTTGCCCTCTGAGTTGTATGCCGCCACCTGGAGGAGGTGCAGAAATGCAGAAATAAATAAATAATAAACCCCTATCAGGAAATTAATCCTTTTTTCCCCTCTAGGTAGTAAATGAGGCCAAGTGTATAAAGATCATTATTTTCCCTGATAATAACCACCAACCAGATCCATGAGACAAAGTAAACAGTATGCCTGCAACTAAAATGGCCTCAGGCAAATAGCACATTATGAGAGAGATGACTCTGCAGAGCTTGTGGTGTCTAAACAGGTTTTATTCTTCTCAATTCAAAAGGCAATCATGAAACGAGACAATAAGCTTTATTGGGATTTGCATTTCTCTGCCGCTTCTGCTATAATATCGAAATCTCTGTGAGCACGCTGAGCAGCGTTCATCCACGAATTGTACCAAACAAACCTGCACAGTGCATAGCCTGCCTTCGCAATGTGCAGCTGGAAAATTGGAAATGAGGAATTGAGGATTTCTTGAGATGGCTAATGAATATTTCTATCATTTAGCCATATGGCGGCTTGTTTATGTGATACTTTTCTGACAGTTTCATGCTTTGCAATGCTGTGGTGTGGATTTGTATGGCCATGTGAGTAAAGCTTATAAATTCTATTACCAGTCTATTAATTAATTTGGATTTCTTGCTCTTGAAACACAGGGCAGAAAAATAGCACCTGTTACTGTCACTTGCTGCAGGAAAATAACAGTTATTATGAGAGGGGAGACACACTGAACACCTGTGATCTAGTGCAAATGCAGTTTAGGAGTACAGCTACTTAGCTAAACTGAATATGACACACTTGTTAAATACAGTCTTATGGAGGAACTTATGTAATCAACTTTTTCTTTTTTCCCTTTTTTTTTTTTTTTTTTTTTAAAGGAAATACCACAAAAGCAGTTCACCTGAATTAAAAGAATGTCTTCTATATGTTTTGGCAATCAGCACTGCTGCCTCTAGCACCAAAACCAGAAACCCACCACTTCCTTCTGAGGACAACCAGTGTAGTAGAAACAACCACAAAGATGCTTTGGGGAAATTGGGAAGGTGTTTATATGTCTGAACGTCTGGATGTCTGCGGTGAAAATGCTGGGCAAAAATGATATTTTTAAAGATGGATTCGAGCTAAGAACTCACTAACGTCACAGCTGAGGTGATGCCATCTCTGAGAAATGTTTAGTTTAACAGGGCACAGTAAACCTCTTAAAAGTGGGCTCTATATCTTTCAGGCCTGCTCAAACAAGGCTAAACAGCATTTACAAATTGCTGTAATCAATACTAAAACAACGTTTACAGGATATGGAACTGTGTTTTAGACAAAACTCATTTAAGACGTCTAACACGCTACAAATATTTAGAAAAACGAATATTACAGATTTATTGAACACACACTATTTTATATAAAGATATGGATCATACATCTCAAGCAGGCGTCACATCTTCAGTTTAATTTCAACCAATTATTAATCTTTGCCCATTTTCTGAGCTCAAAACTCTTTAGTAAACATTCAAAAATTAAATAGGAGACTAATAATGTTGGGGAGAATGGGAAAGACTGGGAATCTGGGAATGTGTGAAAGAGAAAAATATATAGGGAAGAAGACACAGGCAACTATTTGTCCAAAGGTTCTAACATTACTGCCGGCCCAAAAAACTTGTGTAGCTCAAACACTTTGCACAACTAGGTTCTCATTGGCTCTTCCTGTTGATGTTGTCAGCTGCCCACCGCTTTGCTAGCAGAATCTTGCAAAACAGATGACTCACAGGGTCAACATTGAACTCAGCAACTTCCCCGCCTAAAAGCTGTTCCTCTCCATACACACTCCACAACCTTGTTTTCAAAAATCATTGGGACACTTGATATTATTATTAATAATAATAATAATAATAATAATAATAAGCAGCAAATAATTCCCAAGCCAACATATCAAATATTGAAGCTTTAAAAATAAATAAACAAATAAATACATGCTCATTCAGAATTTGTTAACCTCAACATTTTTCCAAAAAGTTGGACAGGAATGCTTCACTGCATCCCTGAGCATAAATTTCAGAAGTTCTACATTTATGATCTGCATTCTTTTAATATTTTCATTTAAAAGATATGATTTCATTTATTTCAAATTAAAGTACAACCAAAAGGACCAACGTCAGTCTTTGGGCTCCCTTACCCTAAACTTGTACTTGGTGCTCCTGTGGAGATTCCTAATGGTGAAAGAGAGTTCGTCACCGTTGTAGCTTGTCTGGAAGCCATATCCCTGAGACAAAGACAAATGACAAAGGGAGGAGGAAAACAACCAGGTGAGCAATGGCTTTCAAGACAACCACTGTAGCACAGAAAGCAAAGTGGTCTGCAGGAGCAATAGCTGCAGGGATTACGGAAGCTTTCGTCTGGTTCACGCCACCTACTACGTTTTGAGGGGCAAAAGCAACAAAGCTACAAATATGTCAACTTTTTAACCTAGAAAAAAAAAAGAAAAAAAAATCAATTGGCTTCTGTGTTACCTGTCTTACCAAGCCCTCTTGCTCCAATTTTTCTTTAAACCTTTAACCGGTAGCTGTGACTCTTGTGATTAAGGATTAAGGATGGATTTACCATTATTTTTAAAAGGCACGAGAAACCACCTTCAATGGAGACCATCTACTCTCGAGTACTTAACACTGTTTAAATGTTCTTGTATCCTTTCCTTCATCCATGGATTGAGTCAACCCTTTCTTGCAAGTCTATGGGCATGTTTTTTTGACCTCACTGCTTAGTTTTCCAACTCTGACATCATCAACTGTGAGACCTAATACAAACTGTTACATCTGTTTAATATTAATTTATTTCAATTAGGCACAGAACGAATCTTAGGAACACCAACGGAAGTAGGACACAATGGACAAAGAATTAAGGTAAGTCTAAGCACAACAAAATGTGGAAAATGTACATATTTTATACTCTTTCACAAACTCAAGATGGCAACACAACTGGAAACACAACAGTCTAAGATAAGCCTGTATGCATTAACGGGAGGCACTTCACGTGGATGGGAAAAACATAATATTTTACAGAAAACAGTGTCTGCATATACTGCTGTTTCATACATGAGCTACAATCTCACATGATCAGATGATTTTAGGTTTACGCAGGAGACATACCGAGCCTTCCTCCTCCATTTCCAAAATATAAAAGATGTCATCCTCCTTTGGAGAGCTAGCAGGCCTCTGCCACTTCAGACACAGCCAGGTCACCCCCGCCATCTCCAGCTCTGGAGGGAAGGGTGGCAATGGCACACTGCATGAGGTGAACAGGTCCACCACTTCACTGAACTCGCTGGGGAGGGCAGAGAGAGATGGTGGATGGGAAAGAATGGGAGAGAGAGACAGAAGAAACACAGTGAGAGACACACATGGATGAAGACAGTGGATGGAAGAAACAGCAATATAATAACGGACAACAGGGAGGGTGCCATTCAGGAGATAATAGGACGTTAATGCACCTACCTTGTACCCATGTCATTTTTGGCTGCAAGGCGGAAAGAGTATCGTGAAGCTGGAGAAAGCTTGGTCACTTTGTACTGCTTCTGAGGTCCATAGTAGCACTGTTCATAAACACCAGTGCCCTTCCCCTTTAATGAACAAAGTGTTTCACTTAAGAAACTGGAATACTAGTTGAACACAAATATCAATTCTTTAGAGATTAAAAAAAAAAAAAAAAAAAAATTACCTCATCCCACTGGAGTATGTAGTTTTGAATTTTGGAACCATTGTCACATGGAGCCTATAGATAAAAAAAAAAAAAAAAAAGCAAACAAAAAAAGGTTTTTAATATTTCAACTAACTAGTAGTCTGTGCAACCACTAGCATTAATCCTCACCATAGAACAGTTTGAATGAAAACACAGAAGTGGTACAACACTGATGGGGGCATGGTAACAAATGTGAAGGGAAGGTAATTATAATTATCAGGTAATCATAGAAAGTGCAGGGATCTTAACTCTTCGTCATTATTCCGCCTCAAGGGGCAAATATGTGTGCATCGTTTATTACTATCACCTACTATCATTCCTGAACACAAAAGAAATCGTAGTTTCAATATTTAGTAATCTTTTTTATATCATACATTCTTGCTGCTTCTTAATGTCCAGCTTTAAAACTGTGGCTTCATCAGGCAGTCTTTTCTTTTACCTTCCACTGAAGTAAAAGAGAATTCTTGGTCCCACTGATCTTCTTGGGAGGATTGGGAGGATCTGGCTCACAGCTTAAAGTGGTGAAGCTCACAGCCTCTGATGGGTTTCCCTGTAAACCGCTACACATCGCCTGGACCCTGGGAGGGGGCATGACACAAACAAACAAAAAAAACATGTTTATACATTATTACTAGGAGTACTAAATCTGGATTTGAAATAAGAGGTGGTGGAGTGTTGCACCAACCTGACATGATAGTCTGTTGCTGGCCGAAGGAGTTCTAAAGTTGCACTTAGTTCTTCCCCACTGCATTAAAGGAAAATGAAAAAAAAAAAACACCTTTTGAGTTTGATAAGGACATAGTCTATGCTTAATTTGTCATGACAACTGATGTTAAAACTTGTGGATGTTTCTTATACTCACCAGTGCATGCTCTGGTACTTCCCATCTTTACCACTAATTGAGATGGAGACATCATAGCAGAGAGGCTCTGAGAAGCTGGGGTCATCCTCCTTGCTGTCATTCTCACTTTCTGGCTTGGTGGGCGCACTCCAGCTCACTGTTGCTCCTCTGGCCTCGATGTCTGACACCTATCACAAGAAAGTACATTGGATGAGTATCAAGTTATTCCTTCTTCAGAGTATCTGCAGACTCTTAAAATACTGTCAAATTAATAATTTCCTACAACCCTTAAAACTCAGAACCAAAACTGGTTATGGCTGGTAAACAGCCATGCTTAGAAGTCTTAAAAACATAAGCATTTCTTATTCTTGCATTTTCCAAAACCAACATATTGCTTGGTAGTGGAAAAGAGTGTGGGATCAAAATATGCAAACTGACAGTGCATTGGGAAAAAGGTTTTCAGCTTCTGGCAGGGATGTGCTGTGCAACCCTAAGATATTTTTTTTCCATTCTGTCTGGAGAAGATTTAAAAATAGGTTGAGCTACTCTGCAGGGGGGGGGGATTCATATGTGGAAGAACTCAATCAGGTCAAGTCTGTACCTCCTCCCCTCTGCCCTGCAGGCCCACCTTAGTCCTTTTCCTTCCCGCAGTTTGACTCTCTGTTGAGTAACGGACCAGTATGGCAGCAAAGAGCTGAACTTCCCCAGTATTCTGTTAACTTTATCTATTATATTTCCAACCGAGTTGTTTTTGCTACTTTTACAAGGAGCTCAGACGGTACCAACGGTGACAAATCTTATCTTATAAGGTCAAGCAAATTCTATTTGCAGTTCTACTAATTCTGACCCAGCTGCTATTGAACAGCCATTCTCGTCTTCATTTATCTACAAAGCTGCTGGGCAGCTGAGAACCCAACACCATTTTAAAATAGCAATTTCAAAGGATTAAAAAAAAAAGAAGTATCTAGTATGAATATTTCAGTCAGATAATTTTGCAACTATAACATTTAATCATGTATTTTGGTGCAAAACAAATGGCTTTCTCATGTATATAATCTAACTATGTGAGAGCCAGGGGAAAAATGTATTTAACCCAGAGCAAATCCAAACCTTTCAGTACTTGTATAAATGCTGCGGCACAATTGGGAATAAAAGTCCCCACATGGATGGTAGTCAGCAGGTCTGACTCCATTAGTAAGATGCTAAGTAATAATTCATTGAGGTTGTTAATAGAATGTTTAATGATGCAACATAGTAGCATCATTACAGTTTCATTTTTTGTTAACGGAATCACATAAAATCATGCAAACTGCATTAATTAGATTTAAAAAAAAAAAAAAAAAAAGAAGAAGAAGAAAGAAGCAAACACCAACCTCTGGTTTATTGATGGTGCTCAAGAGCGCTTGTAGGGCCTGCGCCTCCTTGTCAAGTACTGAGGAAAGAAGAGAAAAAAGTAAATCAATTTATTAAAATACTTTAATAATAGCTACTGTTTTTACGTGCTGAACAAACAGGATGTGTCAGTACTACCAAAATCACTCTGTAAATGTCAAACTTCTTTTAAATTAATGATTACAGATCAACCTTCTGTTAGTTACTACCCTTAAGCTTTAAAGACTTAAAGAAAACTATCAAGTGAGGAATTCAGATATTTCTAAGCTGTGAAAATGATTCTCTAACTGGATCTTGAAAAATATTGTAACGGTTTTTTAAATGCTTCATTATTAGTAGTGGATTGTTTCTACATTGTAGCAATCTCCATCAGGTCACAATGTGAAACTATTCTTCCTGCACATTAAAACGTGACTGATTAAATAGTATCACCTTTGCCCAGCTATTAGTTTTCCCAAATACCATGCTAAAACCCAAAACCTATGATAAACCTCCACCCTTTAATACTCTTACCTGCTGACTCTCCAATTTTTCGCTTGCCTGTCTGCTTGTCAGGAGAGGACACTGTGTGCCTAAGTTGCCCCTGCTCTGCCTCCAGCCCTTTCCCTCCAATACCGTTATGAATGTCCACCGTTGGGGGACTGTTGCAGGACTTCTGTGGTGACGAGGGAGGGCTGTCCTTCACCTGCCCTCCTCCTTGACGCTCCTTCAGTTTCTTCTGCAGACGTTCATGTGTTTTGCTAGTTCTGTCATCTCTGTGAACCAACGACGGACGTCCATGTTGGGAGTGAGAATCTGTAGAGACTGTGGCACAAAAACATTATTCTTATAAGATGGACATGCAAATGCACATGATGAAAGTGAAGTAATTCTCTTAGATTAAGCAACTAAAAGAGTAAGACTTGACTCATGCCATTAGTGTGTAACCAGCCTATCCAAATAAAGTGCTGAGAACAAATACAAAAACAAACAACACAACAAGTATAACAGTATATCCAGGGACTCCTGACTCCAACTCACCCTGCTCTGGGTAAATATGAGCTGGATGGTACTGAGAGATGTACTGGGAGCTCATGTCGCCCACGCCCCCTGCCATGCCTGTATACAGGTGATGTGGAGGGGGCATCATGGCAGGGTGTGGGATGAAGGCAGGCAGGTGGGCATGGGGTGGTGGAGGAGGATGGTGGAGAGGGGAGTGCCCCCCTGGGTGGAACTCTGGTTGCTGAGGTAAAACCAGAACCCGCCGCACTCCGTTCTCTTCTATGATCTAAGGGGGGGAAAACAATAGCATTGAAAGCAGATATCAAAGCTACTCTCAGAATGATAAGATGCCAATCAGAAACACTGGGATGGAAATAGCGCATGAATGGCTACCTGTGAAATGTATCCAGGAGGCACATAGATTGGAGGCACTGAACCATTTGGAGACATCATGGGAACCTGAGCAGGACCTACGAAGAAGTTAGAAAGGCGCAAGATCAAACACCTTCCCTCAGGATAAACACTGTCATACATGGGGCTTAAGTTTAATACAAGCCCAACAGCTATGGCAAACCAGAACCACAATCCACAAATGTAGCACATTTCCGACATGCCACGCAGCAATGAATGAGTGATCAAAACTAAGCCAGAGCCCCCAATTTACATTTTTTAACTGAAGGGTCAGGGCTTTATTTACAGAAGACTGCACTCAATTAGTAAAGTCAACAATGCGGCCATTTACCTTAAAACTTCTATAGAAATAATAAACACACTTTACTTAAATCTAAGTCAGAAAAACTTCTCACATTCAGCTACTTAAAATTCCCATGCACAGGCAGTTTTAACTAAAGCTGCACCTCTGTAAGAGGAATATCCCTGTATATGATTTGTTTTTCTAAACCAGATGCATTTTCAATAAGTATTTTCTTAATACCTATGAGAAAAAAGGCCCAAAACACATTTTTAAAAATCCTGGCAAATGCAAGAAAACCACTTTCCAAAAGTGCTGAGGAACAAAGTTTCCTGCTCTGTTGTGGGGGGCAGTTCAACGGCTTAGCTCAGCTCAGAGAAGAGACAGCTCAGCAAAAAGCCTTGGAGAAAGAAAGAGACCTCTCAGCCAAGTTTGCACATTCACACATTTCTCTTCTTACAGACCAAAGACAAACGCCCCCCAATGCCATATGTCATGGAGGAGAGCAAAAGAGATTGCTTGATTAAGCATTTTCACTCATTTTGTCAAAAGAGTAATAAGAGGCAAAAGCTATTCTAATTCTAACGTGTCTAGGACTATAGCCTGCCACACTCCCACTAACACTTAGCACTGCCCTCCTTCAGCACTAAGTCCAGCCTCCAGGTCTCAAGGAAGATTAACAGCAAGTACGAGCACAAATAGGAACAGCTGCCAGTTTGCCAGCTACCTGTTTTGGATATTTCCACCACTATTACTTCCAAATAACAGAAGCATTGCCGTTAATACATTCGGGACCAAATTACAGTAACTGTGAGGCTGTTGCTTTAGACTGTAGTAGCATTTAGTTAAGTGTAAACAGATAAAATCTCAACACAGAATAACAGGTCCAGAGTTCACAGTTGTAATCAGCAGCTCAACACAGAGGCGGGTAATGTTTGAGAGGCAGTCGAGCAACTTTGTTTTGTGAGAAAAGTAATGCTGCACCATCGAAGCTGACACAGCAGTCTTTATCTGTGTAGGTCAATCCGTGTGTGAATGTTGCACAGCTTTGGTGATATTGCTGTTGCTATCAGGAAAGGAAGTAAATGTGATCATTTCTATGCTTGTATATTATTCTACAGGCTGTGGGAGAAATGTGAGAGGGGAGAAAAGTCATGAATACATGATAAGAGAAGGTAAATGTCCATATGGGTAGACAGAAATGTTAACTTTAATCTATAGCTGATCATGACGCGTTTGCATCACTTTACAAAGAAAAGTAGTACGACAGCTTAGAATTGCATCATACTCACATCCCCTTTCTGGTATTATTTGCTATACAAAGGGTTACAAAGAATTTTACCCCACTGACCCAGTGTACCGAGCCAAGACTAAATGCATCAACAGTAGCCTCCAGGAGACCCAACTACGTAAGCCCATGATTTTGCAGGGCACCTGCTCCCTGCTAATAAACTTTCTTGAATAAGACAAACAGAAGATAGGCCTTTTATACTGAAGTCAAAAGGGCAAACAGGCAGTGAGTCATTTCCCTGCCTAAGAACACAGGCTGTGCAAGGACAAAAATTCAGGTAACATGAGGAGACTTTGTCTGAATGAAGCCAGTCACACTGGCTCAGCCATCATAGATTTTTAGATTAACAATATAATTTGAGTAGGAGTTCAAGGGCTGCATTGTGAACTCTACTCACTTTTAAGAAAAATCTGTTATGCCACTCAGTACTAAGCAGCACATCAGCCTAACAACTGCCTAAAGCAATTCTAGTTAGTGCCTCTGATGCTGAGGAACAGGAAATCTGATTAATCTCATTAGCATGCTATACGTTGTTCACACAGAATGAAAAGCTTTGTGTCTACCAACTTGGAGTGCATGGGCTAGAAAGTACAAGGTAAGAGAGGCAGGATAGAAGTCCACGATGTGAGAAGCAGGGTGGAAAATAGGGGGAGACACCCACTCTTTTTACATCAAACTGACGCACGCGTGCTGACAAAGATCAGATTATTTGAAGGGAAAAAAAAAAAAAGGCCACATCCCCACCCCCCTCCTCCCCCTGAGTCAACCGAAGCACTGGTTGTGCTGACGTGGCCATGGAGTGCCAGCCTTCCAGAGGAAGTTGCCACAGAAAAAAGAAAAACTCATTAAGAAAAAAGAAAGTATCAGTATTCCTCTAGGAGTTAAAGACTTTTCAAAAGGCCGCATACATGTTCACATACACAAAAATGAGCTGAGGCCCTTTGAGCACCCACCTGTTTCCGCTTGTCTTAAAATGGGGCTCAATAACAAAAACAGTCAAGCGGAACTTCACGTGCATGCTGCAAAAATACAAAACTTGGCAGACGTGGTGTTGAAATAATAGATTATAAAATTTGCTTGCTATAATACAAGCAAACTGTCAGGTTTAATCCGATGTACGATGAACCCTCAATTACATTTGAAGACTACAAAGAAGCAGATAAGCTACATAGAGTCTGTTTGGGTTAAGAGACAAGTGTAAAAATCCAGGAAAGCATTCAGAGGGAACAACAGTCAGTATTTTCATATGGGCGCTCTCAATGAGCTCTCACTGGCAACACGATGAACTGTGGTCCTATAAAGATGAAGTGGGCTTGATTAATTAGAGCTAATAAATTGTCTCTATCAGCAAATAAAGAGGAGAGTTAGGGTAGGCAGGGGATGCAAGAACACTTACTGACAGTGGATAATAATTACACCCAAGCAAGGGAAAAGGAAGTACTGAACTGTCAATAATCCCAAAAAGTAATAATTAGAACTTAAAACCATAACCTGAATTTTTAGTGATGACACTGTGGCAAATTGTTCCCTTTTTTGCATGATATAGCATTTTTCTTTTAGGCAGGAAATATCTTTCATCAAATTAAGAAGGCAGTAATTTATAGCAAGCGCAACATTTTATTATCAGATTACAAAGGCTGCATGTGTACACCCATCCTCAGACACAGTGCTGATCCAAAATATGCCTGCTAGCATCCAACCATCACCAATCTATCCAGATAGAGGAGGAGAAAAAAAGGAGAGGGAACTGTGCAAACCAGAACTTGAGGAAGCTGTAAACAATTGAACATTTTAAGAAAAAAATAGACATTTTCTTGGGTATTTGTAAAGTTAATCTGAATATCCTAAAAATGTTAAGGCATCTGTGTGAGTCTTGCAGCCCCCACCGGTATGAATGACGTTTACAGGAAGGGAGGGAGTCAGTAACCTTCATGCTTGTGCTTATTACAGAACATCAGAGGCTTATACTGCTGTAAGCCAGACTAAACCAGAACAAGAGAGGGGCCATGACTACAGGGGGCACTTTTTTGTAAATAATGAATTATCTGACTATGTTCAGGAAATAAAGATTCCACTTTAAAAACAGTTTCCTGACATAAAGTTATGATGTCTGAAATGATAATTTCCCAAACACAAAAACAGCTTAAGAGACATGCAACCATCTTATTGCTATGGACATCCCCCAACTGCCTAAACGGGGGTGGAGGGTGGGGTTAAGTTGACACCCCCCCCATCATATCCTCTTTACCCCTTTCCCTTGGTATCAACGCAGCAGCGGGAGAATGACTCACAAGCTCAGTCATTCTTAGAGCTACTCACTGCAGAAGCTGTGAATGAACTGTCTGCATCCACATGTTTGTGTACATGTCCTTGGAGTTAGGTGGGGGAGGTGATGAGCATAAAAATAGTGCTAATGTGTTTGATGTTTGCAGCCCAATCTTGTAAACCATATGTGATGGCTGTGGTTTGGGAAAGGGTGTTGTGTATGAAAAGAAGTCCAACTACAGCTGTTCACATGGGTTTTAATTTTAAATGATGCAATTCATCCAAATTTCTGTTTATTTCCAGTTAAAATAATAGGCTGACTACTGGTTGCTGGTAGCCTGTGCCACCAGCAACCGTTTCATGATGGCCTTAGCTACTCAGTCGAAGACTGAGTAACGTTGGACCAATGTTGCACCAATTACGATGGGTTCATTCATTACCATTGTTTCATATAGATTTAACACTGAAGTATAAATTACACCTAAAGAGGTGGTGGAAAATTAAGCAGCGACAGAAAAAGTATAATCCATATTTGAAATTCTCATTTAATGTTTTTTTTTCCTGTTGTTGGGGGGAAAAAACGTGATGGTTACATACATACAGTTTTCTAGGGTAGCCTATCTGAAACAGTTTTTCTGAAGGTTAGTATGCACTAACAAGTAGAGCAGGGCGATATGGCCAAAAATATTTATCACGATATATATTTGAAAATTTGCGATAACGATATAACCGACGATATAATTGATGCGAGACAAAATACAACTCCACAACATTACTAGTGCAAAAAGACAACCTTCCATTTATTTTCACTTAAACAAGAAGCTGGTTTTTATGTACATTAAAGCTTTATAAAAATGTAACAGTGCAAATGCAAATTCCTTGCTGAAAGTTTAACCAAAAGGCATTTCCAGTAGAAATGGGCTGACATATCCTGAGCATAACCATGTATAATATCCACTGAAGTTAAAAAGAGGTGCTTTGCAACATTAAACTGCAGTGTGCAGTACACATTTTTCGGACCATAAGGTGCACAGGATTATAAGGCACATTAAGCGAAACAAAGCAGTCAGATAAATCAAACTTTATTAAACTCATTCTTCTTGCTTCCTCCACTTCTGTAACATTGATTCATTAATGTTGAATTCTCTGCAGCTGCTCTATTCCCATGTTGTTGCAGTATATTAATAACTAACCTCGTATTGTGGATGGATTATCTCAGTTGTTCTCCTGACTGAAGTTTGGTCCGTTTACAGCATCCTGCCATGCGATTGCATTTGTCTCTAACCATGAAGAACCTTCACGTTAACTTTTATAAGTGGAAAAGTGTTAGTGTTCGTCCTCCAGCTTCACTGCTTATGTTATGCTAACATAGCTGTGTCGCTAGCGATCACGTAGCACATCATTATATACCAGCTAGCCCAACTTCAGTAACCCTACAAACGTCACTGCTGTTTAGTTTCCTGTCTTCATTTATGTTGGAAGTGATAGCAGAGCTGTACGTTTGATTTTTTTTCAGAAATCTCTCAGTCAGAACATGCTATATCATGCTTAGGTAACTAGCGAAACTAGCGAGCTAACTTCCGCTAGCTTCCTGCTAACTTCTAACTCCGTTAAATGTAATAACTTTTGTTTTCATGGATGCCTGGAAGTTAAACTTTATAGTTACACCTGGTAAAGCAGCAATGCTGATCGTTTTATTAAAGATGAAAGAATTTAGACAGTTTTTAACTCTAAGTGATGCTGCAGTGTTGTTTGACATGAAGCATACGGAGCTTAGGACCCAGATTACTCCCAGATTTAAGAGCATCTTAGTCCGACAAATACGACAATAACGACGGCCGCTTGCATGTTCTGCAAAAAAATGTGCTTTGTTGTGTATCTGACGGACAAACACCAAACCAGTTCCACATCACTGAAGTTGCACCATTTTTACAAACCAATTCTGGTTCATCTGTTTCACTCAACGACCGGCCATGTGCGTATGAAAACAAAGGCACTGCGCATGCGCGTTTTACTCCCATTCTATCGCGATATTTCATTTTCCTATCGTTGCCTAACATTATACCGGTATTATCGTGAACGGTATAATATGGCCCAGCCCTACTAACAAGCTCAAAAAATTCAAGTTGATGATACTGCAAGTGAAGTGGATCAAATTAACTCAACCCCAAAAACTCAAATCATAGGAATTATTTTTGTAGAACTTCTTGAACATAGATTGTCATCAAAACAGTCTCAAAACGGACTACACCATAGTATACAGTGTAGACAGTTTAAGGCACAGGATATGATAGATGTAACTTTCTTCAATAGGGAAAAAGAAAGACTAAAGACACCTGCAGATCATCAGAAATGAAGTGAAGTGAAGTGTTTCATAGCTGTGAGACAGCCTCAGCGGAGATAAGGGACACGTAAGCAGAAGGACTGAATAATCAAACTGAGTAAGGTGTGTGTCTGCTCAGTAACATGAAGGTCTGTGCACACTATTTTTAGCTTCCCGTCACAATACCAAAATGACTGATTTTTTGTGAAAAAAAAATGGCAAATCACTATCAGGTTCAATAAGCCCTGTAGAACTAGACAGAGCTTTATGCCATAAACCACCGACTGAATCATCCAAAGTGATGGTGAATCACCGCAAGGCTATATCACATAAAGAAGTGGATCTAATCAACCTAGTGGTCCTGAAGCTGACTTGCCTCATCTGTCACCAAGCTTATCAGGTGGCTACAGATTCCAGTGATGCAGCTTTCTTCATCTACATCTAGATTTGGCATCTAGAAGTAGGTAAAGAGAAAGCCAAATTAGGGAGTGCTGGCCTGAAACTGTGAGGGCATGTCCACTCTCCTTGTGGCAAGAAAGTTACCCAACACAAGCACAGTAAATGGCCACTCCAATTAGATTCTATCATCTCAGGTCCCGCCTCCAACTTAGCAAAAAGGCAAACGCCTTCTATAAACGACATTTAACAAGACTGTGCGTTCCTATTAACCTGGCTGCCATGCCCTAACACACAGAAATTGTGCACATTAAGCTGCTAAAAATATGTGAATATATGAGCACACAAAATGATGTCGTATAAAGCAAAAAGTGCGTAAGCCAGATCCTTTTGGCTTTGTGATACCATCATACACACCAGGGTTAAAGATGGAAGCATACACGTGCACATTAAACACTTAAGTGAACAGAGATATTGTTGTGTTGTATGGGTTGTTCTGAACAAACAAGGGAGGGGGAAAACAAAACAAAAAACAACCCAATCAACCAGCACATACATGCATGCATGCATGCATGCATGCCTGCAAGCACAAACAGACACACACACACACTTCTTCCTCCCTCCTTGCACTGCAAGCGGTGAGTCATCCCTCTATTCACGTCACAGAGAGATGAGTGCACCCTGTGACAGGCCAGTTAGTAGCAGTCACACTGATCTATGTGGCACCTCTCAGCTCTTTGTTTCTCCTCTGATGGAAACTATGCATGCTTGCTCCCTATTAGGAAGGTTTACTAAGCTCATAATGGGGGACTGGTGTGAGAACTCAGAAGAGAGGAGTAGGGAGAAGAGCCCCTGCTGTGAGCACACTGTATTATGGCTTCCTGGCTGGGCAGTATCACTTTCTATAACTCCTTTGTCATTTAACTATAGATCCCTGGGGCATGTCATCTCATAGTTATTTCTATATGCCACATGGTATAGACAAAAGGCCCAGACACAATGAGACAGTAAGCAGCAGTCTATATGGAAATCATTAACTGTGTCCTACAATGCTGAATGCCTTTAATGGGGTCACAAAGGGTATCAGAAATTAATCACACTATGTTAACATCTTTTTCCTTATCATATCAAATTCACAATTGGAGAGAGAGAACGCAAGAGTGGCTATGAGCTCGAGGAAATGTCAATACAGGGCAGGATGTCCCGTGTACCAAGCCATAAACAAAGCAAATCATTTTCAGATCAATGTTTTCTCCGGGCAACTACAATTTATCATTTATAATTATGGTACCACGACGCTCCCTCCTACAACTACGCTGGCACTTTTTTCCCCTCCTTCACACTGTCAGCAACACGTTAGGGCTAGACTTCATTGTTGCTGTCACAAAGCCAGCGTAATCACCAACAATTGTGGAAAAGGAAATGCCATCAGGACAAATAAGCATGAGTAACACATCTTACTCAAACATCTTTTGCCCCAAGCCCTCTACTAAACACTGTAATTATGCCATATTTTTCTTTAACATTATGATATATAGATTACAGATGCACCATTCATCAGGACAATGGATTTTTAATGAGATGAGGGAGAAGAATATAAAGAGAACAAAATTACATATTAACTGAGCGTAATCAAGCATTTCTCATGCTAGATTCGTATAAATAATGCACATTTTGTTAACATCTTTTTTGTTAGTTTGTGTTAAACAATAGGCTCACTCATTTTTAAGTCTTCTAAAAACAGTACATGTGATCGTATGAGTACACAAAACCGGTTTTGCTTGCTTTAATCACTGCTCCCGTTTACAATGGTCACAGGTCTCTTCCTTATGTGTAAATCAAGTGATGAGGGACAAAGTCTGAAGGCTTTGATTAAATATAAAAAAATTAAAAAAAAAAAAGCTCTCTTCTAAAGTTCAGCAAACGTAATAGGAGCGTTCAGCAGTCTGAGTTTGACAAGTCAAATGAATACCTTCCAAACTAACTGTGCTTTTCAGTAGGCATCTAATTGTTCATGTTATCCTCTTGCTGCCATATTGACAAGGAAAACAGTGTCCAGATGAAGAAAATAAAGAACTTCATACTTAAACCACGGTACCTTTGGAAGATACCCATTTGATTCAACAGTCTCAGAATGCTGAAGCCTCTTATTAACTTTACAGACAGATGGAATGATTATAGTAAACAAAACACACTTAAATAATGCTTGCATGACCACATGTACATCACATACTACAGAACAAGAATCTGTCCTTTAAGCACGTTTAAAGATATTTGTCTTAAAAACATCTTGTCATATGCCATTCTTTGAACTAGTCACTGTTGTAACTGAAACTATACGTGCAATTATGGCACTGAGCAAGCTGAGAGCTATGACACATGACTACCATTCTGATATTTTTTCAGTAAAAATACGTCACTGCATCCTCACCAACTTCCTCTCTTTCAAGGCGAAAAAACCAAGCTGAATGACTCCACATAAAGGAAATAACTGACAAGAACAGAATCTGTGTTAATCAGATTACCATATCCTGAGAAAAAAAAAAAACCGCACTCATCAAGCACTTTATTAACACTACTGCAACCCTGTAATTCAATACAACCCCTCCTATAGTAATTTTTCCACCCCATTTACATACGTAACGGTGGAAAATATTATGGATGCTTTAAGATATGAAGCAGTTAAATGTACCACTACCAACCACCATGACTTAAATGACGAACATACAAGTAGAATGATCAGATTTACCAGCCCAACTTTGACTTTAGGCTCAACTTAATCTCCCTTTGTCCTACTCCCCTCTAGGTCTCTAGTTTTCCCAAGGCTAAGTTTATCTAAACATTTCAACTTTCATTTTCTCTTTGTAAACGTGATGCAGAGTGAAGATTAATATGATTATCTGACAGCCACGCCTTCTCTACCAAATGCCAGAAAAGGCTCTTCAGTTGAGTGACAGTCATGCAGGTGCCTTATTTTTCATTAGCTGTTGATGATTTCTGCTGCAAATGAATGAGTTTGAAGCTTTAACATTTTATATGTATTCATATGTACAAGGTTATGATGAAAATTAAACCTTGATCTAATACTGTTGCCGTGTTATCTATGCAGAAAACACATAGTCAAACACAACGCCTAATTATCTCTTTAAAATGCTGGGGAAACTATTGTATTCCAAAAATAGATTAACAGATGACATTGTATGAACTAATTTTTAAAGGCAAAAAACAGAACTGAGAAAATACGTTTTGTTTTTTTTTTGTCTCTATGCATTAATGAATAAAGACGGGTGAAAAACATCCAGTGAGGTTAAAAAAAAAAGAAAAAAAAAAAAAGTTAAGACTGACTTAACTGAACGTTATGTCATATTAGACAACACAGATAAAAATTTAGACTAAAAAGATCAACGCTTCTTCTTACCTGTGATACACTGAAACTGACCATCCTCTCGTCGAATAGTAAAGGCCTCACCTGGGTTTACTTGCACCAGGATTACCTGTGAGAAAGCAAACAAGATGACAAACAGAAAAATATGAGTTTCAAACTCTCATTTCAGTGAAGGCATACTGAATGACCTACAAAAGTGCCATGCTTAATGAATAACTTTAAAATAATTAAACCGTCTCATACCCTAAAGAAGGTATAATTCAGGAAAGTCAAAAAGGTAAAAACCACAATCGTAAAAAAGAAAAAAAAAGTATTAAAAAAAAAAAATACAAAAACCAATATGATAATATAAAATATAATTTGCTGGAAAACAGTTTCTCGCCACAGCTAAATCAAATGTACAGGAAAGACAAATTTGTTGATTAAGAAAAGACACAGCTACGTAGCCGACAATGAGTCACACTGCTTATGTCATTTACAAAAGACCAGGAAGAAAAAAAAAAAGCAAAAAAAACAACAACCAAGAAAGCACAAACTAAAAAGCACACTTTGGTCTGTAAAGACATTTCCAATCACCTTCAAGGTCTCTGACAATATAACCTTTCTTTTAAGAGCTGCATCCAAAGTGTTATTGTAAGTTTATAACAATCATTATTTTTCTCCTTTCAATTAAATAACAGGTTAGCTTAGGTTAGAAAATGAAAATATCAAGATCACAAACTGATTATTCCGTTAACTTGCCTTTTTAAAGTCTGAAACATGCGCAACTAGGCTTTTGTTGCCTGGCACTGTGTGTGGGAGCTAGTTACCTCACTCTTGTGGAAGTCGCTGTCATAGAATCTACACTCCTCTAGCAAAGGGCTTTGACTATGGTTCGCTTCAAGCACTGAAATCATCAGCACCTCCATCTCTGACACTGCTCCCATTCATGTGCTCAGCAGGGAGAGGAAAGAGCCCTTTGCCTGCCACACAGAGCCTCATATGTCCATACAAACCCACACAAGCAGCGTCAGCAGCAAGCGTAGATGATGGAGGTGGTGGGAGGGGCAAGGGAGGTTTAAGTGAATCAAAGTCTCGCTACTTCAGAGACGGCTGCATGTGTATGTTTGTTTTACACTCTCTTTGATTTGAAGCAAATATGCTTTGTAGGATATTTCCTCCCCCATTTAATTTTACACTGGAAATTACTGTTGTAATCAATACTGTGACATTCACTGCCAGCCAATAAAAATCAAACAAAGGAAATTTTGCTTGCGAAAGATTTGACTGCTACTTACTGTTGCCCGCATTGCTTTTTCTCATTCAAGCGTCTCTGTTCACGCAGTCACAGAAAGGAAAAGATGCTCCAGGGTCTATCAGACCCTCCACCATTTCACCCAACCCTCATGAGAAATCACATGACCTGCGATGCTAACACATCTGGCTTGGATGTTTTCTTTTAACATCCTCCACTTCCATGAACTCCTGCATAAAGTCCAGGAAGAAACTGACAAGATGCGAGGAGTGCAGTAATATAGAGATCGGTCTCTTGCACTGGACGTAGCATTTACACAAAGTAGTTCATAAATCTCATGCTTGCTTAGCGTGGTTCAGCCGCATCTGCTCAAACAGCGTCTCTCTCTGCAGCAGGCGGCTTGTTCACTTTCGCCTCTGGCTCTAGTGCAGCCTCCCTACCGTCAGTATCCACAGCAACCCCTTCAACAAATAAGCCACAGCGATGTCCACGCCAAACCTTCACAGAAGGGATTGAAACGTTATCAGCAGTAGCCACTCTCCGGAAAAGGAGGCAGATGAGCCCAAGAAATCAGGAGCAAAAATAAGGAGGACTTTAGATGATGCCTCAGTTCCCTCTCCAGTTCCCTTCTTGACTCTGTGACTGACTGCGTGCCAGCTCAGTTAACGCCTGCTGTGCTCCTTAATATGGTTAATTTCAAGAGCATTCCATCAGGGTGTGATCATGGCACAGCTGAGCCGGCAAAGGTATAAGGGGTCCACAGCATGGGGAGTCCTTTGTTCTCTCTTTTTCACAACAACAACAATGGCGTGAGGGAGCTGAGCGACCCACGCAGCTTCTGAGGCTGACATATACGACTACGCTACAGTCCCTTTCCCTCGCCCTCCCTTCTCTCCCTCCCCCTCATACTCTCCCTGTCTCTCTCTCCCATTCACAGAGCAACATGCCGTACATCCTCTTAATACTCCGATCAATTTGAGCGGAGATGAGGTGGTAGGAGTTCAACTGCAGAGCTCCTGCATTTGTGACAATTCCAGCCTCGTGTCATTTGTGCTGTCTTTAAAGATCAGAAAGCAGCAAAAATGAAACAAAACCGAGAGATTATTTGTATAGTGACACAACGCACACAGCTTGCAAGTACTCAGTGCTTTACTAACATCTGTCCTCATTTACTCCAAATGGATCGTTCCTTAAAGCGACAGTGCTGATCACTTGATCAGCGTATGTCAAGTTACCCAATATTCTGCGTCACTGACACTGCTGAACAAAGAGTACAACAAACTCTTCCACAAAACAAAAATCACACAATCTGACTGTAAAACATCAAAATCAAATAAAAAACACTTCAAAAGGTAAACTTTAGTTTATGCAGTTCACACACACTAAAAAGAAATGGATATAATCATTAGGCTGACACTCTTTGAATTATGGATTTTTTTTTTCTTTATTCTTTTTCCTTTTCCTGCAGGCAGTTATGGACTAAAGCACAAAGTGAAATATGAATAGTGAACCTTCAGCTTGATTTCACTTGCCTTTAATTTTTTTAATCTAAAATATTGCAGTCATTCAACCATGCAATTTGTAGACATTATTGTGTGTCCACACAAAATAATTATGGACAACTGCTTACTAAGTGGAGAGTCACTACAGCGCAAAAAGGCAAAATCTACTTATTCATCTGTAATAATTTATCCTTCATCATCCTCTGAATTTAAAACAAAATAAAACAAAACTGAAAACATCATCTTGCCATTAGTGAAACAAGCAAATGGATTTGGTGCGTTTTTTTGAGACCTTAGAACCTGCCACATATACAAGAAGCAGAAAAAAAAAAACAAAAAAAAAAACTACTAGTTTGAGAATAACTACATCTAACATTTTTAATGCATAAACTGACTTTGCAGAATGGGGCGGGGGAACGACACCATAAAAGATAAATCACTTTCAGATAAGACAAGTTCCTCTTTTGATAGTGCCACGTGTCATGCACAAACATAGCTCTTACATCCCCAGGAAGCTCAGATGTAAAGCTTAACTTAAAATCCTACTGTCAAATATAGCTGCAAACAGCAATGACAGGTTCAAGCAGTTCAGCAGTTAACCAGAGGTCCAGTGACGCTTTTTCAAAATGGGATGTTGAATGAAAATAAAATATGGCGCAAGAATGCTGTGAAGATGCCCAAATCCGAGCAATAACAATACAATACCTTATGTTCTGATCATTTACGGGTGTCCAAGTCTGTAAGATCCCGATTTAGCCCCAATCAGCGTGCCAAATTTGAAAGCTTTTGCAGGACTATATCTGCCTGACCATATAATGTACTACTCAGTAAATAAGCAGGGAATTCAAAAACTTTGTCTTGCCATTCAAAAATACAACTGTAAATATTACCCACCCATTGGGTGCCAGATTTAAACAGGAGAGCCATATTCAAGACTTTAAATGCTCAGTCTAAACTGTACATACATTTGTGATACATACTTAAGTAGATTACTTATGAAATATTTGCAATTTGCAACTTGAAATGGTAATTTTCTTTCATAATTAGTGTATTATTATTATTATTATTATATAATAACGCAGTTACACCTGCAGTTTCCATCATACTTTACTTTTTTAGTTGCAAGTTTGAGGTGCGCATGGTCTACAATCTCAGCAGCAGTACATACATGTAGTGTCTGAAATGTATAAACAATTGTCTCCAGTTATGTCCTAGTGAGCCTACAATACAGCCAACACTATATAGTGATTGAATGAGTGTGCAAGTGAATTAATTAATAATTTGAGCACAGCCTAGGTGCTACCACAGACAATGGCAGAACAACAAAGATTAAGGAGAAAGTTATTTTTAAAAAACAAAGCAGAAAGATCCACAACGTCACTGCTTGGCTCCAAAAACCTCTGTGCCCATCTCCAACCCAAGCTGGCTGTCTGTATTAAATGTCCAGATGCAGTAAAGACCAACAGCGTGATGACTTTATTTGTAAGTAGACAGACTCTGAAGAAGTGCTAGGATGCTGCAAAGGTTACTTTTCACACAGATGACTAAGCACTGTAATGTGCAATGGTTTCCCAGTTACATTCACAACAGGGAACAACACAATTCAGTTAAGCTGCCACAAATTTATATAACCAGTGTGTCCAAAGGTTAAGCAGTATATCTTGTTCTCACTGCTATAAAGATCTGCATCCAAGTATGAGCCCTATGCAAAGAGATTGAGGATCAGTACGCACACGCTGTCACACAGGTGGCCACTGCGGTGTTTTATTACCCAGGAGAATGGGGCTGTTCTGTGTGTTTGTGGCTGTTAGCTCTGACGTTTTTCTGCCGTTGGTGACTCAGAGTTCAGGTTTCTCACTATTTGTTCCTCTTAATTGTTTACTGTGTGTTGATGCGAGATAGCAGCTGGGTGGACAGGAAGCAGGAGCCAAATGACACAGGGAAAAATCCTGCCAGTGTCGGAACTAGCCAGGAACTAACGCAGTCTCCCTGCAGCTGATGGCATACACTTGCGTGTGCAATGATGATTCAAACCAATTTAATGATTCTCCACCCTCCAGGATACCCTGGAAACGTTACATAAGGGGATAGGGGGGGGGAAAAAACCCTGAAAAATAAAATAATTTAAAGAGGTTTTCATACTGTTGTAAATAACCGTCTTCTTCTCTGTGCCATTAATTTAGAGAGGATAATCTGTTATATGTATTAGAGCAACTACAAAGCATTACCAAAGCACACAGTCAGTCATACAGATTCATACATCTCATTTACACAACAGCTTCCACTGGCATCTTGTTTACAAAGTTAATTAGTTTTCATTTCTCTACTTTATGCCTCATCATATTTCTAAACGGTTGATCTGATATCCTCGTGTTGGTGTTGTTCCCAGATCATCATACTAAATGTTGTTCCAGGATCAACATTGCAAGTGACCAATCAGAATGTTGTGACGTCATACTTTTGCGACTTCGGGAAAAACCGGCGTAAAACAAAAAACTGTAGTTAAGCTGCGTCAAACCGCCTCTGTCCGCCGATCAACAGACCCTGACCCTAACCCTAACCGTAACCCTTTAATAAACAGTAAGCAGAATTGATATTGTCCTTGCAACATTGGAATTTCATAAATGCACGAATGGCTTGGCGCGCAAAGGAATAACGTCACAACAATGTGATTGGTCACTTGCAATGTTGAACCTGGAACAACATTTTCATGATGGTCTGGGAACAACACCAACACGAGGATATCAGATCATCCCTTTCTAAACACACATCAATACTGACCAAACACTACTGACTGACAGGGTGTTTGAGCTTTGCATTAAGTCATTATATAAAATGATATACAGTAATAGCTTTTAAATGGTTTTGACCTATATTAATCTGTACTTCAATTAAAAAAAAAATACAAGTATATATTTATATTACAGTGCACAAAAAACAGACAACCTTTTTTTTTTTATTGTCGTTTTCAAACTACATATGAATATTTCACAATTCAGTGGAGGGGATAATTGGTGTTTGAAATTTGTGAATTCAAGACTTTTACCTTTCAAAATCTACATATTTAAAAAGTTAATTGGCCAATAATAAGAATTGAGCAATTAGCTAACTGAACTGAAATGCTGGTATGCAGACAATAAGAAAAACAAAAAAATTCAAGTAATTCACCAGTGACTTCTATATGCAGACAAAGGCAATTTATACCTGATCAACTTAACTATTATACCAGCAGTACTATCAGAGCAAAATAATGATGCATTCTATTTAAATGGGTGCACTGTTGGGATCACCGTTTTGCAAAAATCCCAAATAAATTACAGTACAGTTTGTTTCTTAAGCTGATTTGGATTTTCTCTCTTCCTCTTTTTTATTTTGACAGCCTGACTTGAAGATTTGACTATTCTCACTATGTAACTGTAACATTAGGCTACTCTCCAGCTATGGTAAACACAATATAATGATAACATTTTAAATTACTGACTGCCATAGTCTCAACGATTTGAAATGACTTTTTAAATAAAGGAGTGTAATTCTATGCAAAGATCATTTTCTTTGGTACTAAAACCATGTAATTCTATTCATACGATGTACTAAATTTCTGGTATCATGACATCCCTACAAATAATAATCAACTGAAAATAAATGACAGTATATCCTGATAGGTTTGTAGCTTGAACCCATCCGCTGGAACGTTGAAGACAATATAATTACACTGCAAAGCAAGACACAAGTAGGCAAGCTTCTTCATGTTTCTCGTGCACGGGAGAGAACCGGACAACCGCTTGACTCCAGTTGGTCTCGTCCGTTCTCCCGTACCACTGTTCTTTTATTGAGGTTACATGAATATGCATAAGTTCATTAACATATGACGTCTACATACACACAAAGAGTACCTTGCCTGTGTGTGTGTGTGTGTGTGTGTGTGTGTGTGTGTGTGTGTGGACTGCTGATCAAAGGGTCAAACATCCTTGGTCAGGAAGAGGGTAGACTAGACCCCCCCGGTAAGGAAGTCCAGCAGGTCATCTAAACAGAAAAGCACTCAGACTAGAACAGACGCAACTACGTTAATCCTACCATAAAACAATAAGACACGGTATGACCTCTCATGCTCCCAAAGTGCTGTCCAATACACACAAAGTTTGCAGACTATCAAGGATCAAAACCTCTACCAATCTACAACTAATTACAAAACTCTAAGCATATATAAGTAAATATTTCTAAGCATAAATGACAATCAACAATACAAATCTAACATATCCCACATGTTTTACATCTTTCCATCACTCTTTTATTCCACCTCCAAATACTACTGGGTCAACTGTTACTGTCCAGAGATTCTATGTGCATTTCAATCCAGCTGGAGCTAATAAATTTAAAATAGTCTTTTTAACTGAAGCTACTGCAAAGCAATAATAGCTCAACACAATTACAATATAGCACATTTTGTTGTTGAAATCAAGTTGCCATGTTTATAGGGCCTGGAAATCCTTTACTACGTCATTCTGAGATGTAGTTACATTTCTGGAAAGGTTCTGGGCTGCGTATAGTTTGGAGTCAATTTTCAACCAATTCCAACAATGGCTGGGAAATGAGTGCATAGTTACAAATAAAAAAAGGATGTCAACAGCATAATGATAGTCAAGAGAGATTTTCAATAGCTGGCTCTCATCTTTTCTTATCACATATTTAGGAAAATCACTGCCATGCTTCTACCACCATGCTTGACAGTGAAACTAGTGCTAGGCAAGTAATGCACAGCCCTGTTACTTTTGGCTTGTTTTTTTCTCCCCTACTCAGGAGCACTTTCCATCTGGCTACTTTACCACATAGCCCACACTTGTGAAGTGCTGTGCTGAGTGTACTGCTTCCAAAGCAATCTCTCATTAAAGCGAAGGCACTTTGTTCCACTATCAAAACAGTCCTTGGACTCAAAGTCTGTTTCCTAGCTGAGATTTTCTAGCTTGGTCACTATTTGGTCAGTTGAAAGCCCAGGTAGTTTCACAGTTTTGGCCACATTAAAATCCATGTGTTATTCTTTTCCACTGCCCATGTTTTCTTCTAGATTTCTACCAAAAACAAAAAACAACCAAAGTTAAAAGTTTAAATTTACCTTAGAAACCCTGCTACATATTTATGCATTTTGTTGTTGGGTTGTTTTTTGTTTTGTTTTTAAAAAAAATACTGTCTCAAGATACCTAAAGAGCACAATGTATCATATTACATCACCCAAGGGATTTGTCTTCATATTTCCGAATGGGGCCATTGACTAAGATTGGCTTCACCTATTTCCCTGACATAACGGCCAAATTCAGTGTCGTCAAAAAGGGGGCAGAATCTCTGCTACAAAAACTACTTATGGCATTTTAGTGCATAATAACAAAAAAGCTTTTTTTTTCTACAAATCTAGTTATTACTTCCTTCCACACCTTTATCAACTGTAGTTGTCAACATGCAATTTGCTTTTGCATTTGAAAGCATGTTTTGATAAAATGCTGTAATTATTTCAGTAACCACTGCAATGTGTGTCAAGTGTCATTGTATGTCTGCATGAGGGTGCGCCAAAGCTCTTCACACACAGCAGATACTTCAAAGCAAAGGCCAGAGTGGAAAGAATGAAGCTCACCAACAATGCCCATTCGCCATAAGTACAAGAAAATCTAGAACTAGAGGAAAGCAATTAATCAAAAACCTGTTAAGCAAGCAGAACAAAAACTTGCAGATGTCTGCAAACTCTCTGCCAGCAGTCATCTTGTGCCCTCTTAAACCACAGCAGGTAATGAGCTCCATATAACTTATCACCAAATTGTTAACACCATAAATGCTAGTTACAGAAAGGCAAAGCCTGATTTCCTGTGCATCTTAAAAAGGACGCAAAGGCGAATGCTTGTAGACAGTGAAGTGAAAACCAAGAGTCAGCTTCCAACCAGCAGTAACTGTCAAGCAGTGGGTCTCTTCACATCAGTAGCAGGGGGAAGATGAATGATGCCACAGGTCTGTCAGCCAGTTTATTGCAAAAGCTTTGTAGTCTCTTAAAACATGGCCAAACCTTTACTTAATCCAGGGTTATGAAGTCACAGTAATATTTTCTTTTTTTTATAGCCTACACATTTGACAATGGGGTGCAGTTTTTAAAAAATTTACAGGGAAGGCATTTGGTAAGCAGTGACTAAATAAGATTACAACACAACAAAACAGGGGCTTAGTGGTTGTGATGTTGAAACAATAGTGTCGTGTTTTTTTCTTTTTAACTTATTACTATTTAACCTTTGGCTAACGGCTTGTCAATTACAGGATGTTAGTTGGTGAGTGTACATTTTTACAAACTGATCCAGCCCTTGTTCTGGTATCTGGTTTCAAAATACACAGATGGCAAATAGGAAAATCATCTGCACTGATAACTGGATATTTTTTCTCAGCTCAGAAATACTGTGCCTATGCTTAACTAGTACTTGTGTCTCTTCTGAATACTGGTGCAGCAGTGATGGTGGTTCATCTTACTAGCTTAGAGGAAAGTGTCCTAAACACTGCTGAGTCACGCACTGTTCACCCCCTCACAATAGTTGACAAATAGTGGGCTCACCTTCATCTTCACAGATGATTCAGTGGCTGACCAGGAGACAAGCAGAGTGGGTTGCATTTTTGTCACAACATCTCAAGCCCTCTGGCAACTTATGAGAGGCACATATTCAAGGCCCTGTCTCCTGTGTCTGGCCGACACTAGAGACAGCTGAATTGGGAGTGAGGTCTCACTATCCCACAGTAACAGTAGCCCACGCATGAGACACAGCCACAAGCAGACCACAGACTCATGGCTATGTCCCCGCTTCAGTTTTTGTATCTACCATTTAATACTGAGTATTACACTTGACCAAAGTCGACTTCTCATGTTTAAAGCTCATCTCATGTTAAAAATGGAAAACTGACAAGACTGCATCTGCACAGACTACAAGTGAAAGCAATTTCTTCATTCAGTGTTCTTTCAAAGCCTTCTCTCAAATGTGCTACTTTGTCTTGAATTAAGCAGCTATTATATACATTTCCCAAAAGGTTGGATGGTTCCTTGGCAGGCTTTCTAACAGAAACTGCACAGCAAGACGTCTGTACCAAGGACTGATACTAATTCCCTACAATCTGTTAGGTTACGAACAGACCTAAAATCCATCAAAACACAAGAACATAAGCACAAAGAGCACAGAAACATTAAATGGCAGGTCTAATGAAAAGGAGTAATGAACAGAAAAAGAACATATATCCATCAGCACAGCCAACAGCTAAGTACATAAGCCATTAGCTAGGCTTAAACATTGACAGGAAGACTGATTCATCTGTTACCAATTTAGCTACAAACCAAACGGAAAAAGCAGAAAAAAAAAAGGGGGGGGGGGGGGGCTTAAATGGAAAGAAGCAGTGAATCACACTGTAGCCAAAGTTATCTCTTAAATAGAATCATCTCAGGTAATGACCTCCAGACAACAGCTTCCTCTGTGAGTCAGAATAATTGGTCCAATAGAGCGTTAATACCAAGCCAAGACCGGCGAAAGAGGGGGAAAAAAAACTAAACAACAACAACAAAAACAAGAACAAAGAAAGAAAGAAGTGTTCTTGTAGCTTCTCTAACTTAAAGGTCAGAAATAAAGGGGTCAGCTATCGCTGTGAATCCTCTTCACTGTCACCTCAGTCCTGCCTCATTCTGTCAGGGCCCAGACCCCTCCAGTGGTTCCTGCTCCTCACTCTGCAGCTGTCATGATATTTATGCACCTCCTCAGACACAACACTACACACATTAGATTTACAGCATCACTCAAACAATGATGGGTTGTAACCCCTATATGAAATATTGCAAAATGCCAGTATTATTTTCAGGTGGCCACAAACTGTGCCACATGTCATCTGCACAATGTACTAAAACAAACAAAACACAACAACAAATAACCCCAGAAGGGTTTTTCTTACCTACAAACATGTTTGGTCCCTCACAAAAGAGATTTTAGACTATAGTAAAATAAAATCACCAGCACAAAAATGATAAGAATCAAGACTACAAATAGCACTTTAAATGTTTCTGACATTTGTGTTTATCAAATGGTCAAAAATAAGATAAAAATAACATGAAAATGCAAAGATTAGGGTCAGATAATGTCATAAAAAAAAACCAACACTGAAGGTGGGTGTGCAGACAAATTAATTTGTATGAGGGCACTGATATAAAAGTTGAAACTATTGATGGACTGACTGAAAATAATCAATAGATATTAATCATAGTTAAAATAAATTACATGTAGTTGCTGTGCTCTGGGCGCCACAGTGCTTTGTGTGTGTGAACCACCACTATCTGCTCTTCAAAGGGAAAAAAAGAACAGTAGAACATCACCAGCAGGAAACCCACTGCAAGCATGACACACCCATGCAAGCATGACATGTACCCATACAGCATTGCTAAAAATGATAGATATAGATGGAATAGGTTGACCTTGAAAATGTGCCGCATAATATCCAGTTTTGTCACCCTTTCATTGAAAAACACATACATAATGGATGCTATCCAAAAGGTTACCTTGTGGAACATTTCCTATTTTCAGCACTGTGTTCTCAATATTTAGTTTGTCATTTTTTAAGCTATTGGTTAAAAATGTTCATCCACAACCCAAATCTATTTTTTTATTGTGTTTGTTTTTTTAAATATACTATTAATAAAGCAGTTACTCAGCAGTAACTACCACACAAGGTCCAATTTTGACAACAGAAAGAAAATGGTAGGGAAAGCAAAGAAAAAGAAAAAAGAAAAAAAAAGTGCCATGTTGATTTCTGCTGCCATCTTTCAACAGCTTCATCCACATTCCAAACCACCTACCCAAATAAGGTTTACCAAAGGGTACACAACCACAAACTGCTTGCATACAATTTAGAATCACCAATCAACTCAACATGCATGGCTTAGGACTGTGGATGACCTGGAGTACATAAGCGAAAACTGTGCCGGTACAGGGAGAACATGCTAATTCAACACTGAAAGGCTCTGGCTGAACAGGAAGTAGAAATCCAGAACTTCCTTGCTGTGGTAAGCACTGCACTATTGTGCTGCCCAAACATAAAATTGTCACATTAAATGGAAAACAACAGTTTTTGTATAAAGTAGTGAATGGTATTTGGTTAACCCCTGGCCATGAAACATGCCCCCAAGTTAGTCCCCATGGCATGCCACACCTTGCATGGAAGCTCTGTCGCCACTAGTGTGTGAACAGAGAGTAAAGATTACATTATTGTATTTTATTCATGTTTTATTTTCATTTACTCTAATGTAACTTCTGACAGGGCTCTGTAAGATTTTTTTTAAACAACTAAACAAAACAAAATTACATATTTTTGGTATTTGTTTTTCATATGCAAGTAACATGTAAGTGATTTTCAAGGAGCAGGGGGTGTAATTATGTAGACCAGGCAGAAAAAGTGGCTTTTTATTTCCTCACATTTTTAAACAGTTTAAACATTGACACAGAACATGTTCAGGTAATCAGGTAAGGTCTTTGTGGATGATGGTAATGTAACCGAATTCCCTGAGGACAACAGACCCATAGCTGAGCACCGCAAGCAAAATTTGATCTCTGTTTGAACAAAGCCTGATTCAGGTGAGGGTTTTTCCACTGTGGAAAATGACGGCAATGGCTAGAAAGGCATGTTTGTAAGGCAGTGCTAATATTAGCAAGTCTTATCAGGACAAACTGCATAAGACTGGGGAAGTGACAAAAAGATATCACTGTGGATTCCCTGCCATCCCCCAGGAAGTTGGGGAAACTTAAACAAATTGGACTGGTGACCATCAAAATGACAGGGATATCACAGAGGCTTGTCAGGACCGCTCAATCTCACCCTGATGCTGACAAGAGATGATTGAGGCAGGTGTGGGGTCCAATCCATTTCCTGTACATATATAGCAAAACTATCAAAACCGAGAGAGGAGTGGCACCTCTTGCCTGTGAAATTTGTTCAATGAGCAAATGAAGTGAGCACAGCAAAACCCATTTTGGCTGTTTCAATACTGAACTGAGTAAGAACTATAGCGGTATAGTTTGTTTAGCATCTGAAACAAGCCTTCAAACAAATTGCAATTGACAAGAGGTGGATCTAAGTTCATCTGATAACAGTTTCTTACTAAAAAAAGCAAAAAAAAGCAAAAAAAGAAATATAATTTCATATAAAATATAACAGTCAGCCATAGTAAATAACTCTACAAATGTAGGGTTTCAAACACTTTTTGGATTTATTATTGCATGACACAGGAGTCACTGCTGGACTGTAGATATTCTGTAAAAATCCCACAGAAGTGCGTCTCTGCCATGCTGGTCAAAAATATTACCATCACTGCCTCCAGTGTTACTACTTGCATAGAAGTGCTTTAAGTGCACCAGTGAAAAATTCTCAATTTCACTGATGGAGTTCATTTATGTAGTGCGATCAATGGCATCAATATCTCTGACTCAAGTATTACACAATAGCTAATCCTCCCAACACACACAAAGAAACACCTTTAGCCCTGAAATGAAATCAAACTCACAGCAGCTCTACACCTGAACACCTAAATGCCAACAGATAAAAGTAGAAGCACCATTTAGAACAAATTTCCTCAAATGTAATCCCAAGGCAGTTTTGTCAGAAATGAACTTGGGCCCAACAGACTTAAGTCAGTAAGTGTGACTAATACTGGACAAAAATTAGTGTACCTGCTGGGGGCCCTCCCCGTTGACCATGGCTGGGGGTGGTGGTGAGGCCAGGATTGGGAGTTCAGGGCTGAGAAGCTGGCCAGACTCCAGAGGTGGCGTGTGGTCTGCCATGTCTCCCTCATTCACACCACTGAAGAGGTACTGCTGCAACGAAGACAGAGTGATCAATGGAAATGTACAAAGTGTACCAAAAAGGTTTATGACGTCAACATCTAAAGTCTTGGGAGTCATTCAGCCTGTGCTGAGAAATACATTTACCTATAATGTCTGCAGGCTGCAGCTTTTTTCTCCTCTCTGTCTGTACACACTATTAGTCCTTTTCCACTAGTACCTACTCGTCCTGGCTCAACTCAGCTTGACTGGGTTTTTGCGATCTTGCATTAAGTGGTAGTAACTGGTAACAAGTACTTTTTTAGTACCTACTTGGCTGGGTTTTCTGGGCAAGCTGAATTGACCGGAAGATGTAATGTCAACAGACTGCATGCCACTGTCAACGGCATTACTTGACAAGTCACGAAAGCAACTCCATCACAGAAATCAAAACCGGCATTTTGGATGCCTATAAAGAAATCATGGTACCTTTATAAGCTACCAAGATGCTTGACAATTTTGAGCTTGCAGAAAACGCATAGCAACTTTCTCAGAAGAAACAGTAGTAAGCATGAAGGACCAGGGTTGATCCTTCTGGGTCCCCACATTCATAAATTAGATCAAATCAAATCATCAGTCACCTTTTAAAGACTTATTAGTAGAGCTGGGCGATATGGCCTAAAATCCATATCACAGTATAATTTGAAGCATGTGTGGTAACGATATATATCGCGATATATATTCTTTTCTTCTGTATAACGTATTTTACACACTATAAGGCACACTTAATATCCTTTAATTTTCTCAAAAATCGACAGTGTGCCTTATGTATGAATTCTGGTTGTGCTTACTGACCTCAAACCAATTTTATGTTGTACACAGCGCGCAGAAATCTGTCAAAAATGTTTTAGTACGACTTTGGTAAGCTATGAAGCCGCACCGCTTGATGGATTGCCAGAGCGTTACGGCTACCGTAGTCAGGAGTCTGTAGTGACTTCTGTAGGGTTACTGAAGTTGGACTAGCTGGTATATAATGATGTCCTACGTGATCACTAGCAAAACACCTATGTTAGCATAACATTAGCACAGTGAAGCTGAAAGATGGACGCTAAACCTTTTCCACTCGATCAAAGTTAACATGAGGTTAGGGACAAATGCAATCACATGGCAGGATGCTGTAAGCAGACCAAACTTCAGTTAGGAGAAAAACTGAGATAATCCCTCCACAATACGAGGTTAGTCATTAATATACTGCAACAACATGGGAATAGAGCAGCTGCGAGAGAATTCAGCATTAATGAATCAATGGTAGGGAAGTGGAGGAAGCGCAGTTTTTGTCTTTCCCCATATTCCAGAAGTCCTTCGTCTCTTTGCTATGACTGTTGCCTGGCATAATTTGCAGATGATGTTGCAGCCACTGAAATGCTTTCGACCAAAACAGGCGCAGCTTGATGACACCATCAACATGCGCTATCGCCGTAGAGCGGTATAGTCAAAATCTCTACTGTTGGCCAAATTTATATCGTTTCTACCGGATATCATTTATACCGCCCACCCCTAGTTATTAGATCAAACTAACTGAATTCTGAATTATGTCAAGATTATCACTGATCATTTTGGGAGTTTCTAGTGACATGGTTTTTTTTGTTTGTTTGTTTGTTTTTTGTTTTGTTTTTTTATGTACACAGGGGCTAAACTATGGCTACGTCCACACGTACACGGGTATTTTTGAAAACGGACCGAAAATGCCGTTTACGTGTGGACGAAAGGTGCAAACGCATAGAAAAATCTGCGTTTTCAAAAATACCCGGGTACGTGTGGACGTAGCCTATGTTGGCCACATTGTAAAAAACATTAAACAACCAAGTTTAGCATCTACAGTTGACTTGGGATGACAATTATTTAAAAAACAAACAAACAAACAAACAAAAACAACAACACTACCTTGCAATGACAGAATTGGCTGTCTGGTCCAAAATGAAGAATATTCATTACTCTAATATTCTAATGTCTCCATGTAAACCATTCATTGATAGTCACGACTGACAGCTTGCTTACCTACTCTCATGAGCACCAGTGATTCTGACTTTTGGGGCGTTTGACAAAAACTGTGACTACTCTAAAGACACACAGTTCCCTTCTGTTTGCTAAGGAGAAACAATATTTTGCAGTATTTTATCAAGTTTATTGTGGTAGCTTGATTACTTGACCTGCTATGTGCATAAATTTGCCAATGGTGGCTCAGTGTGTTTTCAGTAAGCTCATTTTTGCTTTGCTGAGAGGTTTAGGGACATCAAATCAAGCTCTAACTCAAAACAGTGGGTCAAATCACAACACTTGACACACATTTTGTAAATTAAGACACAGACATGTCCTAAGGAGTGGCCTTAAGATGAACTAGTGGCAATTTGGTGCAAAGCTTAATTTATTTCTGGATACATCCATCGTTTCTCACTTCCAGCAACATAAACTCTATTGAAAGATATTTCTCTGATGCGTGAGTTGAGGATGGCATCTTGTCTAAACCCAAGACTAAATGCAGAGTAAAAAATGTCGTGCAATTAAAAAGTTTTTACAGTCTTTATTGTTTCTTTCTCTTGATTAGAGAGTGTTCAATGATTCACACTGAAACTGTATATACACACACACACAAGGTTGGTGGTCGATAACCACCTCCTCAAGTCTGCGTTCAACATGCTGAACACCAAAGTGCTTAAAGTGCAAAGACCAAAATAGCTTTATAAATTATGTATGTGATGTTTAAACGTTGTCCTTAACAGTCTGTACCAGAAATTGTATTGGGTTAAGGAAATTATTGTTTTATTAAATGTACAATGCCAGTTACATCTTTACTGATTCTAAGACGTTAGGTCTGTGACTGCTGATGTTGGCACTGTTAATGGTAGCCATTCAGCAAACAAATAATCCGCCATGATGTTTGTACAATTTGGTGCACGTTACAAAATGCCACACATTTCAGTGACATTTAAAAGTCAATTTTATTACTGGAAAATGTGACTAACAGTTTCAAATGGCTTTTAAATATACACACAATCTTTGTATAGCCAATATTTGACCCTCATCCGTTTCAAAAGGCTCAATTTTGGCTGTTTACTGAGTACTTAATTACATCACACTAGCCAACTAGTCAGATTTTTTCCTCGTTTAATAACTTTTTAATCAGATATCAGGAATATCTTGTGTGTGTGTGTGTGTGTGTGTGTGTGTGTGTGTGTGTGTGTGTGTGTGTGTGTGTTGACCTCTTACTATGCATTTTCGTGCACCGTGAATACATACAATAACAATGTAATGAAGCAAATTTAAATAAATCTGTGCTGGGTGACACGAACGGAGAGGAATCCTAATTCATGCAAGTTAAAATATTTCAAAATTAGATGAAAAATATGCATCATCCTGTGTCACTAAAGACCATCAGCTGGACTTCTCTCAAGGACTGTGGATAAGCTTATCATTGGAATTTGAGGGCAAATGGAGTTCTATGGTTCAACTTCAGTTTTATAAAGAAGGAGGGCTTAAGAAACTTTGTAGTAAGCTGTTAAAATATCTTACTGTAACTTGCTTCCAGCTATTGGTCATTAGGGCTGCCACAATTAGTCGACTAGTCACGATTACGTCGACTATCAAAATCGTTGACGACTAATTTAATAGTCGACGCGCCGTTTGAAGCTTTGTAGGATCCCAAAAGACGCAGGAATAAGTAGTAGGATTTAAGAGTGTAATAACGGACTGAAACATAAGATGGCAGCACTGCATGTACAAGGATGCCAGCTGCCGTTAAACCTCGAAGAAGAAGAAGAAGCTGTGTCCGGTATTGTAGCTGTGTCCAAATTCAGGAGCCGCATCCTCCGGTGCCCGCATTTGGAGGACGATTACGTTACAGCGACACGACAAAAACTGTCCAAATTCGAAGACTCTGACAAATGCGCCCTTCATTTCCCCAGATTTGAAGGATGGGTCGGGTGTATACTTCGTGGCCCAACCTATCCCAGAACTCATAGCGCGGCCCTGCTCAGTTTCCAACAATGGCAGCAGCTAGTTAGTTTTAATATTACTCTTATTATTCTTTCTGGGTCACAAAATAAATGTTTAACATATTTTCAGGCGAGAATGTAAATATGACTCTTTATGCTTCAAATAACTGCTCAGTTTATCAAGACACCACATATTTTCAGAAGCGCTCCAACATTTTCGGAGAAGTCTGTTACCCACCAGCTCGAAAGCTAGCCGGGGTTCAAGGCTCACTATAGCCGGTGGGAACACCGGACTCCCGGCAAATCGTTTTCAAACCCACCGCCGTCTTTCGCTACTCAGGTTAAACATGATATACAAGTCACTTAGATAACTTAAAAATGTTATTGTTTGGCTTTTTTCAGTATTTTATTTGTTCCTGAGTAAATCGGTTTGGCTGAGATTAAAGTTATAGTTTTTACACAGCTGAATAAACGTCAAGCAGACAACTGATTATCAGAAGTGTGAGATGCTCGAGAATATACTCCGGTGTCCTGTTATATTTTAGATAGCAAGGAGCAGACGGCTGAGTTTATTAAACTTCACCGAAACAATCTGCAAATTTCATTTAAATTTAATAAACTATCATCTTGTCTTTATTTTTAGTTAGCACATAGCTTAAACACTTAAAGCTGTAAGCTAATGATAGTTATATAAGAGCAGATGCATGCTGGTGCAATAAGCTGTAAGTTTTACGTCCAATGGATGCATGATCTGATTAGTCAACTAATCGCAAAAATAATCGGTGACTAGTTGACTATCAAAATAATCGTTTGTAGCAGCCCTAATAGTCATCCTTGAACCATTGGCTATAACAGGCAAATATTTGTAGGCTTCCAATGGGACCAGATTCACATGAGTAATACAAACGCATGCAGTTGATCTATGAATGCACCATAAAAGCACTTTGAGTACTCAGTAATAGCAGAAGTCTGGTATATAGGAGTCCGTTTATCAGTCACCTTTATCAAATATCAAACCAAAAGCCAAGATATACGCAAAAGCGGTACATCTGTACTATAACACATAGTTTGTCAACACAAAGCAAAAAAAATGTGCAGGGTACAGGGTGCAGAAATGAATAAGAGTGATACTAAAAAGTGGTTAAATGTGCCACATGCCATTTTTTCTCAGACGTTAAATACCTTAACTAGTTAAGAAAAGAAGGAAAGAGGCAAATTCAGAACAAACCTAATGAGCCTATTATTGAATTTAAAATCATTTGCATCACAATGTGATAAGAAAGTACAATGATATAATGTTTTGGACATGACTTATCATGTGACACATATCAGCATTGAGATAAGACCAGGGCTGTGAAGGGTTTACACAGTGACTACGAGAGAGGAGAAAGAAAGTGGATGATGGCAAAGAGAAAAACCATTAATCTGTTCTTTCAAAGATTCCCTTCTCATCTGTCTCCTCCAGTATACTGCATTGGCAAACACAAACCCCTTGCATAACAAATATACCCAAAAGCTGACCATTCAGTGATTAATTACTAAACTCTAACACTCAAAAAATGCATAATAAAGTTAGACCATGTGAGAATTTCTAGGGAAAACAACAAAACAATACAGAACAAAAATATTTTTTATTCAACACTCCACTGACACGGGAGTAAAATACCAAAGTTATACACTGAGGATTTCCCAACTGTAAATAAAATGTATACAATCGTTACATGGTTAATAAAATTCCCGTGTAAAGCAACAGAACAGCATGAAAGAAATGTAACGTGTCCTTGAACTTAATTACTCTCTGGCGCATGCGTGCCTAAACCTTACTGTGATCTGGCTTATCTGTTCGCTTTAGTCCCTCCCCTCCTTAAGCCCAAACAACAAAGTCAGTTTACAGTGTGATGGTCAATGAACTAGGCCTGCAGAACCATTTATACAGCCATGAGAGATTGCCATGTGGTTAATTTTTGTAACACTAGCAGGCTTTAGATGAATGCCAGACTTGTGTGGCTCTGAGGCCTCCAAGCCAATCACTGCAACCAGCTGGTAGGTTGTCTGGTAATTTTATTCTAGTTGTAAATTACTTGCCAGCACCACAGTGACAACAGCTACCTGGAGGTCAGTAAAATGAGAAGCAACTAAGGGAAATCCCTAATGACAGGCAATTCTTTATATTTCCTCTGACCACCCACCATTTACGCAGTTAAAGTCAAAATTTCTTTTTTTTTCCCCTCGTATGGGAAAAGATGATCTGAAAGTTCATTACACATTTTCCAAATTTGATTGTGGTAAGTGGAACATTATGATTTTGATTATCAAACAGATGCAGTGACAGCAGTAACATATGAACAGATGTATACTTCAGTCTTTTTTGCTCCTCTTTCTTTAACAAAGTTATCTGAAACTTTCAGAACTATAGCCTATCAGTAGTCACCACCTACGACTAGAAAACAGCTGTAACTTCTGTTATAGTTGCGCTGCAAGAAATCTGTATCGAAATAACAACAGATGTTACATCTGTTGTTGCCCTGATTGTGCCTCACATTTGTTTGTGGCTACAGAGCAGTTGACAAGGACACACCAGCTGTTTTTCAGTTGCAGTTTTAGAGAAAACGGGAAAACACCTTGAAGATTTGAACTAGCTTTTCATTTTAATTATCAGCCACACAAAATTGTGGTAATGATATTTCTTGTCGTTGTTTAATAGCGCTGGTTTTTTCTCAACTGTAATGCGTAAATTTAACTGTAGCACTATTTTCGTACCAGACATCTGCACACGGGGTAACAGCTGGTTATCCTTTGACTGAAAGTATTTGACGTAGCAATGTCGTTGACTCTCGTTTAACATTACCTGGCCGGTCAACTACACGCACAAGCTCCTATTTTATGTCACAGTATCGGTTGGTATTTTTTTTAGCTCCTTTAACAAGGTTAACTATCTCGCACCCGAGACTGTTTACTTTGGCTACAGGTGTGTGTGCTTAGCGTTATATCATAGCTAATAGTTATCTAACTGCAGCCTTATTGTAGCCAACGTACTGACAAACAATAACCTTACAGGTTAGTTCGACTTCCTTAAAATGATATCGTCAATGTTGTTCGCTGTAGCAAAACAAGACTTATTACCAAAAGCGCAGCTAACGTTACTCACCCAGTCAGTTGGCAGAGCAGCAGTCTTGCTGAACAAGCCGATGCACAGTGATGAGTCTTATGCAGCTCTTCCCCGAAATGTTTAACGTCAGCAACCTTGGATGACCAGCAACTTTCTGCAGAACCTGAAGCTGATGAGAACTTGCTAGCTACCCAGACAAACACAAGACAAGGCAAAGTGTGACATACTAGCGTAAGCTACCTAGCTAACAGTTAGCAAGATAGTATGCGGTCTTCTCATGAACGACGCAGGCTCGCGTTAACAGCACCTTAAAACGGTCGAAGTAGCTAGCGAGCGACTGTGACGATGCAAAGTATCGATAACGTTTGTCTAACCCTCAGTTTTATCGAGATAACTTTCCATCCAACCCTGTTCCTCGCATAAAAAGCAGGAATGTCGCCATCGCTTACACGACTTAGTGCGCATGCGTATTCGGGCAATTCATCACGAATCCTAATTTACAAGATAGCAAAGATAAACGCTAAATAATGTTACTATATTTCATTTTGTTTGTTGTGAACCCGGTCACTATCCGGTGCAGTTATGATGAACTTCATTTGCCTACCTATTTTTTTTTTCCATCACTTTAAGAAAGACCTTACGGTTGACGTGTCTATGACCGGTTCGTCCAACCAAGTCAGTCGGGGGTGGGGGGGATCTAAGAATGCTACGTGGTCAGTCCAGGGACCACCTTGCTGTTCTCCATATAAGACTACACTGCTACTTCTACCTGGTTTGTAACCAGAAGCACACAGTTGTACTAAAAATTAACAAGCATGATTGAACTGCAGTATTTTACACGCCAGAGAGCCAATACGGAATGTATGGAGAAAGAAAAAAAACAACCCTTTCAAAATTACACACTGAACGGCACAAGTGATGTCAAACCTACACAAGACACACACAGACAATTTGAAATACAATATCGCTTTTAGCAGAAAGAAAGTGTGGATCACTGGTTCTTGTAAACCGTGCAGTCTTGGGTTTGTTACATGTTTTGAGTGAACACAAAGATATTTTTGTAGTATTTGTGTACTCCAAAAAAGCTTATTTTAAATATACATTGGTATATATCAAAGAGATGATCGTTTTTCTGATTGTTTTGTGTTCCTTCTGTTTTATTGATTTTTTTCCCCCTGGTTTGTTTTCTACTTGAAATTTACACTATTAGAAATTCATGTTGCCTGGAAACTGTAATATTCCCTTCATTCATGTGCCTTCCAAATTTGATTTAATTAAAAAGTATCTATCTATCTGAAATCTTCTTTCATGTGCTAGTCCCTTCTGCATATTAAGTCTCAGACAGACAATTGCACAAACATCACAGACAATGTATCATACACAACCTAATGTAGCTACCTACATACGAAACTTCACTATGCTATATATCATATGCATATAGATGTTGTTGAAACAATGTACACACTCACCGTTCTTGCATAGGCGGTCTTTAAATCTTTGGCAAAAACATGTGCTATCCCATCCACTGATATACACCAAGATGGTTATCAATGACTCCACCTGCTGGACTTAATAAAGGAATGCCCCATTGTGTCTGCTATAGTTCTCAATGAAATATGCAGTGGAGAGTCATCTCTTTCCAAAAATTTATTTGACTCTTTAAGACAGACTGATTATGCAGTAATCAGTGAAATATGCAGATTATAGTTGTGTCATTGCAGGGACTGAACCAGTGAACAGCGAACACATCACATATTTTATTTTACACCGTGCATTTATTTTATGTATTTATTTTTTTTAATGTAATAACATAAGACATGTAACTTGGGATGCAGTGTTACGATTTCAGAAATGCACATAGACTTGTTGTTCAAATCTGTACTCAACAAGCTCACACTCAGCAAAGTTATATGCAAACACCTGCACACACTCGAAGATGAAGGGGCATATATTTTAAGACTTGAGAAGAAGTGCATGATGAAAAAGCAACATCAAGGACTGCAGCAGAACACAAAATATAATACAAAGTAATGAGAAACATAATGAGGAAGTAAATGTAAGCGGACAATGAAGAGGGAGCAAATTTACAAGGGCATCATTATGCAGTTGGACATCGTTTCTGGAGGCAGTAATTCTAAAGCAGTGGTTTTCAGCTCCCCGAGGACTTCTTGTTTTAGGTGCTCTCTTGTCTGATTCAAATGATCTGTTTTTGGTTTTTTTTGTTTGTTTGTTTGTTTGTTTTTCAGGCAGCTGCAGCATTTAATACTCATTTTATCAATTGAATCACATTTTTGGAGTGGAGATTGGAGGTCCTTATGAGAACCTTTGTGTTTTGAGAGTACAGAGTGATGGGATAATAAAATAATTCAAACCACGCAATAACATGAGCTTGTACTAACTTAAACAAAATGCACCTTTCATGGGTCAAAAGACCGTGATTGGTCAGTTAGGGTCAAATATGTGATGTGTGTGGGCAAGCAAGTGTGTGTATTTGTGTGTGTGTCAGGAGTCAGGTGTCATTCTGTTTACATTCTACTGTTTTAACTTAAAGGAGATTAGCTCTCCATTGATACTGAAACTGTGCCTGTAGTTGTAATGGTACAGGACGACTCAGCCAGAAATGTATCACCCACATCTGTTTCACACCAGCAATTGTTTCCTAAAGTTCCACACAAAATTGATATTGGTATATCAACAACTCCTGAAAAGTAGGGTGAAATATTTTTTTTTCTTAAATAAATAAATAAATACAATGTATGCCACAGATGTTTAAACAACATGCAAAAATATTCTCCATTAAACTTATAACCCATGTGAGTCTTGGGTCGTTATGGTCTATTGACCAGTAATGTAACTTCACAAATAAAAGACTATTGGATTTATTTAATCTTGCATAATAGATGTCACTAATTACTGTATAATACCAATTTAACCTTGAAGCTCCCAGGTCCGATTTTCAGTAAACGCACCAAGTGACTACAGGAAGTGTGGTGTTGTGTGTGTATGTTTTTCAGGCGGTGGTGTAGCGATTAAAGCTAGCTACAACAAAGTGCAACCATAGGAGCTAACGTGAAGCTAGACCTACACCAGTTTGTCGGCATGACGTCCCCGGCAAAGTTATTTGAAAAATATGTTGGGTGACATGTTTTAGTATCTTTTTTTTTTTTAAATCAGAAAACGACCTCGCGGACTAAGCACTAGCTAGAAGGTAACGTCAACACTTGGAAGTACCAGCAACAACACCGCTCTTTACGCTAATTAGCTTGATAGTTTTTGTGGGATAATTTCAGGTAGTAGTTTCATTGCTGACAGTTTATATATCAAAACCAACACACTTAGTTTTGCGGTGCTTGTTTGTGTTGTCTTCGGTATCTGCTAATTTGACGTATGGGACATCTTACCAGCAGCAACAGCAGCTGGTGGTCATGGTGGTGTATGTGTGTGTTTAAGGAGGTGTTGTCTGGGTTCATGCAAAGTGCAACTTCATATTTCTGCAAGGCAATGCAACAGCACTGTAAATTTGTCAGACGCGGCAATAAAAACAGGTTTTTGTGTTTGTTTGTTTTTGTGAATAAAAACTGAGCTGAAATATATTGTTAGCAATACAAGATAATTATCTTTTATAGGCGTTACAAATAATGATACACAGAAGATCAGACGAGTAGGTTTTACTGTTGATTGCAGTTTTCCATTTAACACACAGCCATAGACAGCTGTGTGGTTTGATAATAGAGAGTAATGGTGCAATCATTGAAACCGTTATATTTGAAATATTATGTTAGACTTTAGAGATGACATAATTTTGACTTTACTTTCTGTGGTAGTAAAGGTCACAGAACAGATGTACACGTTTTAATCTGTCTGCCCATCTAAATCTGAATGCTGCTGGTCACTCAAGAGGGATGATAAAGGTGGAAATTTAATAATCTTTTCTTTAACATATATGTATGCATTCCATGATACAGGGCAGAAAGTTCCTATTATCCAGTTTAATAACCATTTGAATACAATTAAACAACCAGACCATCAAAGTATTTAACATGAAAACATACTCCTGCTTTTATCTGTGTTTTTCAGTTTATCTAATCAACCTTTCCTTTATTCCATAGTGAGTTAGATTCATATGCTTCTCCATGTTTTTTCTTTTTTTCACAGCTGAGTAGTATGCTGGACGTGGGAAAGTGGCCAGTGTTTGCACTTCTTCCTCCTGAGGAACTCCGGCTTATCCGGCAGGCTTGTGTATTTGGCAGTGCTGCAAATGAAGCCCTCTATGTCACAGTTAATGATGAGGTAACATTTGGAGTTTAAGCAAGGTTGCCTTCTTGTTCTTCTTTACGTGAAGCTGTCCTGAAGCACGCATAGAAGTCATTCATTTCTCTGTATTGATTTTTGAGTAGTTCTTGTTTTGAAGTGGATATAAAAATGCTCCAGGCCTTCTTGCTCTCTGCTTGATATGAGGTGCAGTTACAGGCACAGGGATAAGCAGATGGAATGAGGCTATCTTTAGCCATATGAGCTTAATGCCTGAGCCTTTGGAAAGGTGCAGTGCATGCCTAATCTTTCCACCCTTGCTTATTTGTTTGATGTTATGGAACAGCCAACTGTACCGTTAAATTGTATTTTGGTGGATTTCACTTTAAATTATGCCGTACATCACATTCAGCAGTCCCAGCATGAGCATGCTTGCTGCCGTTTTTTTTTTTTCAGTCATAATTTTAGAAAGACAGTGTCTCAAATTATTATAGCCTGGTTTCAAGTGTAGTTAGTTAGTTTGTTTTAGTGTACCGGTGATCATAATTTGCAATTTGCCATCTTAGACAGATTAGATTAAGACAACTTCACCATTTTGTGATATAAAAAAAAATGCACAATAAATATGATCGAGTAATTCTTATTTGTAAATGTATATATTTTAAAAAAGACATTTTTAATGTTTTTTCTTTGCAGGTCTTTGCTTTAGGGACTAACTGTAGCGGCTGTTTAGGGCTTGGAGATCTTCAAAGCACTATTGAGCCACGCAGGATTGATGTCTTGTGTGGAAAGAAGATTGTGTCTCTAAGCTATGGAACGGGGCCACATGTGGTTATCGCCACTGCAGGTAATGTAGCTCCAAAACCTTTTTTTCTGTGTGTGTCACCAAGGAGAAATGTCTTCAGGAGGCAGAGGAATAAGATCACAAGCAAATGAGTCCAAACATGCAAAATGCATATTTTATTTGATATTTTATTTTTATTTTGTGCCACCATTGGCTTCATATTGTATCTAGTTTTTTAAGTGTGATTCTTTTTGGTCAAAGTGGACTTCTTGGCCAAGAGATGTGGTTGCATGCATACTTAAATTACGATTAAAAAATGCATTCAAACTGTTAAATTTCAAATACACATTCAATTTTCACTTATTCCTGTTTGGAATATTAAATTAAAATGTCTGAGAGTTGCTTTCAATGTGATTATTGCATGCTTATTTATTTGGATAATTGATTGCACCTTTAACTTTGATTAAAGCAACATAAAGGTATCTGTTTTCCTGTAATATGTGGTAATGATTAACTAACTCCACATCATCTGAGGGAGGCCAGTCAGTTTGAGGGTTTTTTTGTTTTTTTATTTACATGTGGAAAAATCTTTGCTCAATCTGCATTTACAGTAAAAGAAGTTGCAAAAAAGTTAATTATGGATATGTTCTCGTGTACTTCATTTATACTGAGTCAATGCAACACTAAACTAAGTGAATCAAGGCATTTAATCGATATCTGTGATGTCTGATAAAAGTATGGCTGCTTAACTTGCAGTATATCATGTGAAATAGACTGCTTCTTATCTTTTAATGAAATATTAACTTCTGTGACAACATCAATAAACTTGCACTTGTTGCTGTGTAGATGGAGAAGTGTATGCCTGGGGCCACAATGGCTACAGCCAACTCGGAAATGGCACCACCAACCACGGGCTGACCCCTGCCCTGGTGTCCACTAATCTCCTCAGCAAGAGAGTGACAGAAGTGGCCTGTGGCTCCCACCACACTATTGCCCTCACAAATGATGGAGAGGTAAATTTTCCTCTACTTGCTTTGTTTCTGTTTAATCTGAGAATTTTTCTGGGTGGTGAGCATTCATCTTTGTGTTCAGGTGTACGCGTGGGGTTACAACAACTCTGGACAAGTTGGTTCAGGTTCTACTGCCAACCAGCCGACACCGCGTCGGGTCAGCAGCTGCCTGCAAAACAAGATTGTGGTAAACATAGCCTGTGGACAGCTCTGCTCTATGGCTGTACTGGACAACGGAGAGGTAACTGGTCACACCCATCTATACATGTTAACCATGATGAAGCAGAGAAAAACAAATTGGATTTCTAACAGTGTCTGAAATGAATTTGTGTTTACGCTCGATCTGAATGATGACAGCTTGAAGAACGGTCCTGGAGTATGAGTGGAGACAGTATAGTTTAAAAAAATTAACGTTCAGTCTCTGTCAGAAGACCTAAAATAGTATTGCATTTGTTTTTACACACAAAATCAGAATCTGAATTTCAGATTTAATTTAACAAAAAACCCAAGAATAAAAGTACTGTGATGTTCCGCACACTTATTGATAACGAGGTATGTGCATATCCCAAAATCGTCCATTGTTTCCAGATCTATGGTTGGGGCTATAATTGCAATGGACAGCTAGGTTTGGGCAATAATGGAAACCAGCAGACACCATGCCGAATCGCTGCCCTCCAGGGTGTAAACATTGTACAGGTAAGAGCTTAAAGAGGGATAAATCTAACAAAATATTGTTTTTGATTACTTATTTCTGTTTGCATGCATCTTAAATACCCTCTTTTTTCTTTTTTTCCAAACACAGGTCGCTTGTGGATATGCACACACGTTGGCACTGACAGATGAGGGATTTGTTTATGCTTGGGGTGCCAACTCATACGGGCAGTTGGGAACAGGCAATAAGAGTAACCAAGCGCTCCCCACTCCTATAAACACAGACAAGGAGAGGTTAGTACTTTGTTACTTTGTTCCCATTGTAAATTACCAGCAGTACTTTGCTACCATAATAGGTCACAGATCCCTAGAATAACCAAACGTCTCAAACTCGTACAAATTCTTACACTTGTGGTTTTATGCTACGGAGTAGTAAGGGACTGATTGTTGACTGTAAAAGAACTTTATTAGAGAAATGTTCACTTTTCATATGGGCCTTTTTCTGTCTTAAGTTCAAATGTATATCTAGATTTGTGATTTTTCTCGGTAGGATAGTCGAAGTGGCTGCATGTCACACCAGTCACACGTCAGCAGCCAAGACACAGAGTGGACAAGTTCTGATGTGGGGTCAGTGTCGAGGTCAGGCTGTAGCCAGTCCCCATCTCGCACATTTCAGCAGCACTGATGATGTGTTCGCTTGCTTTGCCACACCGGCAGTCACGTGGCACCTCCTCTCAGTAGGTAAGAGTTTTATAGGACCATACATTTTTAAGTTATTTGACGAACACGCAGAAATTCACAGTGAAATACTTATATGCCTATCCAGCTGTATATAATTTTTTTTTATCATTAGACTGTCACCCAACATGATTGCCTAACAGTAAAAGTTACTCCCCGTTATTTTTGTGGGAAGGGTGGTCTTAATGGCATCCATCTCTGTCGCCCATTTCAGCTGTTTCCTTGTGGGGTCAACTATTAGCTCCTTGGTCTTACAAACTTGCAGCTGAAGGTTTTTCTCCCTACACCAGTCACTTAGGTGGTTGATCTCTAACCGTCAAGCAGAGTCACTGTTTCGAGATCAAGTCCGCTACTGCTCTTTCGTCAGCGAAATTGGTGATTTGATTTTGATTTTGATTTATTGATTAGCATTCAAATTCAAATCTCAGTGAAAACAGTGAAAAAAACAAACAAACAAACAGTGAAAACAGAACAAAAATCTACCATAAAGAAAGAAAGCATGAGACAAGGCTAATCAAAAGGTATTGGCTGAAGCATTTGCTTATTACGCCAACCCTTTTCACAAAATATCTTTTTGTATGCAGCTCCTGTACACAGGGCTTGAAGAAAATAATAAAACAAAGCAAAAACCAACCAAACAAACAAACAAACAAAAAAAAAAAAAATTATGGGAACTTGACGAAGTGGCCACACAGTCGTAGGTGTAGAGGAAGTACAGGAAAGGAGGAAGCAGATGAGACTTTGTGGTTTACATGTACCACCTGTGGTTTGCCAGTCAGGAAATTAAGGATCCACTTGCACTGAGAGAAGTGCAGGCCAAGGTCACATAGTTTAATAGCCAGCCTGGAGAGTATTTGTAAAATTGAAAAAGAATCCCAAAAGTCAAACTTTTACAATAATTGAAGGATTTTTTTTATTACATTTTTGACACTGACATTTACTTGTGTGTCTGGTTAGAGATAATTATGCAGTAGGCATTTATCAGTGTACCATAGGTACACATTCCTGCAAGTGGTCTGAGAAATAAACAGGAAACTCTGTTTGCACTTCATTTGCGACAAATGTTTATACAAACTCAACACAAACTGAAGAGCATTAACCTGTAACTGTGATAGCTTCATTTTTTTCTTTACACTCCAGTTAGGAAAGCTAATGTGATGAGCTAAATTTAAATATTGACTTAGCATTTAGGTGGACATTTTTTTAATGTTGGTAATATTTTATTGTCACCTGTGGCCTTAAAGAAATATATTTTCATTCCCTATATATAAATACCTCATAGAACTGTCTTTTGAACTGAAATGTAAAGAGAAGTTGTTTAAATTAGGGCTGAACGATATATCGCATTTGCGATAATATCGCGACATGATCAAGTGCAATTTTCTAACCGCAAAGGCTGCGATTATACTCTGGACATGTCCAAATTCATGGGCTGCATCCTCCTTTTGTAGACCGATTACGTCACAGCGACGCGCCGAAGGCTGTCCAAATTACTACCATATCCCAGAATTCATAGCGCGGCCCAGCCAAACTCCAGTTTCCAGCAATGGCGGCCGCTACTAAGTTTTAAAATTACTCATACTAATCTTTCTGGGTCACAAAATAAACTTTTAACATATTTTCAGGCGAGAAAGTAGTTGTGTAAACATCAAATATCTGCTCGGTTCATCAAGATATCCCATATTTGCAAAAGTGCTTCGACGTTTTCAGAGGCGTCTGCTACTAGTGATGGGCAGATGAAGCCCCATGAAGCACTGAAGCTTTTCATCCAATTGGTTCACCCCAACGCGAAGCTTCATGAAGCTTCATTTGCTCTAGCAGGACACCTACTGGACGTAAAAATAATAGCTGGCATGAATTTGAAGAGTGTGGCATTTTGCACACAGCCTGTAAATGTCAACAACAAAAGGAGTGTGTAAAACACCTATAGTGTAGTGATGGCAGTATACTGTGTATATTTATGCTGGCAGTATGGAAAATGATTATTTGCGGCAAAGTTCGAACCGCTTCATGAACCAGTCACGTGGTACAGCCGGGCAGCGAGGCTTCGGACGTCATCATTTTCAGCTCCTCCCATAAATGAAGCAAGCCTCGATACGCGCTTCGCGGAAACGCCCCCTCCATTACTCGACACACGCTCCGAAGCCTCGATACAGAACGTCCCATCACTATCTGCTACCCACCAGCTCGACAGCTAGCCGGGAGCTCGAGGGTTACTGATGCGGCCGAGAACGGCACAACTCCCGGCACATCATTTTCAGATCACCGCGGAGTTTCGCTGCTCGGGTTAAACGTAATATATAAGTCACTTAGACAACCTAAAAATGTTATTGTTGGGCTTTTTTCAGTGTTTTGTTTGTTCGTGAGTAAATCGGTTTGGCTGAGATTAAAGTTATTAGATTAGATAAAATAAAACTATTAATCCCCCGGGTGGGTTCCTCCTTGGTTTTCACACAGCTGACTAAACGTCAAACAGAAAACTTATTAAACAGAAGTATGAGACAGTCGAGAATTTACACCAGTGTCTGGTTATATTTTAGATAGCAAGAAGCAGACGGCCGAGTTTATTAAACTCCACCGAGACAGCGGTGACGCTAATCAGAACTAGACCGTCCAATTTCACGCCTTTAAATTTTAAAGGCGTGTTTGTGTGTGTGTTTATACAATTGCTATTATGTTTGAACTTTATGTGTAATGTTACTGACTGCAGAGATCAGTAAGATGTGTGTATTTTTTATTTATTAGTTTTATTTATTTAATATTATTTTTTAATTGAATGACTGTCTAGTAGTTCACAGATGTCGAAAAACTGAGTGTGGTAAAGCCACTGATTTTGTTTATGTATATTTCTGCAATCTGCACATTGTACTGACTTTCATTTTAATGTTTACACCAGGGTTCCTTGTCAGCACTTTATGCTCAGATGTTTGTAAGCTAAAAATAAACTATTGTGTATGTTCAAATATACTGTTGTGATTGAAGAAGTTAAATAAAAATGTCAGTCATCAATTCATGCATCACCTCATGTCATCATAACAGAGGTCTGTCTTCCAGGAAAGAACAGTTTAAAATTAATGTAATATAGTATTGGCCATACTATATGATGTATTGCTTGTCTTTGTTTAATAATACAGAAGACAAAGACCTTAAAAAATAATCGCATATCGCATCGCAATCGCAATATTGGGGCAAAAAATCGCAATTAGATTATTTTCCATAATCGTTCAGCCCTAGTTTAAATGTATGCTTAGCAAATTTATGTTTATTTTTAAGAGCAAAAAAACCCCAAGACCAAATGCTTGTATTTAACAAAAAATAAAATAAATAGTAATAATAATTTTATGTTGTTTTTTTTTTGCCAGATGGTGATGATTACCTCACAGTTGCCCAGTCTTTGAAGAAGGAGTTTGACAGTCCAGATATTTCTGATCTGAAGTTCTTGGTTGATGGGAAGTGCATCCATGTTCACAAAGCTCTGCTAAAAATCAGGTACAGAAAACAAGAACATTCAGAGTCCTTTAGGTGATTCTTTTTTCTTTTTTTTTAAAAAAAAGGACAATGTAGACTCATTAACCATGGAAGTCTGGAAAAGCTAATCCAGTCTTGTGGCATTTTGAGCAGCTGGTGTGTGACTGGAAGGGTGTAACATGCAGTGTATCGTTATCTTTGAGTGCACATAATGATCTGTGGAATGGAGACAATGTCTGCAGCTCTTCCTTTCTATTGTTGGGCCACCACACTCTGACTGTTTAAAAAAATTATATATATGAATGCACACTTTGCTTCTCTAACCTCTACTTTCAGCTTGGTCACATGGGTGTATTTTTTAAAATCCAGACAACCAATTTAGTCACTGCAGCAAAAACAATGAGCCATCTTTGTGTGTAAATATATATAACAAACACTTAATTTGTGCTGGTTTCCCTATATTTAAACTTCATATGCTAAACAGTTTCCTTATCTTCCTGTTAAACTCACGGGGTAGCAAAGACAAGCCTATTGTTTCCCATGTTTCTTTTTATAACCACACTTGAACACAGAGTATCTGCATTCCAGTCCCTTGCTCTTTTGCACCGTCAGTAGGAAGGAGCCAGACTGTCTGCAGCTTTAACCTTAGTCCACTGGCTCACACGAATATGCAACAGTGGAAACTGTCTGCTTGCGCAAGATCACATGCAAATTATATGTTTAAGATGCATCAGAGAGTGAAGATTCAGTTGTTTTTTCAACCGTGTCCTGAGAAGCAATGGTAGAGGCACTGTTTTGAGCCATCAGAGATTTGCAGTGTGGAGAAAATTGAAGCAAAAAAACAAATAAAAAGATAAATGGTAATTAGTGGTAATGAATGCAGGCGCTTATAAGGAATAAAAGGTATTGCACTTGGCCTGTATTAGTAGGCATAGTCAAAAAGAATCTGTTAAAAAAAAAAAACAACAACACAAAAAAACACAACAATTTTTCTTCTATTCTTCTATCCATCTACCCTTGTGGTTGTTTTTAACTGGTGGGTATTTAGATTAGATGCTGTTGAACACTAACAGGCATGGTATAGTCTCTGAATTCTAGGCTCCATGCTGGTAACCACATGCCTACCAATTCTGTGACCATGTGGACTCACCCGCTAAGACATTAACTTGCAATGCACTAAACATACATGTACCCTTCTAGCAGAATTCAAGGAACTATCAATAAGTAATTTCAACAGCAGAGTATAACTGCCACTACAACAGAAAACATGTTTTCATTGTAATGTATGATGGTATAAATTATTGGAAGTTGAAGCTGCTTTTTCTAGTTCAGTATGAAAATTGTGGATTTTTTTTTAAACCTCCTTTTTTTTAAAGTTTCTTGCTAATTTCCTTTTTTTCATTTGGTAATGCAGTTTCCTGTTGGCATAAGACTATATTTTGTCACCTGCACATGATAAAGTGTGATTGCCCATTAATTAAGTTAGTTTGAGTTAAACGTGCTTTTGTCACAAGTCTTCTGCTGTCTTTCTCGATAGGTGTGAGCATTTCCGAACACTGCTGAATGAATCTGACCAGGATGCTATAGAAATTCATCAGTTCTCATACTTGGTGTACAGAGCCTTCTTGGAGTATCTCTACACTGACACTATAAACCTGCCACCAGAGGACGCTATTGGTAAGGATAGACATGGATCACAGTTCTTTACAGCCCAGGAAATGCTGCAACAAGTCAGTGCAGAATCTCGAACACAATCACGTGTGTTTTTGTTTTTGTGTGTGCAGGGTTGCTTGACTTGGCCACGTTCTACCGAGAAACAAGACTGAAGAGGCTGTGCCAGGAAACGATCAAGAGAGGCATTTCTGAAGAAAACGCCATCACTCTGCTCTCTGCTGCTGTCAAGTATGAGGCGCGGGTAAGCTTATAGCCCCTGATACATAGTCAAAGCACCATGTTGGTGGAGGCGTGCACAGTAGCTAGTCAGTTATACTCCTCAGCACTGACCAGACAGCCCTCTTCATTTTTAGGACCTGGAGGAATTCTGCTTCAAGTTTTGTGTCAACCACCTAACGGCTGTCACGCAGACCCAGGCCTTTGCCGACATGGATCACGACCTGCTCAAGAACTTCATTAGTAAAGCCAGTCGCTACGGGGCCTTCAAAAACTGACTACTGGGCCCCTGTTGTGATGTATTCAGCACATTAAAGTTTAATCTCAGTGACGAGAGTCCATTCTAGACCAAAGTAAACACCCAGCAGATCAGCGCCTCAAACACGTGGCACTAAGGATGTAAATACCTGAGAGGTAAATGGTTTAAGGCCCCACTCACCAAGTGATTCTTCTTTGTTACCTTTCTGAAGCTAGCCCAAACACGGTGCTTGGTTGGAACATAGATACAGGTTTATGCCACTAGTCCTGTAACAAGCACACAATGCTGAGGCTGAATAAAAGGATGTGCCACACTGGTCAAGGTTTACCAAGACAGCCAGTACGTGGACATGTCACAGTAATCAGCTTGGACTGGATACCTGAAAATGCTGAACATACTAAACGTAATCTGTTGTGATAGAATTGTTTGATTTGGTATTTGAATCGTTTTTATCATGCTGCCCTTTTAACAGTTCCTAATGCAATCAGTATGTCGTAAGTTATCTGCGGTCAGCATAGACAGGATCTAAAAATTTACCAAGTCAGCTATAAATGAACTCTTCACATTGTGCTGCTTTTCTTTGAAGCCTTCATTCTAAAATGTTCTGGATTTGGAGGCATTTTATGAGGGAAACACATGTAAAACTGCAACCTGTTTCCCCCCCATTTGTTTTTGTTTTTATCTGCTTTATGATTATATTTGTTAAGCTCGCATAACATATTTTGCCACTTTTTTAAAGTTTCAGTTATTCTTCAGTTCTTCATATACCATCCAAACTTGTGGTCTGACATTTGTGTTCACTAACTTTTGCACTTTTTTGCTGTAGAAAGTTGTTTTTCCCACCATATGCTGACTGATAGGAAAAGGAGCAGTGAGTGAAAAGAGAGCATGCTATTGCATGTGTACTTGTACAGTTGTTCAGACTAACCCTCTCTATGCAGCTGGAAACAAAGTTTGACTTTCACAAACGTGTTGAGTCTTGTGTACACTGTACAGTAGATGCAGCTGATTTTTTACAGCTGCATTTCATTGTATGTTTACAGATTTTTTTGTTAATTGTGTTTTTGTTTTTTTTAATTATTGCTATTCTTAACATATTGGCAGCAAGCTTCTGTTCCCTTTTTACAAGATTTTTGCTTTTTTAATATGCATCTCTGGATAGTAAATAGTTGTGCCAACTCACTTCGTTGGAGCTCAAGTCTAATAAAGGGCCTCATGGTCTTTAAATGCAGTTACCAGATAATTACATCAGGAATTCCCAAATCTGCTTAAATGGATATAACTAAATGTGATCACTTAAACAAGCTGATTGGAATGTTTGTTTGTTTTTGTTTTCTTTTTTGGAACTTTTTGGTAATGTTTTTAATTTGTATGGAAAGCAAGCTGCAACCTGCTAACTTTGGCACTAATGGGAATATAGGAAAATGGCAATTATAAATACATATTAAAACAAATAACAACATATGTTGTTGAGGGTGTTCTTAAAAAGCTCTTGTCATGTCATTACCATGCAAATGCTTTAGAAACATTTGACATGAAGTAGTGTTTTTGTTTTGTTTGTTTGTTTCTTTGGTTTTTAGGGGGTGAGAGTGAAATGTATGGAAATGAAAGTCACGAATTTAAAAAATAAAACATGCGTTACTTCATGTAAAGTTGTAACATTGCAGGTGCCATTAACCAGTAAGTGGTTGCTATGATATCAACATTTTAAGACACGCACATGCAGTGCACTTTGGCTCTTCATCTCCACCAAGAAGCGGAACAGGCTCATTTTCACTTCTTCCTGCAAGAGAGAGTCTAACGTCACATGTGCCTGCGTGTTTCCTGAAGGTATGTCTTTAGTACCATATCATCAAGTGAGATTTCATATACCTTCCACAGAATAACAGGATGTGGTCAAAATTAAGATGCTAGACAAGTTGGCAGAATCAAGTTTAATAGAATTTGTTGATTTTTTATCTTGACACAACTCTACCCGACAGAAAATGTGTTTGAGGACATGTTATGATGAAAGGCAGAGATTCCAGTTCAGTTACTTTATCCCACCTGGTGGCCACAGAACAAATGATGTTCAATTTATTTCCGCACGGCTTTGAAGATCACTGTGATTGTCAGTATGGCGATTATTTTGCGTCACGATCCTGCTGCCAAACCGCTCATGGAAATTCCAATATCTAATAGGTTCCATCCATGACATTTAAGTTGTGGAATTACTAAAAGGTACTTTTCTTTTTTCATGTGTGTGTATTTGTGTTGAATTAACTTTACACCTTCCAAAGGACTTGTACATCATGTACAATTACTCAACGTGGTTTTGCACAGAATGAGGAAGGACGTGCAACAGCTAACAGTAACTGGCCCTGTGCCATGTACAAATCCTCCTTTACTGAGGCTAAATGTCATTTTAATTTCTGAATTATTTTGGCATGATATGACCCTCTGATTAGATGAATACCACATGGAATGAAGCAAGAAAGAAAAGATTTATATAAAAGCAAAAAGTGAAGGACCTCAAAATTGTGCCTTAGTAGATGCCTGCACTTAATATCATTTCCACTACTTACTTTCAGTAGTTCAAAGTAAAGGGTAATCTACAGTTTGTTTACTTTTCCTCTTATAGTCTACTTGGGGCTAAAAAATAAAGCAGTCTCTCCAGTGATGTATTTTGTAAGTGGAATAAGCTGTTGGTTTGATAGAGCTCTTTAACTTGTCACAGGGCTTTTTTTCAATATCAGTTTGTGTGGTTGGTTCATCTACCCACTTTGTTTACATCACAGTTGTAAAATTACACACTTTGTGTACATCAAATCCTTGCTGCAGCAGAATGCTAGCACTTTCTGATAAGTCTCGTGACTTAGCATCTGGGAAACCTGTTTTTAAAAAGAAAGAAAGAAATGCAGGCAGGCCTTTGCCCTAGAAACAACCCAAACACCACTCTGCATACCTATTCAGCCATGCAAAATAGCTTGTTCTATTCAAGCTTGCAATAGAGTTGGGGGTTTTTTAACCATGAGCCAAATTAAACGCTGTGGTTTTATCAGCTTCCTCCCAGTAATGGGAGATGGCTATGAGGTTTGCAAATGAATAAAAACACAGAAAATTGAAAATGGCAAATAAAATCTCTGTGCACTGCTGAGAGTGTTACTTAGTTCATACAATGTCAAGACCCCAGTAATACTGGTTTTTGAATCTCTTTAATACTCGTACTTGCAGTTTTCTTGCATGCAACACTGTTTAGTTAAATTTAGGACATACAGTGATTGCATGTGACACTGTGCTGGATTCAGCATGTAGCGGTTAATGAAGAGCTGTAGGTTGGTTGATAAACAATCAAGCCTCAAACGCTTTTATATGCAAGTTGTTCACTGTCACTTCATATTCTGCTGCATATTGCATATGTATAAAGCTTGACGGTTTGAGATTATAAATTTAGCACTAGAAAGACTGCTAACTTTAAAAAAAAGACATGGGTTACAATGACTTTATTTTTTCAGTACAGTACAGGCCACTAAGTTTCAGTGAGGGCAGAGGTTGGTGGGTGGGAAGTATTTGTTTTACAAAGTAGACGAAAGCTTTAGCTGATAAGGCTGCGTGGGGGAGCATGCTGCCCTTCATTCTGCCACAGACCTACTGCAAACTGTGTATTCTAATATCAAAGCTGGCATGGTTCAGCATACGTAGGAAGAAAAAAATTTCCCAAAAAGATGACGATTATGATAATGAAGTTGTAATTACCATATATTTCACTTACATCATGCAGGCACTGGGGAAACTTCTTTCTGGGCGTGCTTTGATCATCCACTTAGCCTGATAAGACATTTGTCTTGAAAAAAAGGTTTTAAAACAGTTTCAAAAAATATGTTTTTAATGTGACAGAATGATTGTGTACTTGTTCAGGTTTGTTGTGCTGGGATGCGTCAGTGGTTTGTGTATATCCACTGCAGTTCTGCTGTGGTTTAACGTACTTGTAGATGGCATCACAGCGTTTGTAAAGTCCCTGTTTCCAGAGAGAGAGTGGAACACAATTAGATGAAAGCCGTTTCACTCTCAGACTAGCCACTCATCAGAATGCGCTCTTGCTGAGACATTAGACATTATTTTCTTTTGGATTGCTCTCTTTTCATCTTGAGGAACTCAGAAACAAAGTTTTGTGGCTTACAAAATGTGTTATTTTAGATATTTTTTAAAGACTTTGAATTAAAACGTGGCCAGGCTTTCTGATTTGGATCATTGTTTTCAATGTATTCTAAAATGATACAGCAATTTAATGATATTTAAACGTCACTGAAGTGAGCCCTAGTCTCTATCTTTTGATTCACACAGACTTTAGGCTTGTGACGTGATGTGATAGACAGTTAAAAAATAAATTCAAGTGGTATTTAATTTTTTTTTTTTTTTTTTTTTTACAACATGTGGTTGTCATTGCTACTCCTGACCACATTATACAACAACAACACGTGTCATAAAACTGCTTTTATTTGAAGACTTGGCCTTGGGGGTGCCAGACAATTTCCTGGCATTGTGAGAAATTTAACAGTCCAGGGATTTCAGGCGCATGTTTTTGTTTAGTGACCACATACTTGCATGTGAAGAGCTTGTTTTTATGTGCTCCATGGAACAACTTTGAGAGGGAAAGACAATAGTACAGGTTTTTCTATTTTCTCGCACATTGCATTCTAGCCTTGATCATGTTTGCTTTGTGGTAGGCTGACAAAGAGACGCACGCTGAGCCATAAAACAACCTCTTGTTGGACTATTTTTGGTAGCTCTCAAGTCTAAATTAACCATCTTTGGGTTCTGGGTCATGTTTTTGTCAGTAATATCAGGAAAATGTTATGGTAACAGTAACGAGCGAAGTAGGTTATCTTATCTTTGCCTGAGTGTTTTGAATTACAAAGAGTACATCTGGCAGAAAAACAGTTGCTTGATCTCACAGACAAGCATTTGTTTACTGGCAGGAAAACTAACCAGGTACTCAGTTTCCTATTTGACACAGTAGAAGCCAACACAAATAGACTCAAAGGGTTTATAGCATTTGCTCACCACAGGCCTGATCAAGGGGCTGAGAACTCTTTTAACCCTTGTGTGGTGTTCGTATTTTTGTTACTCAGCCAGTGTTCATGGGTCTGGTGGACCCGCTAGAGTTTTGGCTTTCCAAATTAACACTATCAAACAATTTTATGTTAAATTACTCAACAGATGTTTACTTCATCCCAATTACAAGACATATGAACAGCAAACATGGTTAATTTTTTCCCTTTACCTTTGTTAGATCACATTTATGAATTAATGTGCTTCTCGTTTTTCTTTTATATAAAATGTTATAAATAAATCAGTTATAATCAAGTGGAGTGAGTGGAAAGACACAACACATTTACACGTGAAAAAATAATTAATTGTTTAATTTTTCTTTTGAAAAAAACTGAACACGGGTCTCACAGACCCGAACACCATACAAGGGTTAAGTTGCCTGAGAACAGTTCTAAACTGCACATTCCCCCGTACTAAGCTACTTCATTCACAACACATACCCCAATGTTTTTTACTGACTGCCAAGGAGAGAGTTACTGCAAAAGGATAGCCAGAATGCCCCAAGAAGAGAAGGTTGTGTCCATGGAGTGACAGGGGCAGGAGAAAAAAAACCTGCTGAACAGAAGGAGAGTTTTCTGTTCGTCCTCATTACTAATGTCCTTTTGAAAATAAAAATCGGTTCTTCAGCAGAAGCTTTAGCTGCCCACACAGGTCGTCACAAACAAGAAGAAGACAGCTGAATTTTCCCATACTTTCTGTCAGATGAGTGGAGACCCTGTGGGGTTTCAGAGAACTTCTCAGGCACTTTTGGCCTCCTGCTGTTATTAACAGCTTAACTAATGAGGGGAAAAATAATAAAATCAAGCCTTTTTAAAATGAAAAAGTATATTAGCAGTAAAGTGTTACAATAACAAAAGTAATAGCTCTTATTAAGCTAAAAAAAAAAGTGTTTCCAACATCCCAACTCAATTTCAAAGTAGGTAGTGATGAGAGGAGGTGAAGTGCAGTATTTTTAGCTGTAGACATGTTGTAGCCTATGTTGTACAGCGTGACATATTTTATTATCCAAACATGTAACCCATTTGTAGAAAGCAAATATTTTACCTATTTTTCTTGTCTCAATAGATGAAAATTTTTATGTGCTTTTACAAAAACAAATATTCAGCAATTACAAACTTAACATTTTACTGAAAAACGGGTCAAGAGAAAAACTTGAACCTTTTCTTTTAAATGTATTTCAGTGATCTGTGTTTCAAATTCTGTGACAGTATTTTAGAGTAACTATGAGCTCATTTTTTAAATTAAGTTTCCTCTCAATGCACTTCTGTTTATGTGGTTGACTGTAAAAGCAGACAAAGGAGTAGGAGGACCAGAGGCAGTGGGAGGAGTTACTACAGCTTCTCTCTCTTCTACCCAAACTGCAAAAAACTGCCGGGTACAAAGGAGTAGTCGAGCCTGAGTGGTGTGATGAGTGGTGAGCAAAAGACCCCGAGGCTGTATGAAGAGGAGTGAGAGAGATACTGGTTGAGCAACTAGGTTAGTAAAACAAAGAAGGGAAAGGAAAGAGAAACTGAGGGCAGACAGAAGACAAAAACACATTGAATTGTCACGCTGAGAGCTCTGCTTGGAAAGAACCATGGTCATTTGTGGTCATGACCATGTGGGAGATGGAAAGCTTATGACGACTTCACTGATTCGGAGCTGAGAAGAACAAAACCACAAGGCTGGGTTTTGACAAAGAACAAGAATCCTGCCATGAGGTCACTTCTCTAATGGACCTGAATGTGGATTTCCCATTTCTCTCTTTGTGGATTGAGCAGCTCGTGATTATTTGGGACCTTGAGAGCAAAAAGGTGGCACATTCATGTGACTGATTTATCTGAGTAAGTAAAGCTAACCCTCTAACTTGTGGGGTGCTGTCTGGCCGAGAGACAGGGCAGGGGGAGGGGAAGACACTCCAGCCTGGATCTCTGTCCTCTGGGAGGGGTCTTTTCAACTGAGGTAACCCCCGAAATAACATCCAGAAAAGGGAGGGAAACATGCAGCAATATGCACCGCTGTGTTGAACAAAAAAAAAAAAAGTTGCTCTAATGGATTGAGCATCTCTCAGTACTGAACTGTTCTCTTCTTCATAATTCATTCATGGTCAGTTGATCGTGCTGGAAATACCTTTCCCTGAAGAGCTATTGCATAACAAACACTTCCCATCCCTGCAATCTTAAAACTGATAATGATAATGTACAACAACTCTTCAATATCCAACTCATGCATCAAGAATGATGGGTTCAAATATCCACTATACAGTACGGTCTTCAGCATTGTATTTGTTGTTGGACTTATCACCAACGTTGTGGCCATCTATATATTCTCCTGCTCTCTGAAAATGAGGAATGAGACCACAACCTACATGATAAACTTGGTATTGTCTGACCTTCTGTTTGTCTTCACCCTGCCGCTACGGGTCTTCTATTTCATCAACCAGAACTGGCCTTTTGGAGGGATTCTCTGTAAATTGTCTGTGTCACTTTTCTACACCAACATGTATGGCAGTATTCTCTTCCTCACCTGCATTAGCGTGGACAGGTTTTTGGCCATTGTGCACCCCTTTCGCTCAAGGACGCTCAGGACCAAGCGCAATGCTAAAATAGTATGTGTTGGTGTATGGGTGCTGGTGCTTTCAGGCAGTATCCCCACAGGATTCTTGTTGGATACCACCTCAAATGAAAAAGGAAATGCCACTTACTGCTTTGAGAATTTCTCATCCAAGCAGTGGAAATCATCCCTCTCTAAAGTGGTGATTTTCATAGAGACAGTAGGCTTCCTCATCCCCTTGCTACTCAACGTATTTTGCTCCATCATGGTGTTACAGACTCTGCGCCGTCCCCAAACTATCAGCCGTGGTGGGAACATGAACAAGAAAAAGATCCTGCGTATGATAATCGTGCACCTTACTATTTTCTGTTTTTGTTTCATCCCCTACAATGTAAACCTGGTTTTCTATGCTCTAGTCCGTACTAAAATTTTAGGAGGCTGTTATGAGGAGTCGGTGGTTCGAACCATCTATCCAGTAGCCCTCTGCATTGCTGTATCCAACTGCTGCTTTGATCCCATTGTTTATTACTTCACCTCAGAGACCATTCAGAATAGCTTCAAGAGGAAGTCTCAGACCACTTGTAAATATGACAGCAAGTTCTCTGAGGCTCTGCACTCAGAATCCACCACCAATCTGCAGTGTAGTCTAAGTCATCTAAAAGCTAAAGTCTTTCACGGTGAGTCTTCAGTGTGAAAATGGGGTCGCTACGTCCAGGGTAAAAGATAAAACTCATCCATCCATTAAAAAAAAAGACAGATCTGATTTTTTGTTGTTTTTTTGTTTCGTTGAGCGCTTTATCTGTTTTAGTCTCAGGGCAAATGTCCGGATCTGGTCTTCACAGCCTCTGTTTTGCAGTATTAACATATGAACTTTTTCACAACTGTGGTTTTAATGTTACTACTTTCTAATTTTCATTTCCTGTGGAGTGAAATGTAATTATGTAAAGCACAATTAAAGTCGTCTATGACGTTTAAGGGAAAGTGATCACTGAACAGCAGGACAGTTATGAAACTGACTGCTTCATATGCTTGTGCGTTTGTACATTTCCGTGGTAAGTTGTGGTGCTAACTTTAGACTGTTATCTATTTAATTAACATAAAGGTATATCAAGCTATAAATGTGCAGGGCTTTTTTTTTCTTTAAATGTACAGATAGATCACATAAGCGCCCTGTTGTGTTTGGCTGGTATTTCATGTTTGGACTCGATGTCTTTAATGACCTTAAATGCACTGACTGAGTTCCTCATGCTGCACTCATGCCACAGCAATGAATAAAAGTTATGTAATACCTAAAACAAATGATTGCATCTGAAACTTTTTGTCATTTGAATCAACAACATGCTCTTAATGCTAAAATTTCTGTGGTTTGTATTGTTAAACGTGGCAGCTCCGGAATATACAAATATGTTACTGGCACATTACACGCTTATTTGCATTTAACTGTCGTGACATCGGACTTCCAGTTCCAGTTCCAGTGGTGACTAAAAAGTTAAAAACTGTTGTAGCATCCTGCACCAAGCAAAACAGAGCAAAACCTCTTGTTGCTAAAAATGTTTCGAGGATTAGTCTTGCACGCAAAGAGGTTGTACAATTGTGGAAGCAGAAAGTCTTTTGGAGATCGGTAAAAAGAAGAAGTGTTTTTGTTGCTAACTGACAAAAACATACTCTTAAAATTTGTCACCAAACAACTTGTAAAAGAAATACAAGGAAATGTTGTATTCAGAAGCATTAAGAACATCAAAGCTTGTGTGTGCCAAAATGATCAATGTTTAAACACTGTAAGAGGATCAACAGGGGTTCAACGAATGCCATTTAGGCTTTTTTAAAGTTAAATAGAGATTACATTTTATCATCTTGGAACATTTTATTTTCCTCATCTACAAGGGCACAAAGTGACTATAATACAACCCAGAGGTCTGCCACAGAATCGTGCAATTTGTACAGTGAATCAGGATGTCTTTGTTCAACATGAGATTACATTTCTACCAGCCAGGCAGCATAACAAATAATCGCTCACACATTTGTGTAAATACAAAGCCTGTGAAATATTTTTCACACATGCTCACTCTTGCTGTGAGCAACCGCACCGATGATAAGACATGAGCGAGGAGCACGCACAGCATGTGAGAACAGCCAGCACACAGCCCCCTAACTTTATTGACATAGCCTGAATTCGAAGGTCAGTCGACTGCACTTTATTTATACGCCCCATACCCCATCTCCGCTTTTGAGGCCATGTGACTGAGTCAAGGCCAGGATTAAAAACCTGGGATGTTATGAAGACAAACAAGTATCTACGCAGAAGGCCGTCATCATGAACACATGACCACATGCTTACTGAGCAACATTGTAACAGTCAAAAAACCACAACGGCACGTTATGGATCTGTCACTGTGCGTGACTGTATAAGGTTGTGTAATTAGCTAATGCACTCTAACCATCAGGTTTTCACAGCACTTGATAGACGAAGCAAAGGTCAGCACAGATAGAACAGTGATGTAGGAAGCCATACAGGAAGTCACATATTTAAACCTGATTTAAACGTCTCATATTTTTATAAGCATACATTTTGCACATTGCTTCACACCTTTGTCTTTCTGTATCAGTGACTGATGCAACTTGCCATTTTATTGAAAATTTCTAAGCATGCTGCTTAATCTCATGGGTTGTGTATAAGAAAAAAAGTCAAACGCCGGTGCAAAGTCACTGTGTCAGGGATTAAACCCCTCACATGATCCCAGCAGGATCCTCTCCACAGCAGTTATCTAATCAGCTTGACCTCTCCTTCCCAGCAGGCTGCAGGATGAGAAAACACAGACACGGCACTGCTTGTCAACACAAACTGTTCAGGATTGCTCTGGTAATTTTGCATGGGAGCATTCATCAAAGCATACTGCAGTGTGACCTGTGAGTTTCTTATGCCATTGATGCAAAGATAATGCATCAATAGCAGTACCACTGAGTCTTAGACTGTAACGTGCAAAGAAAGTTTGACAAGTTTTCACATTTACCATAAAGTAGAGATACCATAATGTAAACAAGTAATTTAGGACTAGTGGTATCGTCCAAGGTCATACAAAACAGCAACAATGTTTGGGCTGTTGTACTGCCTGCATCAGGGTCATTACAGTTAATGTCAAACTGCAAGTCTTAGTAGAGACAAAAACGAGTCTGGATCTACACTTTAGCTTTAGGTTCATGTTCCCATGTGAGAAATCCAACTGTTTTTAAAATAATCCTCTGAAGGGGCTGTGTTGATGTTCTCTCAGTCTGTTTTGAGAGTCATTTCTGCTCGGACACCTACAGAGGCTTCACTGTGTGTATGTGCGTGTGTGTGCTTTTTGGGTGGGGTTGTAGTGAGATTTGGGTGAAGTTGTCACATGACAGTGACTAAATGGATGTGAGGAAAGAGGGTCTCTGTTGAGGATCATCAGCCGTTTTCCCCCCTGCATGTCTTACAGGAAACATTTAAAAAGGAAGTCGCTGTCGTGATATGGACACTGCCTGTTGTATCTACTCCAGTTTCCCACAATTCTCTCTGAATCAGCCTCATATACCATATATATCATATTTTATATTTTCAAACTCATCTTGGTTTGCTTTTTTTCTTGGAAAATTGGCATTATCATCATTATAAGAGAAGGTGGGGTGGGCACCAGGCTACTTGTCTTCAAGGCATTTTTCCTGCCTGGGAAGGAGATGGTAATAAAAGCAAAGTTTTAGCTAATGAGTTGCCAGGATGTGGTTTGAAAAAAAGAATGTTACTCATAACTACACAAGAACTTCACTCACTTATCTAAAATCAGAAGCAGCACTTAACTAATAACCAAATGTGGAATGAGTACAGTGTGTGCAGGGAGGCAGGCAAGCAGGCTAAATAACCAGACAGAAATTATCTTCCTTCACTCTCTTGTCACCTTGGACTATAAACAGGCGTTATCAACCCTTGGAGGAGTTCTGTGTCCAAATCAGCTTTTGGTTGAATAATGTCTTGGCAGTAACGTCTTGGGAATGAAACAAAGCATGACCAGCATGTTGATAAAACACTCCCTTCGTCAGGGTACCATGGTGTCTAGCAAAACATGCAGCACAAATAGCATTTGGCTCATTAGGGGAGGAAAGTTCATTCTGGTCTCCCGTATATTTCAGGAATGAAGGCAGGAAATTAAATAGAGACAATTCGACTGGATTTAACTGAAAGCGTGTGCACAAGTCACATCACTGTTCTTGTCTTTAATGACTGCATGAGTCTACCTCTAGGAATGAATACAGCCTGTTGCAGCTTGTTTTGCATTAGTACAGGTAGCAGGAACCCTGATGCAAGATGATTCATGGACAACAAAACTCTATTGCTCAAACTGGGAAAACCATGCCAGGAGGTTTGGGAGAATACGAAAGGGTTAGCAAATTCTGTTACTACATTTCTTTACTTTTTTGTTTCTATGTGTGGGAAGATGCTGGTGGAAGTGTGATGGTCCCTTAAAAAATGTTGAAATACATTAGAAATGAAGCCACAGTTCAATTTCCTGTAAGACCAGAAGCAAGTCCCAGCAGGACAAGAGACATTTTTGGGAAGGGTTAACATTCTGACAAATCCTTGCAAAATCACCTGGAAATTCCTGTAAACATTAAATCACTTGCTTAGACTGGTTGGTGACAATCAAGTATTTCATAGTTTGGGCTGACAGATTAATATCTTGGACACACCCTACTGCCTCTAAAGCTCAGTAAAGTTTGTCCCTTTCCCATGCAATAAGTGCACATACATGTAAGCTGTAACAAAACATTCAATTTTCAGCCTTTGTGTCTTAAGCCTGATCTAACATGGTGTTACAGTGTCTTTGAGAACGATAAACAAGACATTAACACTGGGTGTGTTCTGCTTGATGGGATAAGTTTGGGTTTCCTTTGCTGGAAGACCTTCCCCTGGTGACTTCTGGGGGCACGGGCAATGTCTGATCAGTCAGTGTAAAGGCATTAATCCCCACCTACAGCTTCTAACCAAAGGAAACTGCTTACTGTTGCAACTGACTATCTTGTGGGAGAAAGTAAAGGTCACTGGGCCATGCCACACACAAGACTGTATGTACTTTTAAAGTGCCCATATAGCAAATAATAATGTGCACTTAAAGACATTCAAAATGATTTCATGTCGTTATTGAATCCTTTTTTTTAACTGTTGCAAACTATAATTTTCTGTTAGAAAAAGCAAAGTTTTCCTAAAGCATTACAATTTTAAAAAATAATAGTAGCTCTGTCCTTTTAAATTCTGTCAGTGAAGTGAAGCAACCTCTGTGGTTCACGAATAAAGCAAGCAATCACATACAAGAAACTTTAGTTCCTCAGCCTACTATTTGAGGAAGGCTCCAAAATGAGTGACTGCACATATGCCCAAATTTAGAGCAGACATAAAACAAATTTTCATTATTCAGGTGGCCTGCTAAGCGACAGGTGCACGCTAACTAGGTATTTAGCTGTCTGCTAGGCTTCACCTCAGCTAATTCATTAGAGTTACTGGTACTAATTAGCAGGTATCTGGAGCACATCTGTGCCATGCATCCATGTATTCTATGGATGCAACTTACTAATCAGCTTGCAAACTTGGCACACTGTACTCTCATTGCAAAACTGGAAGTCTAAGTTAAAAAAAAAAAAAAAACAGCCCACAAACCTGTGGGTGATGTCATTTGTTCATCATGTGCATCTTTCATTTCCTTTAATCTTCTGTATGTATACTTATCAGCACATTATTGAATTTCATAGTACATTCTATAGATTGAACATATATTAGTTTATTTAGCTTTTTGTAGTAACAGGTTTATTTAGTTTGGAACATTTTTTTAAGAAGCATATGGTTACTTTTTTTTTCACAAGTTTGTGAAATTGAGAGCCCTGCTATACACTAACAGCTGTGGTAAGAAGATTGCATGTGCTCATCACTGGTGTGAATGTCCTAATATCTGTGAGCTTTTTAAAAAATAAATTGTTTGTGGTTTGGTGTATGTTGCCCAGGCTCATAGAAAACAGGTCTGGCCTGAATCCGGCATCAAGCTGGCACTGCTGACTGACTGGTGTCATGGCAGGGTGTATGTCAACCAGACGTGGGCCAGGTCTGACAATGATGGCACTATTTATGTTCCTATTTTCTTATTTTAGTTAGAAGACTCAAATGCCATGTTGCAATACTATAATGATATGGTAGCCAACGTTTCAAATGCTGCTCCAGTCTGCATGTCAAGAGTGTGAATGTGTATGAATGTAGTTAGGAAGCACTCAGTTTAGAGAAAGTGTGTGATTGGGTGAATATGGCATGTTATATAGAGCACTTTGAGTAATCCGGGAGAGTAAAAAAGCGCTATATAAGAATTCAGCCATTCACTGTCTGAACAGAGTTTCGTCATGTTTATTTTGCACTATTATGTTCCGGCACATGTTGTTATTACATGACTTGATTAAGGTACAAACTAGGCTGACATCTGGTTCCAGAGCTGAAACTGTTCTGGGCCAGCACAGGGCCACCAGTGTGTCTGCAACTGGCCCGTGGCTGCACACAACTTACACATGGCCCACATACCGCAAAGAATGACGGCCCTTTGGTGGCCCAGATCTGGTTTGCCAGAGGTAGTCCACACATGGGCCAGTACAGGACCACCAGTGTGTCTGCAACTGTCCTTGTGCTGGCCCATGTGTGGGCCACCTCTGGCAAACCAGATCTGGGCCACTAAAGGGCCCACATTCTTTGCAGTATGTGGGCCTTTAGTAAGCACATTGTGTGGGCCAGATCTGGGCCATACCAATTTTGTTATGTGGTTCAGTCCATGAGAGGACTCAAAATTCTAAACAGAGCTGCAAAAAGGAGATGATCTGCAAAAGTTATACTGACCTGAAATCCACCATGAACTTTTACACCTTAGTTCCATTACGCACATGACACTGCTATTATCAATAGCCCTGCAAATACCTCAGTAGGCATTCTCGAAACACATCCCTGTAGCTCATTCCCCAGTACATCCACACATAAAAGCTGACACTGACAGGTCAGCTTTGAGGTCACCGTGTTCCACATAAGGAATTTCCCCAGAGCCTCTCAGAGCACACAATACCTTCCCTCTCTTCCTCAGCAGAATTTAGTGTGCTGGAGCCACAGAAAATCACTATTCAATTCCACATTTAGCTGAACTGAATTGCTAAATTTAATTACTAAGAATTGCTACAGTTCTTAGTAAGATCCTGTTAGGTTTATTGTTTAAGTGTTGGAGTTATTTTTTTATTTTATTATTATTATTATTTTTAGCAATGATTCATTTGTCATACAAAAACATTTCAAGTTCCTCATCGAATTTAGCATGGAAAGCTTAAAATACAGCTTCCACACCCTTTTTAGCTGCGATCTTGCGGAGACAACAGATATTCTGACTTCAGATTGTGAAAATTAGGCTCATTGATCTTGCTGAGGTTATCGTCATTGCTTCAGAAACATGAGACACAATTAACCTAAGCTAAAAGACAGATGAGACGAAAATAATTCCAGCGGTCACAATAGTGACCTGAAGCATCATAATGCGCACGATCATTTCTGCTTGTTGTACATTTCCACTGCACGAGTAGCCTAGTCTGAGTTTTTCTTTAGCTTCTTCATTGCTGGCTTATATCATTTGAATAAAGTAAATTGTCTATGGAAATGGGTGGAGACTGAAGAAATACACAAGAAAACCTGAAACATTGAAGCATTCTTGTTATGCATCTCAACCACTATTTTTAAGCAAATCCTCACACAGAACAGTACATTCTTATTGTAAAACATTTGCTCTGATGCAAACACTACTCAAGCAATGTGTCACCAAAGTTACATGACTGATAAAAGAGCTTAGCCATTAACTGTCTTTCTTTACCAATTTGTGCAGGAGATTGCACTATTCTAAACTTACATAACACACATTGACACAATCAAAGCAACGAATGTTTCACTTCACACGAAGTGCTTTCATACTTGAATGGATCTGTTTGACACATTAAACCAACTTTAGTTTTTCTTAGCTAACAAAACTTTTATGTGAAAGCCAACCCAAAGCTTATTTAAAGGTAAATGAAAATTGTTACCTATAGTCAGATGAATGCACATTCTTAAGCTAAGCTTAAGATGTTTTAGCTAAAACTGTGTATGTCACCACCAGCTAGCATTATGTGGAAATCATTCTGACTTCAGATTCAACTTCAAGCTTTATTAATGTTTCATGAAAAGACTTGTGAACTGTTGGGACAAGATATTTGAATCAGTATGATTTGTGTCTTTGCAGTTCATGAAATGAACAAAAACACTAAATACCAGAGGCTGCAATCTTGCTGATGATGCTGCAATTACTGCTCAGTTTTTTCCCCTTTTAAGCTATCCCTGTGAACTGCAGACTTAACTATGAAGAAAACACAAATATGATTCAAATCCATTGTTGATCACAGTGATTCTATCACTATGATTAATGAGAGTATCTTAGTTGTGTCAGTAATTTGTATAATATTCATTTTTTAAAGTCCAGTAGTGTATGAGAATCTATGGGAATCAGTTGTTTTTCATGCCTGAAGAAATGTTTGTATTTTTCTCATTCATCGAATTCAGTGTCAAACATATAGGTCTGAGGCCCTCTTCACTGTGGGTGTTCACAATGAATCATCTTCACAATTCGGTTAGTCACATGATATAGGCTAAGCAGTGGGTGATACATGCTGCTTCATTCAAGAGATGTAGAGTATGCAAAAACATAAGTGTCACGTTAAGGTCAGTGAGGTGGAAAAAAAGAGCGTTGTTGAAGGTGTTGTTTCGACAGTGTTTTTTCAACAGTGCTGTTTCCGCAATATCAGAAGTGTTGTTCTTTTTTGTCAAGGGAGACCAGTGCACAAAACAACAGCCACATAATAAACATTATGTATGATTGCAACATGCAACATGCAAATATGTGAGTATTAGGGACACCTTGCTCATAATGGGTCGGCCCCTCTTTTGCCTTCAACAAACCAGTTGGTCTGAGCTTTGTGACACGGACTGTGCTGGAAGCAGTCATCGGAAGATGGGCACACTGTGGTGATCCATAAATGGATGGACATGGTCAGCTTTCGCTCAGGAAGTAGAGCATGTCATCTACAAACTGGGAGGTTGGTGGTTTGATCCTCGGCTGCTTCAGTTTGCATGCCAAATATCCCTAGGCAAGATACTAACACCAAGTTGCTCTCTGATGCATCTGTTGGAGTATGAATGTTAGATAAAAAGCACTTAGAATAAAAAAGTGTTATATATTTTTAGGTAGCATATATATTTGTGTTTATTTTGGACCATTCTCTCCAAACTCTAATTGGAAAACCACATCATTTTCTAAAATATTCAGAGCAGCCTGTCCGGCCCCAGCAACCATGCCACATTTAAATAACTGAAAATTCAAAATAATTTAAATAACCTTCCTTGCTCATTCAGATGCTAGCTTCAACTTCAGATGGTCATTTAAACCACGTTTACACACCTAAACCTACAGTTCTTCTGCCATATGATTGGCTGGTATAGATGTTCGAATTTAAGAGCGGTTGAACAAACGTGCCTAGCAGTGGCTGATGAGAGGATGAGAGAGGAGACAGCAGAGCCTATGACCTTACTTAAAGGTGGTCCAACTCATCAGGAGTTAACAGGCGTTTAAGTTACGAACAATAGCAGCATTTATAACAACAAATGACTCTCCAACCTGCCTGGAGCCAGCAGTGTCCCACTTCACATAACCCGGGATCCAGATTTAACTGTTCTTGACCTTTTTACTTTGAGCAGCTGATGAATTGTGCAGCTCCATGACAAAGCCCTGCTTGGCTACGCCAGTCTCATATTGTCTGATACATCACTACAAAACACAGGCAAAAGACAATGGAGGGTCACTGCAAAGGGCTTGAAATAATCATAACAATGACAGCTTCCATATTTATAGTTGCAAAGAGACTCCCAACTGCAGCGCCTAAGTGCTTTGTTATTAACAGGAAGAGCGGCTCCCCATGAAGAATAAACAATACTCCTCTTTACTGGGTGAGTCATGACAGAAGGTTTCATGGTCTGCTGCTATGCACTGAGGCTACAAATGTCCACTAGCTATAGCGCAGAAACGTTGCTACATTTATATAAAACAAACAAAGAGTAAAACAGCAAATTATTATTACTGTTTTTGCTCTGATAGTTTGCTCTGAATAAGAAAACTGAGAGAGGAATCTATCAGAAAATGCCTTTCTAAGCATCAGTAGCCAGACTGAGATCACTGGGTCATCTTGCATCTGCACAGCTCTTCCTGAGTGAAACTGGGGGTGTTCAAAAAGGAGGCCACAAAAACAGGGAGACAAAAGGGGAATAAGGGACAGCGGCAGATAGGAAGTCAATTTTTCATCAAGGGTGATGACAGCAGCTGAGGGTCGAAGTGTGGACAATCTCCCAACCAGGCATAATGAAAGGTCTTTTGTGCATCATTTGATAAGAATGGGTGGTACTGGACGATAATGTGTATAATGACACCACACCACACCACACCTTGGGTCATGTGATGAGGCACATTATCAATAACAGGTCAACGATTTGGTCTTGGAACTGAAGAAGCTTCTCAAATGAGAGTTAAGAAATATCTTGAAGAAACTTAAAGAAGTCCAGTCGCTTTTCTTGACCATGACCTGGATGACTGACAACCTACACAGACATACGTGCTTCTGGATTGTTTGCTATCAGGTCACCCGGATGAGCAGGAAGAAAATCGGTGAGGGAACTCAGATTAGGGCCTGAACAATAGCTAGAAGTGCAGCTTCACTACAGATCCGAGCATATAATGAAAAACCGGAAACAGCACGTTTCAAAGTGAGTACATTAGAATGAGAGCAAGGAAATGCTACATCACTATGCACGCCTCGGTATTTTCTGATGTTTTCATATGTGGTGCTCAGCTTGCGTGCAAGGAACAAACTAGGGCCTTGTGGTTTTGATCATACTTCAACAAAAAAGGTGTCACCAAATGTTCACAAACACACTGCACCAAGGTGGCAGGTTACAAAAGTGATAGGAAATCACTGTAGATAGTTGCCCTTCTCGGTGTATGCTTTAGTCAAACCACTGAGTCACAGCAGCAGACACACTATTTTCACAATGACCTCACAAACCCAATCTTAAGTGCAGGAGTTTTGAACAATTTATTTAAACAGCTTTTTTATTTCTTTTTTTTTCTGGCACATTTATACAGCAGACATGTCTGTTGGAGACAGCACATACGTCCTTCCTGCAAGAGGAAACCTCTGTTCATGTTCATTTCCTTTTGCACCAGTAGTTAAATGAGGTGGACAAATCAGGTATACCTGGCACTTGCAAACAAACAATGCTTTATTGTTTAGATTTCTTTGAAACTCTGGTTTTAAATGCAATTTTTGTTTTAATATTATAAAAAATTATACTGGCAAGAAACTTTTAAAAAATGAAATAATTTATAAGGAAATTTGAATACAGCAGGTAGAGGACACACTTACATGGCATGAGAAAAGAGACTGCAGTAACTTACAAGTGATTCAATGCAGTGTAGAGAATCATATCTCGTTGCTGCAAAAGTAGGTGCTCTTTTCATTGTTCAAACGTGAACATTTTTCGGGATTGTTTATATCCTTTTGCAGTGTTTCACATATTTCTTGAAGGCTGTTCCTCCTTTTCCCCAGACATTATTTCTTGCTTCAGGGCCTGTGTTAGTCTACCTTCCTCTTTTAAATACTGAATAATAATAATCTGATATGTATGGAAGTTAGGCAAGATACTTGCCCAATTTCACTTTTTTCTTCTTCCTTAAAACCTTTTGTGTGGTATTGGCAGCTTGCACTTGATCATAATCAGGCTCGGATATTTTTGTGGATATCTTTGTGGATATTTTTTTAAAAGACATGATTTAAGATGCAATCTCTGATCTATCCAACACCTTGAATGAATGCCTGTATTATTGCTCCCCTCACGTCCATACTTGACTAACTGGGCTATTATTTCCCTGTGTGAGGCCTGGCCAGGTTCCTGCCAAACATGTTTTTTATTTCCACTGAAGAAAGTTTTGTTTGCTTATAGCAAAGCTCAATTTTCCAGATATGTTTTTCCAAGCAATATTGTACATGTAATTCACTGGTTGTAAATTTTACTTTATGTGCATTACCACTGCTGCACTACTGAGCGGTACATTTACTTCACCTCCTTAGTATTCCTGCAACTTTGCTTCCCCTCTTGACTGATTTCTAGTTAGTCACTGATCTTCGTGCATCCTCTGTCTTTGTGATATCACTCATGTGAGATTAACTGGAAGTCATAGGTTTGCTCACCTTAGTTTCAGTAAACTGAAGTAAACTGAAACTAAGCAAGTGATCATTTGCTGCAAACCTCTGAGTTTCAGTCTGAGTTCAGTCTTTGTACTCATATTGGATGTTCATAAGGAAATACTTATATTATATTTATAGCTATTACTGTTAATCCTAAATTCTCAGAGGTGGCAGAAGTTCAAACAGCCAGTATAAACTCTTTTAGACAAATTCATACACCTCCAACCCCTCAGTTTATAAGACCAATACATAAAGACACTTCCCGGTTCATCATGGCCAGTGGTGGGAGACCCTTCTATCTGCAGGACACAGACCATGATGAAGTTGCAGCTCTGCTATGATACATCACATTACATGTATCTTTTCCAAACATGCACATCTATGCTATGGAGGTGCTTTTTTTTCTATTTCTAAAAAGCGGGGGGGGGGGAGATGAACTGTGAGCACTGGAGAGGGGATTCATTGTGCCCTCGTGATAAGGGTTGAGCTTCCTCAGTGAAACACATCGTGGGCAGATATCTGGTAAAAGATACCATGGAGCGCTCATGTCAGCCACTAGGAGTTCTAAGTTACTGAAAGAACTTTAGCAGCTGGATAATCCAGCTCTGGTGTGACTGTTGGTGAATCATTGTGGTTTTGTTGACTCAACGGGCTGTAGTATCCCTATCCTGCTCAGCCCAAACTGTAATGGGCAAGGCTTGGGTTAAGTCTGTCTGTAGCCAAACATGTGGCTGTTCTATTGTCTGGTCCTATTCCGTCAGGCTTCTCATTTGGCAAACCAAATACAGTAACATGTTCCACTTGCTCCTTTGTATTTATAACGTCTTTATGCAGCATGGGGACTCACTGATTTATTTCACTGCCACTGCTAATTAGAAGCTTAATCGCATCTGAAACAATGGTTATCATTTTGTATTTTCTAATTCGTTTTTATTTTTATTTCATTTTTGACTTTTTGTTTTCACTTCAGTTTAGATTTAGTATCCAGAGTGGGTTTGCTCGTTTCAGTTCGGGTTTTGTTTTGTTTGAAAATTGCTTCTTTTTTTTTGGTCAGTGTTAAGATAAGTAGTATTATTGTATGGAGTGCATATGTCAGAGGTAAACTGAGGAAAATCAGCACGGGGATTAAAAAAAAAAACCCCTTATGAAAGCAGTTGACAGACATCTTATAAGAATACAAAATCTCAATAGACAAGTCCATCAAAGCCTCATCAGGGGAACTGATAACAAATTTTACCAAACAAAGAAAGTCTGAAACTAAAGCTATTTTCTACATATTTTCCCATATTTTATTTTATTCTGGTTAGTCTTCTAAGTTCACAAAACCATTTCAGTTATTTTTTTCTTTTTCCATAAGTCTGGTTTTTAATCTTATTTTGTTACCTAAACACATTTTTTCACATCTAATTTTAGTTTTTAGTTTATTTTACCAAACTTTAATTACCCTGATCTGAACCACACGATAGCGTTTCCCATTCCACACAATGGGATCCCAAAGGGATTCCAACTCCACCTAGTGGTACATAAACCAAATAGAGTGCAGGAAGGATGGGCCCTGTAAGCACTCACTAGAAAATGAAAAAACAACAAAGCAGCTGAAAATACCAGATATGTGGTTTGTTTAGTCACAAGAATAAAAGCCATATAACAGCAACAAGATGTTTAGTCTGCTTTTGATATCGCAAAAGAAACAGACTTCAAAAGGTGCAGGCGGGCTCAAATTGGTGCGACTGCATGGAGACATAACCTTTCTGACTCTAATATTTCCTGTTTTCCGAACAAGCCAAACAGAAGCTTCCCAGTGGCCTCAAATTGCAAGGAATGTTTATCACTGCTAACCTGAGGCGAACACAACTTATTAAACAGAGCACACAAAACTTCTAAACATCTTTATGTGCACAAGGTTTTCTGACAGCAAGCTGAAAAATAAACACAGTTAAAATTTTAGTGTGTTGTTGCAGCATTTAAAAGTTAACCTTTCCTTTTTTACAGGCTCAGAAGGAAAAAAGGTCTTAGTGTTCCAAAAATATTTTCTCAGCTTCATCCATCCAGTCACATGGAGATTCCTCTTCAAAGTCCCTGCAGTGAGAGGACCAACAAAGTCAACACAATTTAAGAACTATACTTTCATTCAGTATCCTTCCCATTTCAGTCTTTTTCTCACCCTGTTCACATTAAAATCAATTAAAACACTGCTGTAACTATTTCCCTTTATGTCCAGATGCTGTACAACATCATCTAATATGCTCTGCATTAATGCTGGGATATTAAACAACAATATGTCAGGGTTACTTACGTGTCTTCATCATCAGAGCGTGGCTGCAGTCGGTCCTCGTCTATAACCAGCTCTTGTTCGGGCCCATCCGTGTCATCACCCTGAGGATGGGAGAGTGGTCCCAACAGAGGGTCTTCACCTGAACAACACCACAATGATGAACACATTAAAGATTTCAGTTGGGCTATCTACAGCTTATATTGAGATAAGAGTCTGCTCACAGATCAGCAGACCTCTGTTTATTATGAAGGTGCTGGAGGCTTTGCTCAGCTGAGCCTTCTCCAGCAGACTCAGAAGCCTCTCAGGAGGATTCCTTTCCCATCGTCTTCTCTGCCTGCTGTCCTCTGGCTCCCCTGCAACAGAATGCTTTGGTTTGGCATTTCAGTCTCCGCCGCTTATTTTTGCACCTTTCAGGAAATGAAATTCTGCTGCTACCATACCTTCATGAGTAGAACTTGTGAAGGTCCAGCCAGTTGATGTCACGCTGTCAGATGAAACCAGACTGGCATTAGCTAACACCTGCAGCACGGTGTCTGATGGCTCAGTAGACCACTGCTTTCGAGGGGCGGGGTCTCTGCTTTCGAAGCAGCTTTTTGATAAGTCCATACCTGATTTAAAGGGTTATTTAGGACATATTTTGATGACAAACCATACAGTCTTAAGAACAAATTCAGTAATGTAACCCTGCCAGCAGTGCAACAGTAGATCATTTTCTTCAACATAACATTGTTAGCTTTGACTCCACCTTCAGATGTTGATGTTTTTATTAAACTCTTCTCTCCCAGAAGACGAGCCACATTCTTTCCCTCCTCTCTGTTCCATCGACCTGTATGCCTCGCCTGCTCCTCCCTCTCTGAGGCCTGTAAAAGATTCAAAACACCGCCCTGAATCAAATGCACAGCACGAGCTCTGCGGCCATCTGAACAAACAAAGGGTCCACATTGGATTACCACAGCTGGCAAAGTTGCGTAAGAGTTTAAATTCTCATGCTACCATTAGGTCAAAACAGCAAGTGACTGTGATGAATGTGCAGCCCTAAAATCAGGTTCAACATACTGATTTTCCCTGGGAGGGCAGGTGTGTACGCAAGAGTTTAGAAACCCTGTGAGAGGTCAGGATGGTGTGCAGGGACGGTCTGTCTTTCGGGTTTGTCTTGAACATCTGCTTGACCAAGTACTGCAACTCATAAGGAAGATGACTGGGGAGGGGAGGGTATGCACCCCGGCACACCTTAAGAATCAGACTCTTCCAGCTGGATGCCTGGAACTGGACACAGGAGAAAAGCGTGAAGACACAACAAACCACACTGTGCATGAAGTGTGGAGGAGGGAGTACCGGGTGTCGCAGGGTGCAGAGCTCGTACAGGACGCAGCCTAGAGACCACACATCACTGCAGAACACACAAAGGGAGAAATGGTTATTCATTCACACCAGACATTTCATCATGTACTGGCAGAGTCAGAGAGAACTGGTTAACCCATGCATGAGTTACACAATCACTGCTGAGCCCCTTTAGTCAGAGAACTCAAACTAAATCAGAGACTGAAAATAACATGTAAATGTATGCTGTCAGGGAAAAAAAGCCTGCAGAGAGACTCTAAGCCGGGGGTTCTCAAAGTTTTAATGACTTAGTCCCACTTTAAGAAGCCAGAATATGACTTAACTTTTAGTTAGTCTTTGCACTGTCTCTCTACAGAGGATGACAGTGTTTTATGTTGCTATTTCTTCATTTTATTCAGTCACTTTTTGTTCTGGTACATAGTTGTTATTCATGTATTACTCAAGTGAGTGTTACAGTGCTTGATGCTAGCTGTATACGTCAGTGTTAGGAATGTTCAGTCGGCTATGATGGCAAGAACAGAAGAGTTGGGTTTGAAAAGAGATGATCCCTTGGTATCATTCTGCCCTGCTCTATCGTAACACGACATGAAGTGTGGCTGAATGAAATGTGCAGCGGCAGACTCGAGGGCCACTCGAGGGCTAGCACTTGGTGATCCAAGTCCTTTAAGATCTCTGGATATTTTTGTAGTGCAGATTTCACACATACTTTCAATAACTACTGTAGGCATTCCAATGAACTATAATTATCACATACAGTAATTCCGCATATACGCACAAATATGTACACACACTCTGCAGGTGCTCTACTGTCACCATAGTTTGACCAGATTTGGTTCTGGCATGTCCCTTTTTAAAAATAAAAACCACACAGTTGGTTAAACAGATGTATTATTTGTATGTACAGTCATGGCACAAAGTTGATTTTTCAGATTTTCTTTAGATTATTTTTACATGCTTTTTTTGATATTGTGAATAACACAAGGGTTCTGTGAGATTCAAAACATTTTTATTGGCAAACAAATAAAAATTTAGTATGGGCAGTGACAGCACTGCCAACAATTTTTGCACACAACTGTAGACTATTCTAGCATAGGTTCCTGTTTCTTTTCTCATCGATCTAGTTACTATTAATCCGTATTCACAAATTTTATTCATGTAGAAAACATGCCCAGAAACTCTTGTTAGCACATTTTAGTCAATTCATACACTCACTGGCTATTTTAGTGGGTACATGACGGCCTGCTGAAAACGGGAATCAAAATGGGGAAGAAAGGAGATTTAAATGTAAATGTGGCACGTTAGCGCCAGACAGACTATACTGTATATTTTAAAAACTGCTGATCTGCTGGGATTTTTCTGACACAACTACCTCTGGGTTTACAGAGAATAGTCAGAAAAAAGAGAAAATATCTAGCAAGCATAATTTCCTTGGGTCAGAATGACTTATTGATGCCAGAGGTCAGAGGAGAATGGCCAGACTGCTTTGAGCTAATAGGAAGGCAACAGTAAATCAAATAATCACTTACTACAACCAAAGTATGCTGAACAGGATCTCTGAACGTGCAAAATGTTGAACATGAAAATGCTGCGCCACAGCAGGAGAATAAATACACCGAGTGCCACTCTTGTCAGCAAAAAACAGGAAACCGAGGCCACAATTCACACCAAAATTGAACAACATAGATTAGGAAAATATTGTGCGGTCTTACAAGTCTCAATTTCTGCTGCCACATTTGGATGGCATGATCTGAATCTGGCATGAGCAGCATGAAAACATGCTAATCTCCTGTTCAGCAGCATGCTGAACAGGAGATTTGCAGCACAGGTGTTCAGTTGGCAAATCTGCAGCAACTGTGTTGCTATAATGTTAATATGGACAAAAACTTTGAGAAACCCTCCACCCTCCTATTGAATTAAAGCAGTTCTGAGGGTAAAAGGGGTTTTAACCCAGTCATAGCAAGCTGTACCTAATGAAGTGGTTGGTGAGTGTATATTTACATTTCTGCTTTTAACATTTCTTGTTACAATGGCACACATTTTCTAAGCACAGACACTGATCTATGGAGAAGAAACATAATTTCATCTTTATATTGTTTAATATAAACCGGAGGATCCAGCCGAACGCTCACAGTAGCATACCTCTTATTGTTGTACGGCTTATTGTCCCAGATTTCTGGTGCCACATAATACGGAGTTCCAACATATGCATGAGCGTAAGCCTTCGAGCTGGAACAAATTTACAATCAAATTTAAAATCGACAAACTCAACATTAACTTAAAAAAGCTGAACAGAATCAGGTTCTTTACCTGTTCAAAATACAGGCTGAGCCAAAGTCTCCAAGCTTGACTGTCCCATTATCGGTCAGGAAAATGTTCTGGGTGAGGATGAAAGATAAGTGATGATTTAACATGACACAAGCTATAAGTACAGCCAATTATGGCAAAATGAGATTATATCACATAGATGGGTTGTAATGTTTCTGATCTGGATCAGCAGTTTCATTTTTGTTCATTTCATTCAACACACAACCAAGCAAAATGATTCCGATTTGGATTCAATTGTGCTTGCCTGACATGAAATTCACTGATCCACACCACCGGGATATACAGCAATGACATTGGAATGTCATTCGGGCTGGAGAAGTGTACTCAGATGGTAACAAAGACTGGGAAGGTAGTCAGAATTGAGGGAATCACACTACCAGATGGCAACACTGCAGACATAGAGGACAGCTACAAGTATCTGGGGATCCCACAGGCAAATGTTTATCCATGAAGAGGCTGCTAGGAAAGATGCAACCATGAAGTACCCGCAGAGAGTCAGGCAAGTCCTGAGAAATCAGCTGAACAATAAGAACAAGATCCGGGCTATCAACACCTACGCTCCGCCCGTGAGCAGGTACCTTGCTGGGATAATAACCTGGCCAAAGGAGAAGATAGAAGCCACTGACATCAAAACCAGGAAGCTCCCCACCATGCATGGAGGATTCACCCCAAGTCCAGCACCCTGAGGCTATACGCTAAGCGGAAGGAAGGAGGCCGGGGAATGGTGAGTGTCAGTACCACAATCCAGGATGAGACAATGAACATCCACAAATACATCAGGAAGATGGCCCCAACTCACCGCGTGCTCAGTGAATACCAGGCAGCAGAAACCCAAGAAAAGGAGGAAGAAGAGGAACCACCATGGAAGGATAGGCCCCTGCACGGTATGTACCAGAGGCAGATAGAGGAAGTGGCTGACATCGAGAAGTCCTACAAGTGGCTGAACAAAGCTGGACTGAAAGCAGCACAGAGGCACTAATCATGGCAGCACAGGAACAAGCTCTGAGCACAAGATCCATAGAGGCTGGGGTCTATCACACCAGGCAAGACCCCAGGTGCAGGCTGTGTAAAGATGCCTCTGAGACAATCCAGCACATAACAGCAGGGTGCAAGATGCTAGTAGCCTGCTGCAATAGATGTAGGCTGCCGGGGGATTCCCATGATGCATTGAGTTTTTCCTTTCCAGTCACCTTTCTCACTCACTATGTATTAGACCTCTCTGCATTGAATCATATCTGTTATTAACCTCTGTCTCTCTTCCACAGCATGTCTTTATCCTGTCTTCCTTCTCTCACCCCAACCGGTCGCAGCAGATGGCCGCCCCTCCCTGAGACTGGTTCTGCCGGAGGTTTCTTCCTGTTAAAAGGGAGTTTTTCCTTCCCACTGTCGCCAAAGTGCTTGCTCATAGGGGGTCATATGATTGTTGGGTTTTTCTCTGTATCTATGAAGCGCCTTGAGGCGACTTTTGTTGTGATTTGGCGCTATATAAATAAAATTGAATTGAAATTGAATAGTATACAGAAACATCTGTGCCGAATATGGCCTGGAAGTTCCGAGGTCAAAATCAGACACGCCCCCTAGGGCGAGCTAAGATCCTGTGGGACTTCCAGATACAGACAGACAAAATGGCAGTAACATCAGGAAGAAGGAACACAAGAAGCTAGAGAAGTAGCACGGGGTCAGAGAAGAGCTCAAGAAGATGAGAAGGGTGAAGGTAACAGTGGTCCAAGTGGTAATCGGAGGACTAGGTGCAGTGACTCCTAAGCACAGTCACTGTCTATAGGTCTGTTGCATATTTTTTACACACTGGGCTAAAATATGCTGATCATGGATACCTTTTTTTAAGATGTAATTTAGCTGAAATCTGGAATTACAGAGCTGAATTTGTTCAGTAAATGCTACCGAGTGACATGAGTGTTCAAACTGAGAGAACTGAGAGAACAAACATAGGAAATCTGATTCTTCTCTCTATGTTGAAGGCAGGTTTGACCTGAATGAACCAGAAGACACATTCATTAATGTACCCTGAACAAAGTAAAATGCATAAGCTAGAAAACCTAGACGTGACTGTACCTTGGATTTCAGATCTCTGTGCAGAACTCGCTGATCATGGATATGCTTTGCACCTGCGCACATTTCAGCGAACCACTTCAAGATCTGAAAAAAGAATTTAAAAACCCAATGAAACACAAGTAGGGAAGGGTAATTGTGATCATGAGTGCAGGAAGTCAGGACGTACATTATCAACACTGAACTGGTTTGACTTCTGTTGCTTAATCCTCTGGAGCAGATCTCCTCCACTGCAGTACTCCATAACAATCCACAGGAGTTCATCAGCTAAACAAACACAATCACACGTGCTATTTTGAAATCCAAACAATCGTAACAGTATGCTCATAAAAGGTTTGCAATGACTTTTAAAGCGAGTGATATTCGTGTGTACGATTACCCTCGAATGCCTCCCTGAAAGCCACAATATTAGGATGTTTCATTCTGGACAGCAGGATGGCTTCCCTCCTCGAATTCTCCAGTTTGGACTGATTCTATAAAAATGCAAATGCAAACATGATTGTATTCCATACAGCGCGAAACAAAACAAACAAACAAAGGCAGGCTGACAACAAACAGCTTCCATGTCTCAGTGTAAGCAGCAATCTGGCAGGTTATCAGCAAGGCGCAAAAAACGAAACTAAACTCAAATAAAATAAAAAATTTCCATATCCGACCCCAGGCTGCAACATCACGCCTGGAATTCCAACAAGTCTTATTTTACTTGAATGTTTTATAATCATCACAGTTTCGGGGGAAGATTTGAATCAGACTGATCCGTTTGCTCCAAACAGGTGAGGACATTCCCTCCTTTCCTTGCACATACCTTTGGCAGCTGAATCTCCTTCACCACATATTTTTCCTGACTGCTTTTACACCGCACTAACACGGCCCGGCCAAACGAGCCTTCACCGATCACTTTAACAAGTGAGTATTTCTCCATCGATCTTCTCCACATAAAAGACAAAGAGGGAAAGAGAAAGAGCACACTGGGGGAAATAACTACAGCGGGATGAGCCGATGGAGCCGACCCTTCACATCACTGCTTTTTTTAAGCCGCGTGTGATCGTACAGGGATTTTTTTTTACAATACATACAGAAGAATACCGTCCCAAAATAACCTCCACCTAGACTAGTGCGGTTTATCTGGCCACTACTTCCTTATTATTATATGACGTAGGGCGAGGCGCCACTGTGCTACCCAGCGTGACCGCTAGATGGCAGAACACAACCTCGAAAACAGACTAATAGTTTCATATGTCGTGCAGTGATATTGTAAAAGCATTGTAACAAATTTAGCAGTAGTTTTTTTTAAATGTAACACTATGCATTTGCTTAAAGTTGTATTATATGGTATTATGATTCTATATTATATTTGTATTTGAGAAAAAATATTTTTAACTAATAAAAAGTGATGTTAATAGCTGAACAGCCATGTAATAATAACTCTTTGAATACCAACACTTGTTTCCTCGACATCATATACACTTCCATGGAAATATTAATTAATTAATTAATCAAATAAAGTGCTGGGACCCAGTTAGGTACTGATAGTGAGGCAGACAGCTTTACTTGTGAATCACAAGCATATTAAGCTGAAGTAAAACACATGTGTGTGCGTGCAGGGTAATGACATGGAAGAAGAGGTCCACAATGAATTAATGGAAATGAAACGGACTGTCACTATTCATCATAATGAAACGACTGGTTTGATATAATAGTTCTGATCAGGTAACTGAAGTTTTTGAGTTTAACCCCTCAAGCAAGGAAGTCCACCATAAATGATCCTGTTTTTCATTTCTTAGCAAATGCAATACAAAAAAACTGGCAACCAACCAACAAAAATGACTACAAAAACACATTAAATGTTAATAATCATGACTTTGCCCCCCCCCCCCTCTTTTTTTTTTTTTTTTTTTTTTTTAACGAAAACGCTTATTTGAAGGTAGGTAGGTATTTGTGGAGGACAGGGGCCTGTTTACTACTATGTTACATCATCCCTCCTTTTGACAACATGCAGTAAGGCTCTGAGCTGCGGTGGCCAGTTGTGTTCTAGTTTTGAAAGTGAAATCTTTTCCTATTCTTCCTATTTCAGTTTCTCAACAGTTCAAGGGCATGCTTGTGTCATATCTTTTTGTTTCATTATGCATCAAATGATCACAGTGGGTGACGGGTCTGGACTGCAGGCAGGCCAGCTGAGACTTGAAGTCTTTCACCACAGAGACATGCTGCTGTTATATGTGGAGAATGTAATTTGGCATTGCCTTGCTGAAATAAGCAAACCTGTTGCTGAAAATGGTGGAATCGTTTGGCAATAGTGATTTATCATTATGTCACTGCATCCCAGTACCAGGTGGTAGCAAGCTGAATGGGACCTCTCCACTTTGCGTGGGTTTGAGCTGTAGAAGGAAGCCAGAATCACAGACGAGAGGAAAACATGCAAAGTCCAGACAGAAAGACCCCAGCAAGATGGATTCAAACCCAGGACCTTCTTTGCTTTGAGGCAGTAATTCCAAATACAATTAATATTGACAGTAGATATTGGATAGCTTCCACTGCGCAGCTGTCAGTCTTCAGTGTAGTGCTGCCTCAGGATATGAAGCTGTGAAGATTTTTATTATTATTTATTTATTTATTTGAGCGTTTTTGGCATTCGCCTGCAGAGATTTTTTTTTTCAGATTCTCTTAATCCTTTAATGATATTATGTGCCACAGATAAGGAATTATTTGCCATTTTCCCATTTCTACTTGATAATATTACAGTCACATTGTTGCATTGTTCCTTACGCTGAATTCACAGGCTGGTGAAGCACCCCCCTCCTAGCTTTACTTCTAAAAGACTTGACGTCTGTATGATTTTTACACCCAGCCATGTTTCTAATTAACCTTGTTAGTTGTGAGATATTCCACCGGATGTCAGATTCTTTATAAAAAACAATGCAATCCATCATTTTTACTTGTTTACACTCATGTACATAAGCTATAAAAGTCTAAATATAAGATCCTGCCAGTACAGCGTTTTGAAATCAGTCTACAGAGCATCACACCAGCTTAAGCATCCATGTGAGAGTCTGCTAATTAACTTCCAGATGGCAATGAATGAACTGGTGTGTAAATGTGTAAATTGTGCAAGGAAAGAAAGTGTCATTTGTAGCTCAGGAGTTGGAAGTTGAGCACACACCTCTGCTGTGCTTTAATGATCAGCAGAATCCCCCAAACAGCATCTTCTGCGTTTACCATAGAACCACAAATTATTTGTTTCATTACCTTCTGATATGCTTCCCCCTCTTTGGTATCGCTCTGGTTGCACCTATTAGCAAATAGCTGATCCTCCTCAGGAGGAAAATAAAGACAGTTACGAATTATGGTCCAACAGTTTGTTTACAGCTTCTGGATTATGCTGCACAAGCTGTTTGGGGAAATGTGATGGACATTTTCCCTTATTTTGGCACATATAATGATGTCTCATTTAGTCTGGAAAGAAGCCCTGACAAACTCTCAGTAGAGCCTATACTGATAAATGGTTGGGGGACTATATGCAGCATGGAAGAGCTATCTCTTTATGACAAGCTGTTAACTTTGCATTACAGAATTTAAAGGTAAATCAGAAAACCGATGAAGTTCAGCCTCTTGCTGGTGATTTCATCTACTTCCACAGAATAGTGTTTCTCCAATAAAACTAAAAACATGCTTTAAATACAAAGTTTGTTGGCCACCAGAGGACCAAACTGTAAAAGTTTGTTTTTCTCTGACAGAGCTATTTTACATCACATTAAACGTTTGATTTGCGAGGTATTTGCTGATTCTATATGAAGGGCCTTGCTGTAGGCGTTTGTGGTATCAGACCGTATCAGATGCTGTGACTCATCTAATTTGTGCTGCTTCATAATTGATGGACGGCTGGCATGAAGCAGCTGTGGGGCAATAAAAATTAAAAATTAGCTTACAGGTTTCTCAATTCAGGATTTAGGCGCTGTATGATATATGGACAGGATCATGGAGGACATCAAAGTGAAATACAGTCTACAGTGCAATACATTTACATTTCATGTTCTTGAAAGAGAATACAAAAACACAGGCCAAGGAACAAAAATGACAAAGAAAACCTGTATTGATGACCTTCTTTCACTGTAATATATTTTAAGAGAAATTATGTCATGAAATTTAAGCTTCATTTAATTTTTTATGTTTGACATTATAAGTGGAATACACCTTTTGTAACAAAAAAAAAAAAACCTTGATGTCTTGCCAATTTAATTTCTAGGAGAAGCTTATAGTATATTGAAAGCCATCAAATGTTCGGTCGTGGGAACAATTTGAAATCCATTGTCAGTGAAGGTGAATGTTTAAGTCCATCAGGGAACCATAAACCTGCATAAGATGTAATATGCAGTGTTTAAATTTAAAAAGAAAAAAAGCAGGGCATGAAATACCGCTGCAATATATTGTAACAACAGTGCATTGCCCAGGTGGCATTAGTATGAGAAAGTTAGGACAGTAGTAATAAATCTTCAAAATGAATGCTCTGAGCAGCTTTGTTTAATAAAAACAGCAAATTATAAGGAGCAAGCATTTTTTTTAAAAAATATTCATTGATATAAGCTACTTCATGGAGGAAATATTAAAGATGATGAGTACAATATCTTCAAACCATTGTTTCATTACCCACAGCTGTAAGCTACTCAGCTGTTCAAACAGAATTGGATTGAATGAATTCAATCCAATGATCAGCCATCAAAGAAGCAAGACTATGATTCAATGCACCGTGTGGGTGATGAAGGGCAGATCTAAAGTTCACCTGAATTATAAAGTCCATTTGAGAGACATAAAGCAACACTTTATCACCGTCCTTTCCCTCAGGCCACAGTGCTGTCCTTCAGATAATTATCTGGGATATTTTTCACCTTGCCCCTCTTTCTTGTTACACTGTCCTCAAAGATAATTATCCTTCACATATTTTTGGATTTGAATCCTACTGAGTAAAAAAGGACAGGCTAAACAGTCTAAAGAGAATATATTCATTCACTTACTAAAGCCCCATATTCAAAATCCCACAAAATTAAAGAATAGATCCATTATAAGAAACTATTAATTAAAATACCGATTTCCTAGGTGGTTAATACCAATGCAACATTTTCAGTAGTAACTGCTTAGATGTTGCTGCCATCCAAAGAATCAAAATAGAAATCTGTGGATGTTTTGTGAAACACTGTGTATCATATTTAAAGGTGAATGGCTAGGAGATTTAAAGAAGCAGTATCTCTTTGGGCACTGAAGGAAAAAAGATACGCCTATGAAGCAGGAAAGGGAAAAATATCTACAAAGTAGTATAAAATGACCAAACTAAAGCTATGTAATCTAAAAATTGTACTTCATTACAGAGGTGAGTATATGTGGTGTGGTACTTTCCTTAATGCGCACTCTAATGTTCACATCATCCTGGGTGACATTAGTGGTTGAGAGCTTCTGTGGCAGTTCAAAGAAACTTAACAGCACATTTAAGACATACAGGAAGTGGGGAAAGACATAACAATATCATTATCAGACAACTAAATCACCTAAACAGCTTCAGTGGAATGCCTAGACCTATGTGAGCTCAAGAATGAAAGATAAATGCATTTTTCCCCCCAGAGATAATGAACCAAATATAGCACGGGCCACTTCTGCAAAATGAAAGAAAGTTCATAAAATGTATATAGTAGCGGGATAATGTTCGTAATCAGAGCAGACGTTCAACAAAACAGCATCCAAAAAAGGGAACACGTTTCTGAGTGTGTAAAGAGATAGACGCCAAGATATCGAAGACATCGAGATGAAAAGAAACCATGACTGATTTTCCAGGTTAGCTGGAGAACGAAACAAGGGCTGATTTTTGTCATCCCAAAGCAGTAAGAATTGACACACCTACAAATAAAAACCTCCGAAATATCATGAGAAATATATCATAGACGTCATGGGATTTTGTGCTGCTGGTACACCATGTGCAGTCATGTGATGTTTTGCAGAGGTACTATTCTAGTGCTTATAGACTTTTGCAGTATTTTGGAACATTTACCACACAACCACCAGAATGCCAGAGGAAGTTACCTCATAAACTCAGAGTACCAGCATCAGGGAGCAGTTCCCGGAGGAAAATTTTGCTGCTAACAATAGCTGTTTTCTTTTCCATTCCTCTGGTCTGGTATTTTTCACTGGGAAAGTGTATTATTTTTCACTTGATCTGGAGACAAATATCCAGCTCTAAAGCTTGTTGATTTTTGACTCTCGCTGTCTCTACTAAGTGGAATCAGGTGTGTGAGAAGTGCTAACCAGCTGCAAATCATCTGTAATCTTTCCAGCCTTACGTACGGGTCTCTGACTTCCCTACTTTACCAGACTGTAGACAATCCATCTTCACCAGCCTGAGTCCAGCTACTGATGCCCTCTCATTGTACTTTCCTTGTACGTATTTCCCTCTTCTGACTGCCCCTCTCTTGTCTTTCTCTGGCTGGGCTTGACACCGCTGGGCTCCATTTCCCCTCCCTTGTCCTGCATTGGTAAATCCATAAGCTGCCAACTTCAACCTTTCTTCCTGGCCCCTGGACTCAGTATTAACTTAACATGTGAATAGCTTGCTCTTTATTGCTACACCCTACTTCTTCTTCCTGTATTCTTCATTTTGGTTCTCTGTTCAGCCTTAACAATATCCAAGACCACCTGAAGTAAATCAGTTGCAACAACTTTTCAGGATGAAGTGCTTCATTTATGTATCATATAAAATAGGTTTGCTGCGATTCAAAATAGAATTAAAATGGTAGTACATTTGGAATCCTGTACTCGTGAGCTTTTGGAGACAGACAGAAGAATCAGCATGTTTCTCCTGGGAGGCCTTCTGTGCTGCAGAGGGTTGATAGCAGAGTTGATTACGCCAAACAATACCTCGGTGTTGTGACAATTTAGATAGGAGCTCAGAGAACGCTCCTCATACATCTTCTCTGCATATATCTCGTATTGCAGTATAGGTTCTCTATATGGCCCTGAAAATATTTGCACTTTTTTGGATGCTGTGTTTGTAAGGAGTTGTGTTTTTTGAGTAACAAGAAGACATTAATGATGGATTTTTCCTTTTCTGTTCAGCCTTTAATGAAAACTGTGCCATTTCTGCAAGCTTTGGGAAGCTCTCTGTGTTTTATTTTTTCTTTTTCCTTTGAGACAGTGCCTAGAGATATGGTTTCAGATCTCTGGAAAATTTGTGAGGCAGTAACTTTTGGTATTTAGGAATTATCTATAAAGTTATTGTACCCAGGTTTCACCCAAGTTTGGAAATAGGCTGCTGCTAGTTTCCTAGTTTGAGTTTTGACTGAAGTGTCTTAAAAGGCAATGGCAAGTGCACACAAGGAAGACATCTGTCTGAGGATACCAATGCTTTTTCACTAATGCTCTTTTACTCCCATCCCTCAGAGCCGGTCTCCTCTTACTAGGAAATAATTTGGATGAACTTGTGAAATGAAGTTATGAAGAGGAGAAGTGAGGCAATGTGGAAGCCATCTGAGATTTGGGTGTTTTTCTCATCATGAGAAATTGGAATGTTATTGATGAAGAGCTGCAGACATACAGCCCACAGGTTTATTTTATTACTAATGTCTGGGGAAAAAAATAGACAGATTTGGTATGTCTATTTATAAGAAAATAGAAACCAGTGACTGAAAATTCCAAGTAGGTGCGAGGTGCAACATGGTAAAATCTACAGAGAGCAACAGCAAAGCTGTCTTCTGCCCTGTGTGATATTAGTGCTCATACTAAAGCTTCACTCATAATCTCACCTGTGGCAAATATACAATCACCAATTAGCCTAGCCCTCCTAACTGCATGTCTTTGGACTGTGGAAGGGAGCTGGAGTACCCAGACAGAACATGCAGACTTCACACACACAGAAAGGCCCCGGCCAGATGGTGGATTTGAACCCAGGACCTTCTTGCTGTGATGCGACAGTGCTAACTACCACCCCACTGTGCTGCCCTAAATAGTAAAGCTGATATATAAAAACTGTATCACCACTATTCTGCATATAGATCATCCTTATCTGTCTGATACTTTATAATCACATTTTAATTAACTCTATGCACACCCATGTTAAGCCCATTTAGGTGATTTAAGTAGTTCCGGCTCATTAGAGGTCTTAAAAAGACAAGATATCTCTCTCAGAGAGTAAAACTTTGCACGTGGAATCAATTCGGAATGTTACAATAGGAAAGGCAACAGAAAAATATTGTTTGCACTAGCTCACAATCATCTATCACCCCCAAGTCTAAATCTCATACTTCTGCAACTACATCTTCTTTTTGTTCTCAGTACCGCTGGCCTTACAAAGTGTGTAATATGTATTCTCTAAGACATACCAATTTGTCATAACATGACCTTGCAGCTGTAGCACAGAGGACTGTGGGTCAGACTGACCAAAGAGTGTACTCACTCACTTACATACTGCAAAATGCTACCAAATGCAGTACAAGTTTAAGGTTAAGCTTTATTTGTCGCACACAGTATAGTCACGTATGTACCTAACTGACTGTGCATGAGGAAAAAAAGAAAGAAACAACCAACATAAACAATAAACCAAAATAAACAACAGTGCAATCATAAGAGACGTCAATGACTGAATATTGGTGTAGTGGGGGAGGAGCTTAAGTCTCTGTCTCATTTAACAGTCTAATGGTCTGAGCTAGATGCTCCTCCTGTTCCTCTGTCTTGGTCACCAGTAGACCATAGCGTCTCCCTGATAACAACAGAGAATACAATCTGTTGTTGGGAGTTGGGGTTCCCAGCAATCCTCTTGGCTCTTGTTCTACATTGTTGATGCCTTTCAGACTTGAGGGGAGTGGCCTTGATTGTTTTATCAGCTGAGTAACCCGCCTTCCTGAGGGCCAAGCGGTCCTGTTGGGTAAAGCTTCCCATCCAGGTGATGATACTTCAGCTACCACAAGTTCCTGAGTCGGAGGAGTACAGGCCAAGGTAACTCAGTTTAGTGAGTGACCCCAAAGGGACTATTGTGTTAAATGCTGAGCCATAATCAATAACTAGCAAGCTTAATATAAGCCTCTCACCTGGTGGCCAAGTGGGTGGGGTGGAGTGGAGTAGAGGGGAGTGAGTTGGGTAAGGCTTCATTTGTACAGCTACTGGGGTTCTGTGCAAATTGTAGAGGGTCAAGAAGGATGTGATGACGATTTTTGTTTTGTTTTTTTGCTATAGTTCATTGACATACTGTGAATGTTCGCCTAGATATTATATTAGATATTATATTAGATATATTCTAATTATGCCAGATGCCTCATTTTCTTCACCTGTGTCACATGCTTATGTGTTTGCTATTCTTAGCAGGGATTTGACAGAATGATGTAAGGAAGAGATGTAGGGATGAAGGACCCAAAGCTGCCAAACGGGAAAGCTTTGGTTACACAGCGTCAATCTTAAGTGATGTCGTCAAGCTATGATGTGCTGCGCAGCTGGATCACCTGTCAAACCGAATGGTACATCCACAGAAAAAAAACCCAGAACTCCTTCTCCAAAAGGCCAATAAAGTCCAAGAGGTATTTATTCATTTAAAAGGTAAACCATGTTGGAAAACACACATGGGTGTGTGCGTGTGGTCTCTGGAAGGTAAACAGAGGTGCTAATAATATAGAGCAGACATTTTTCCTTGATCAAATATACTCTCTCTGTATGGGCTTTACCTTTTTACTAAGTTCAAACAAACTGCTAATTTTGAAACCCCGCTAACCAGAGCCTCCATATATCCCTGAGGGTGAACCAGCGAACCCTGGGCTGTAATCCCTCTATCCCTGTCTGTGAGCTTTGAGTAACAGCCTCTGATCCTCTTTGCTGATGTGGTTTGTCTGGTCTATGTTTTCATGAATTCCCTTTACTTCCCTGCCCATATTAACATGGTAATTGTCAGATCTCTAAAAGAAGACATACACAGCTAATTGGCACTTCCTTTAAGTAGAGCAGGGACTTGTGAATCACAGTAGGAAACAAAGAACGGAAAAATGTGGGTGGGATTTTATTTGAAATTAATAAGATGGAGTAACTTCAAAGTTAGTTTACATTCTAGTTAATGTGATCCACCTGTGTAGCTGTGTTTGATGTTGTGTGGGATGCACGTTAGTATTGAAGTTGGTTGTGTAGTTTTTATTTATGCCGCTGCCAGTACATTTAAATATTCCACTACAAAATAACTGCTCTGGGGGGGAAAGTGAGGGTGACACTCTGCTATCTTTCTATACAGGCTCTCCAGATATCCTGCAGCATTATCCATTATGCAATATCTTTATGGAGATTGGTGTTATAGAAGCACAAAACCTTTTTTAAACATGGTTGCTCTTAAGGGCAGCAATTATCTTGCCCAAAAGTGCTGATGGAAAAAAATTAATAATTAGAAAGAACTAATTGATGTTGATGTATCTATCTGGCAGATTAAGTTCAACTCTCTCAAGGTTATTTAGGACTCTCTTTCTTAAATAATTACCATGGCACTGGGAGCTCAAAACATTAGGAAAACATCTTTGCTGTTACGACAATACAGAAATGTGCTCTTCTTAAGTTTCAGTGTGTTAAGCTCTCAGGGGCGTTGTAATCCTCCTAAAATGCTGCAGTTTTAACTGCCTCTAATTTAAGCAACATTCACTACGTTGCCTTTGTTGAGTTCTCCTGATGTTGTTTTTCATCTCTTAAAGGTAAAAGGAAAAGCAATTTGGAAATAGACAATTTGCCTTAGGGTTCTTTTGGATCCAGTCCACGTAGTCTTTCTTTGTTTTTGTTTATATTAAGTTTACTTAGGCTGACCTTTAAAATATTAAAAATAAATACCCCTTTTTTTGCCTTCAAGACTGCCTTGGTACAGATTTGAAAAGGTGCTGGAAACATTCCTCAGGGATTCTGGTCCATATTGACATGATGGCATCACATAATTATAGACAGTGGAATTTAAGGATGCTCAGTTCATCTTGAGGAGCCGACACAAAATCTCCTAAATCGTTACATCACCACGGCCAGTCTGAACCAGTGAAGCAAGTTAGGATGAATCCGTGCTTCTATGGTTTAGCTAATCCAAACTTCCATATGTCCAAGGAGAAACGATGACTCATCAGACTAAGTAATGATTTTTCTATATTCTGTTGTCCAATTTTGTTGAGCCAGTGCAAACTGGAGCCATAGTTATCTCTTCTTAGCTGATAGGAGTGGCAGCTGGTGTGGTCTTCTGTTGCTGTAGCGCATCAGATTCAATGATGCCACATTCAAAATCACCTTAAATTGCTTTTTTTCTGATGCTCAGTTGAACTTTGAGATGTTGTCTCATTCATACCTAAAAGCACTGAGTTGTTGCCATGTGATTAGCCGATTAGATTTTTGCAATAGCAAACAATTGACGAGGTTTACCTAATAAAGTGGGCTGGTAAGTGTATACTACTACAGTTGTGGTGATGTGATCCTGCTAGTAATGATTGTATTGTTTTTTGAGTACACGACTTCATAGTTCATCATTTGTATTTGGTCTTTAAAGCTTTGGCTAACTTGAATTTGTTTGTTGACTCCATTGGGGTTTTAAATCATCACCCTCGCTTATAAAAAACAAACTTCTGCTATCTAATCTTATTTTTAGCTCTCTTCCAGCATAAATTAGGTGTCTATAAATCTGTTTGTGATTCTTAGAGCACAAAAAATATGTACAGCTCAAGGTGAACATCAGCACCAGTCAGTCTAAATTCACGTCAGTTACGTCAGTTGTAATATGTCTTCATTCAGGAGCTGATGCGAGCAACTGAATCTCTCAGCCACCACTCATTTATCATGTTTTAAGACAATCAGCCTCTTACTTGTTACAAGATCTCAGATTGAATGGTACACCCTGTCAGTCTGAGATTCGGGTGCAGATATAAAAGAGGGAATGCTCCAACGTGACCCCAATGTGTTTGCGTCTGCTGATGAGGCATCTGGTTGACTCTCTGTAACAATCACTGCTGATATCAATCAGCACAGGAGATCAGAGAGAGGGAGAGAGCAGAATGCAGAGGAGCCATACTAATATATTAAACAGAGCAAGTACTGAGAGGGATATTTCTCCAGTGGGGATGGGGGGGAGGGGGCGTTGCCATTATCTGGGTGATGTTGAGAATTGTGAGAAAATGGGCATGCTAATAAGGGCTAAAACACATCGAGAACAGCTGCATTGTAAATGAGCTGACTTTGTGCACTTGAGCTCGGATGTGGTGTTTGTTAATCAAAGAAAGGAAAAACAGAGAACAAATGGCTAAAAATAGTAACTGGAAAAGCTGTGTTCAGCTCGCACCTCTAATGACACGCATGCAGCGGCGGTAATTGCTAAGAAAAGGTTGCCATTATTGTTATTCACACTGTGAAGGCAGGGTGAGGAGCTACGAGATAACCCGACATTAAACTGATGGCCCGACGGACGCAGAGCGCCTCAATTTCCCAGGGTATGATTGCATCTCAGGCTTTGTCTGGAAGACTCTGAAGCTTTTAAGCTGAGAAGCCTGATCAAAAGGCAAATACTCTGACTAGAGGTTACTAAATTTACTTCATCAATAAGGTGGAAAAATTAAATTCACAGCACTGCCCATCCTTATCCTCTTTGTCGATCAGAAAAAAAATGACTCCCACATGTAGCGAACACTATCAAGATCAAGAAGTCATGGGAAAAAAGCTTTTTAGGAATGCACGACTGTTCGTTTTTGCTCCGGGGCGTCGACTCAAAGAAGACTTGAAAAACCAGACTTCCAATAAACATTTATTTACAAAACAAACATAATGGCAAAGAATAATTTGAGGGTGAATACAAAACGTGATAAAATGATAAAATACGTTACCATACACAATGTATATCTTATGAATGTGTTAAATAAACTATGCTTTGATTTTTTTTGGGGTCTGAATCGAGGAAGCAGGCAGCCAGTGTCGGATTGCTTTACATTATAGGGATTATTGCATTTCTGTTTGTGTTTAAGGCAAGAATGAGTGATGAAGAGGAGACCGCAAACACTTCACGTAACAATGAGGCAATATTACTTCTGTTCATCACAGGGCGCACTATCACATAAACATTAAAGACCAAAGAAGAGGAAGACAAAAGAAAAAAAAGAGAGGGAGAATACACTTTTCATTAAAGAAATAGTTATGTAACAATCTTACAAACAGGATTGGTCCATACATTTTTCATTTAAGAACAGCTTTTAAGAGAAGTACCACTTTTCAAAGCCATGTGTGTGTGCTGCATTATGAAACAGTCCCTGCAGTTGTCAGATGAGTAGTGTCCCATGATGTGCAGAGCACCATAATGACTTGATGTCTTTGGTGCCTGATGTGCTGTACTGGTGTGAGTGCACAGAGTCCTCTCCCTTTTGTCGTACCGCCCGAGGTCTCCGCCTGTCCCTGTCTCTCTGATGCTCTCTTCAGTAAGGGTACTGCTTTTGCTTCTTCCCTGCGAAACAGGACAGCCAGGTGCACAGCAGCATAGCACCCGCCGCTCCTGCCCCTGTGCAGTAATACGCCCAGCCGATCTGACAGGAACCTGCAGAGGATGAAAAAAGAAAAGGTCTTTTCACCCTCTAGAAAAACATTGTAACAGATTCAAATTAATCTGGGCAAATAGGTCTTTAGCCAGTAAGACAGTCGCTTAATTTTAATGGAGAACGACACAGCTTACTCTGTATGTATAGCCCTTTTTAGGAAAACTGCCTAAAAATCTCACATCACTTCTGCTATGAAGGGGAACTCGAATGTTTACTCCACTCAGATCAACTACACTGTAAAATTGGACCTAACAGCTCACCCATGCTTTGAATGATAATTGAGCATTACGCTATGCAAAACACACCGAACCATTCAGACGTTAGTTTGAAACGCCCAATCATTTTGTTTGAGATATATCACGAGAACTCCGCACCGCGCCTTTGATCTTGCCCTAGATCTAACATTAACGTGTTAATGTTAATCACAGAGAATGGTGGCAACTACTTAACATCTCTGCTCAGGCTACTATGTTCCCATCTTCTTGTGAAATACAGCTAGCACTGTTGAGAAAATATGCACAAAACAGAGCCCCAATTCATGTGCAAACAGTCTGCTATGTGGGAGATGAACAATTAGAGACTTGGAGAAACGCAGAAATGGAGTCTCTGGAAATTACAGTGATGCAACAAAATGCTGAAATGCAAATAAAACCTAAACCATTAAGTGCCTCCTTTAGACACACCTTGCATAATCATCAGAGGTAATTATATGCATTATGAAATAGGATACAGTGGTTGAGTTTCTTTTGAAAGTGTTGAAAATACTTATTTCCCTTTTTCTGTGGCATTAACAAAAAGTACATCCCCTCTTCTTAAATGTGACTGTAGCTTATCTATTCATTCAAATTAACGACAAGGGTATTTTCCACTTGCAAAACATATCCCATCAAAGGAATCACTCGGATCCTTCATGCTTTGCTTCTTTGGACTCAGGTATGGAAATGAACACGTACGCAGTTAATGCCTCCTGCAGAGGCATTCAGAGTTTTCAAGCACTGACTACAGCCTTCATGGCTAATTAATGAGAGATGAATTAATGAAGGACTGCTTCAGATGTGGTGAAAGCATCATTCGTCGTCACCATCTTATCATAGTGTTGACATAAATGAGACGAACCTTGAGTCGCCAGTTGCTCTGAACAAAACTTTCAACCAAAAGCACTTGTTAACACAAACGTATATGTGCCTGTTCCTCCACAGAGGAAATAAAATGAAAACTGCGAATTCAACATAATTACCTCTGATAGCGTGTGGTGATGTGTTCTTGAAATTTAAAAGGGAGAAATCTGTTTGAATTATGTGGTTTAAGAGTAGATGCTGCTAGAATGGCAGAATCGGTGTGAATCCATAATTCATGTGACAGAAAACTGGATTAAAAATCACAGTTAATGTTTGCTGATGGTGTTCCTAATACATCTGGCTGCTTAGCATTTATTAACTTGCAACTTTTAACTTCATATTAGCAACATTTGCATTTTTTTTTCTTGTGGCAACAGTTGGAGAGGACAGTGAAGCTGTTTGGTTTTCCATTAATCTGTTCAGAGTATCATCTCAGCAGCGACAGAGCACATCTTCATGAAATGGGATACAAGTACTACAACCTGCGGCTATTTTGCCCATTTCCAGTCGGAAAATTGATTAGGATGAATAAGCAAATAAACAGTGGTTATTTTTTTTTTTACATTTTATTATTTATTTATAATCTGTGTGAGTGCTTCTTCATATTCTGCAGTTGCAAAAAGAAAAAAAAAACCACATGTAGCCTGTGTGCTGAATTACATTTTAATGTTTGCATCCACTGAAATGTGCATCATACGTCTGTTGCCCGGCACCTTCTTTGACCTGTATGCTGAACGGTAGCATGCAGCATAGATAATCCAGTCCCCTTAGTTATTTTAAATCCCACCTAAAAAAGCAAAGAAAAAGTAGTGCATGGGCAGATTTGTTTGCTTTCACGACTAAGAAATTAGCATTAGCAGAAATTTCCCCCAAAAAGTCTATCTTGAAGATTGATTACTGTATGTCGCTGAAGGAAGAAAGACATCTGAAAGCAAACCAAACTGCACGTTAATCAAAATGAAATTTAAACGGATCTGTTTTCCACTGACTTTTTTCATTTATAGTCAAACTTGTTCACTTTTAATTTGTGTGAACCCAGGTAGAAGCTTTAGAGCTAGCAGGCCTATAAATGCTAATAAGTATTTCTTCCCTCCACTATTTGTTTTGTTTTATTGGTAATAAGATTTAGTAAAGATACACATTTTTCTTCTTTCCTTTAAACTTGTAATGAAATGTAAAAAGTAGAATGATTGTAGTGAAGAGGATAGAAAAAATCTCATAAACTGAAGAATATTCACATGGGAGTAGGCTTTAATTACCAATATCTATAGTGATAATGATAATCTGTGTCCCCTTTATTATGCAGGTCAAATGTTTTGTGCAGCTCCATACAGATTCTTTTAATTCAAAAATCAGTTTTTATAGGTTTCCCATCCCTAGACTAGTGGTTCTCTGGTGCTCTTTTCCCTACGGCACGCTTTGATTCTGGACAAAAATATAAGAGCTGAATTTTCTCGAGGTTGATTTTGAGTATTCATGGTCCACACTCAGTGTTTTTAGTGAACCCCACTAAGCATTCAGATCAAGTCAAGATCCAAGCATGTGGGTGACGAATATCAAAATGGGCTGGGATGCTTCCAGGGATCCTCAGAGAGGATGAGCCTTTTAATTTTAATCCAGTGACATTAAAAAAAATCTCCATGTATTCTTGTGTTGAGTGTTAATAATATTAATCCAAGTTCCCAATAAAATATTTTACATCCAGTGAAAAACCAAACACTCTTTGATTAGTATCAAATAAAGGAGCAGCCGCAGTATGAAAAGCTTTTCCACCTCCCTAGTGTCTGATAAAGTAGCATATTACTGTCTGTGAGATAGTCCTGATAATACCAGCTGCATGCAGAGCACAAATCAAAGTATTGCTTATTCTCGGCACACATTTAAAGCTATAAAACATTTTGGAAATGGACAGCTACTGGATCTTCTGCTGTTAATTTTTTCCAAATGCATTAATCAAAACAACAAGAAATCACATCTTTTTTGACTACCAGAGAGAGACAAAAGGCAGCATGTCAACACATAAAGACAAACATCGGTCGTCTGTTTCACGTTTTCTGCGATTCGTCTGTTTTTGGGAATAAAAGATCCAGCGAGCACGGCACAAATTTATGAACCATCTGTGTGTAATTAAAGCCTCTGTGTGTGATGGATCTCCCTTGCAGACATCTTACCTAGTTGAAACTGGCTTGAGCTGTTGTTGCAGGTTTGCTGTACTTCCTCGCTGTCCCATCCCAGTGGATAGAGTGCGCAGCCCGATCCTATGAGCAGACCTGAGAACGAGATGAAGAGCAGGACAGTCGGGTCATGTGACGAGGGAATAGCACTAAAGACCGATCACCGGGGGTTCAAAAATATCACAAAACGTAGCAGCAGGCTGCAAAGACACCGTTTACGAGATAAAACCTGCAGCAAGGACAAACTCATCATCAAGGTGCTCGCTCAGCTCCTTGACGAAGGCCAGCATTGTTTTTAGGAAACCTCGCCTCTCCGGGTTTTTTTTTATAATTTAAGAATCTTTTAAGCGCTGTGAATAAAAATGCAAAGCGCCATGTGTTTTCTTATTTGTTCCATCCAGATATCAAGCAAGGTTTAATTAATTTTAACCTCAGGTTTTGTGCGGATTCTTCCTCATTATTTGGTCAATGATTTAATTAAAATGATCAAAAAGAGACAATGAGCTGTTGCTCTACAGGCATACGTGTGACCTCACCTCTGTGGTTCTTCCTTCTCCTTATCCGCAGCTTCTCATTCTTGTTCTTCCTATTATGTTTTAGCACATATCACCAGAGAGGCAGCACTCACCGCGTCCATCAGTTCTACCTCTGAACTAAGCCTCGCAATACTTTGGTACATGACACGGGCTGTGATTTTACTACTCTATCACATTTATACAGCAACAAAACAAAGCACCACAGCCATGTAGCTCATAAAACTGAAACAAATGAATGAGAACATATGCAAATAACTTGGCAATTTCTCACTGAGGCAACAGTGAAAAAAACAAGCATTTTTGGTACACAATAATTACTGTAAAACTCTGGAAAATCCTTGAGGGACTTCTTTATGTCAGTGATTAAAGAGACTTATGATTATGCCTAAAGCTGCGCACAGAGACAAGAGCAAAATCTAGTCAAGGCAATTACATTAAGGATTAATATCCTCAATATTTGCCTGCAGCCAGGTCTTGACAAGTTATTCCCTGGATGTCAAGGCCTGTCTCTTAAAATTACCCTGTGGGGGCCCCTGGTAGGTGGCTCTGCCATCACATTAGCTTAATCCCCTCAGATGTGTCTGCTCTGCTATCAGTTATGGGATGTGATGATGGCAGCAGAGGGAGAGACGGGAAGAAAGCGCTGCCTTCCAACCTGATTACCCCTGCCATCCAGGTCTGCCTTATTACATCTAGGCCAGATAACAAGCAGGAATTAGTCCACATGTTAATGAGGATGGGCTAGACAAACTGGCTAACATCTGAGGAGGAGTAGGTAGAGTGAAAGAGACATCTGTGTTGTCCCTGGTCACAGCCAAAAGGACAAACGAAAACGGGCTGTCTCAAATCAATTGGGTGAAACTCTGGCATGTTGATGAGAATGAGGGGATAGCAAAAGGCTCTGACCATGTCTGTGTCATTACAGCTCAGGATCAGAGGGGATCCAGGGATTTTAATACATAACAACTGAGCTGTTTCTCCCTCAAACCCTTAAGAAAACTTCAGACGAACTCCTCCTTCAGACCTAAAAATACTACCTTTAGCCCGTGCACTGCAGCAAAAGCGAAACAGGAGCATTTGATGTAAATCCCTATTCAAGCAACCACTATGGATACCTGATGAGTCTAAAAACCCACTATTTTAAAAGGTGCAAAAATGTATTTAGGAGGAAGGGTGCATTCACGCAGCCATTAAATTTTCTCGGTTACATAATGTTACTCGGTATGTTTTGATTCAAATTTGTAATAGCAAAGACTGTAAAGCATGCCAGCATGATAATGTATTCATGATTAATATTTAACATAATTTAAAATTCTCTTTCAAGTGTTGTGTAATGCAGAGATAGAGCAGCATGTAATCAAACTGAATTTCCTTGCAGCAAAATGAGAGGAGGTAAAAAAAAAAGAAAAAAAGAGCAAAAAAAAAAAAAAAAACGACTTTATTTCCCAGAGATGTTATTATTCTATCCAGTGAGGTATAATATTTCCATTTGAAAAATCAAACTTGATGGCAATTCTCAATCATACTTTGGTTAACACGTTTGCTAAAACGATCAAAACCATAAAGTTGCTCAGTTCTGCAGCAGGCACCAAACAGAGTAGAATGGGAAAAGAAAGACTTCATTGCATAGTTTCCACATCAGGTCAGATTATGATGATGACAGTGAATGCTGGAAATTGCTCCAAGACTACGGGCGGGAGGGGAATTATTGCCACAACAAAGACTGGAGCTGAGGTTCATTGTGTAAGCGCCTAAAATCAAAGGTTTCCATGTGAAATGTCACTGTTGGCTGTTGTTTTTTGGAAGTAAACTCCCAGAGTCTGCAACGCTGCAGTGGGTGAAATCAATGTGAGCGCTCACATGTTACCGTAACACTATTAAGACAGTTACCGTGGGAGCAGATGAACAAAAAATATGGGCACACTGCTAAGGTGTAAATATGAGGTCCCACGTTTCTCTTTTGGCTTTTATTTATTTGATTTCTTTATTTTTTTTCCTCACGATGGCTAATTCCATCAAATCCCATCCTCCACACTCCACACTGGTTATTGAAAACCAGAGGTAGGGGGGCTGTTGACTGGGATGTAGGAAAAAGATTACTGAGAAAGAAAAAACCCCAAAAACATTCTTTCACATAATGTTCATGAGCCAAGCTGTTAGAAAGAAGTGTGCTGTTGTGAGAGGCAGCTACCTCAGGCTCTCCTTCTGCATGCACGCTGTTATAGTCAGATACTTCTCATCCTTCTTATTATCCCGTCCTAAGCTAACACTGCTACACCCCGATCTGCACAAACACACAGTTGGGGATTTGTGTCAGTTAGCGTGTGGTTGTCAGCTATAGATATGCTTCTCGACCTTTTGTGCCTTTCCAAGTGAGATTGAAGATTTCCTTTATTGCGACTGTTCTTGAATGTTTCAAGATGTTCTCACATTTTGTGACCTAAATCGAATGTCCTGAGTCCTGGTGTGAAACCTACTCAAGTTACAGACACCCGACGGTCACAAGCACTAAAGCTAATTAACCATAAACAGCATTTTACTGCATGGAACTTCACATTCTCTTTGCTGCAAAACAGATTCTCTGAAAGAATTTAAAAGTCTTGAATTACGAGTCGTTTCGTTTCATTGAGGTCTTTGAGGTATTTCAGAGCTTTTCCCAAAGCACAGAAAGGAAATCATCTCTTTCAGACAACATGAACAGCAGATGGTCTCATGATGAAATCGTTGCAGGACTCCGCTATAAGCTGTCATGAGAATAGTTAGTGGAATAAACCACAAGTCTGTCACAGAGCCTTTGCTGCAGCTAGATGACACTCTGAGACTGACAGAAAGGATGACAAATATGAGAAATATACAACAACAGCTTGCATCGACACACAGAGGCAGGCAGAGGAGTTATCACACCTAATACCCCCCCAAAATAAACTGACCCGCTGAAATGTCTGTGCGATCAAATCTGCCTCTAAAGCAAAGAATTAGTGAACATAAAAGTTCCATTACAGATACGAACTATTCTGTAGCCTGTCACTTTAATAACCTCTCTGATTTCCTCCTGTAGCTTTCAGCATGTGGAGCAGATTTCTCTTCACAGATGGGGTGATGGTGACAGGAGGTTATGTCAGAGAGAGCTTTTGTGCAAATCAAATCAAATCACTTTTTATTGTCACATCACATGTGCAGGCACACTGGCACAGCACATGCGAGTGAAATTCTTGTGTGCGAGCCCCACAAACAACAGAGATGTGCAAACACAACAACACAAACGAGCAAAATACAAGAATGGCCAACCTGAAACTAATAAATATATGTACAATATATAATAGTGTATGCATTTCTGGATGTGTATACTAAATATTTTCCTACGTGTGTGTGTGTGTGTGTGTGTGTGTGTATACACATTTTTACAAATTAAATAGTAAAAAAATAAAATAATAATAATAATAATAAAATATATAAAATATACAGAGTTGAATATGTGCAAAACAAGTGGCATTTATATACAGTGTGGAGTGCATAATGTTGAAGTTCCAGTAGTGAAGCTGAGGTGTCTATGACGTGTTCAGCAGTCTGATGGCCTGATGGAAAAAGCTGTCTCTCAGTCTGCTGGTACGGGACCGGATGCTGCAGAACCTCCTTCCTGATGGAAGCAGTCTGAACAGTTTATGGCTGGGGTGACTGGAGTCCTTGATGATCCTCCCCGCTTTCCTCAGGCACCGCTTCCTGTAGATGTCTTGGAGGGAGGGAAGCTCACCTCCAATTATCCGTTCAGAGCACCGCACTACTCGCTGGAGAGCTTTGCAGTTGTAGGCGGTGCTGTTGCCATACCAGGTGGTGATGCATCCAGTGAGGATGCTCTCAATGGCACAATGGCATGCACTCCTTATGAACATTGTAACCACTGCGAGGGTTTTTAGTGTAATGTTATGATTAAACTATAATGGTCCATATATGCTATGCCTGATGGTTGTACAGCATTTATCTCTATTGATGAATATTCTACCACATTATGTAGAATATATGTTGATGGTCTTTGTGTTTCTTTACTGTCTCTATAGATACTTTCTCAAACTAGTCCACTTGATTTTTATACTGTGTTCAGCTGGTATTACTGTAATAGGGGTCCAAGCAGCAGAGCTGTTGGATAAGCCCTAGTATTCCTGCATTGGTGTCTTCTTTCTTCTTTTAACATTTAACGCTCTCTTGAGTGCCACCCATAGGTCAAAGTCGGAGGTGTGATTATAAGCATAACTATGGAAGCCCGTTTCCGCCACTAAAAAGAAAAAAGTACCCATAACTTGAAATTTCGACTTATTAACTCAAAATTTTGAGAAAAGTCACTTGAAATTTCGAGTTAGCGCTGCCAATCAGTAATCTATGTGAATGACAATGACATGAAATGCCTTTCCCTAACAGCCACACTTTGAACATAATGATATCAAATTGTCATGGCAACTGTGCCCGGCTGAACTACTAAGTCCACTAGTCGTTGCTTGAGCCCATTGAAAAGTTTTGCACTGATCTGCATGCATGCTTTTTTAAGATTCAGTTTTATCTACTGCTCCAGTGCAACTGAAGTCAAATGAACTGTACTGAAAAGCCAAATTTGTTACTTAGTGAGCTTGTTTTTTTTTTTGTTTTTTTTTTTACTATTTCAGCACTCCTCTAAGCTGTCATGATAGGGTAGTTAGTGGAATTCACCAGAATGCTGTTGCAGAGGCAAGGCAGGAACTCATAATCTTTAGAAATCTGCCAGCACCATCATCCACAGACCCCGTGTGTGCTTTCCACAGAGGTGATTAAGGATCCAAAGAGCTAGCTTTCTTTAGTAGCATCAATCATGACCTCAGGTCAAATTTAAAGATTCCCCTTAGCTTTCCGGGAGATCAGGAGAGGTTCAAGTGTGTCTCTATCTGGGAGGTATGTTTGTTTGCCTTACTGCATTTCGCCAGCAACCACTGTTTGTAGAGCGTGCCCCCCCCCCCCCCATTTTTGAAGTTTTGTTTCAGTTGCTTTGGCAGCCAGCTGATGCTTTATAAGCTTCAGGGGTGGATGAGGCGAAGAAGAGGAGGAAAAGGCTGGATAGTGAGTGCAGTGCAGAATATATGAGGCCAGGCAACTTATTCATGATCGAGTTTCAATTGATCTCCGTGTGGTCATTATCGGAATGACTATGTCAGGGCTAATAGCTTGTCTGAAAGGCTCTTCTATGAACTTGAAAGAGTTGGGTTAAATAGATTTAACCAAATACAATCAGCCTCACATATCAGTGTACAATCCAGAAAATCTGCTCTAATATAGTGATCTTTCTTCTGCCTCTGCTTGCCTCAGATTTCATCATCACAGTTGAGCACTTTTTTCAAATCAAATTATTGCCTGCCTAAAAAGCATACAGAGAAGTGTTTTATTCCATCACGGCTAAGCCATTGTTCCCCATCTTTTTTTCTCTGTCAATGCTTTTTTACCTGAATGAAAAACTGCCCCCTTTTCATATCCCCCCACATTCTCTGATTCAGGCAGTGCTGATGCCTTTTGTCAAGCTTTCTTGCTCTCTGTCAAGACCCAAGGAATTTCTTTACCCTCTTTCATGCCCCGAGACAATACCATTCAAGGTTATCATTCAAGAGGCCAAAAAGGGCAGGGGGAAAAAATGCAGAGGCTAAAGCTGGAGAGAATTTTTGTGGCCAGGGAATTGGAGTGTGGATGTGCCTGAGTGAGCTGGCTTAATGTAAGACAGTCCCTTTTGGGCTTGGAAGATCATCCAAAAGAAGTAGGAAAATGTAAGAGCAACCACACCTGGGAAGACAGTCTTGTTCTTCTATTAATATACCCTTTGCTCAGCATATGTGTTAAGACTTTTACTTACCAGAAACATGCCAAAGATGGATAAAAACTACACGATCAATAAACTGCTTCATTACTCCAGGAAATGCATGAAACGTGACTCTAGCCACATTGTCATTCTCTCCGTGTTTATCTTCCAGAGCTATAATGAAAAGCACCAGGGGTTCACAGTGTCATATCAGCCTAAAGAGGCCAGTGTGACTAATCTGTTCACAGACCCGTCCCTGCATGTCGAGGCATGAATTCTCTTTCATTTAAAAAACAAGACAAACAATAACATGTAACGTTTCCCTGCCTGCTTTTTAAAAAAAATCTTATTTTGATTGGCTCTGTCATTCAAGTTGGACTGGCTTAGTCGTTCTAGCAGGGCTTACTCCTGTGTGAGCATTTTTGCTGGAAAAGTTGGGGAATTTTTTGTGAGTGAGAAAGGGATCTGGAGTTTCACTTGAAAGGAGCAGTGAGATGGTTAGATGGAGGAAAAGGGGGGTGCAGAGACAGGAGGGATTTAAATAGGGTATGTGAAGTATGTGATATTTGATATGCACAGTGAAGCATATAAATATTTGCTGCTGCTGCAAGTGACTGGCATTTGGCTGCAGCTGACTGTTAGTCTTCTGATTGGTTTTCCGTGGCTCAAGAGTTGGGAGTTCGCCTTGTAATCGGAAGGTTGCCGGTTCGAGCCCCGGCTTGGACAGTCTTGGTCGTTGTGTCCTTGGGCAAGACACTTCACCCGTTGCCTACTGGTGGTGGTCAGAGGGCCCGGTGGCGCCAGTGTCCGGCAGCCTCGCCTCTGTCAGTGCGCCCCAGGGTGGCTGTGGCTACAATGTAGCTTGCCATCACCAGTGTGTGAATGTGTGTGTGAATGGGTGGATGACTGGATATGTAAAGCGCTTTGGGGTCCTTAGGGACTAGTAAAGCGCTATATAAAATACAGGCCATTTACCATTAAAAAGTATCAAGTATTTTTAGTTTATTCATGTTATTTTGTTAAGTAGCTACCTCTGCGATCCTGCCACATACAGGGCAGCTGGAAAAGACATAGTGGGAAAGATGCTTTTCCTGTTCTTTTTAAGGTGTTTTCATACTTGTACTGTTGAGTCTGTGGAAACTGAAATCTGGTTTTCTTTCCCCTTGGTACAGTCCATTTGTGCAGATGTTAACACAGCAATCACACTCAAGTACAGTGTGATCCGATCTTGATCTGACCCAGCTACCAAACTGTGCATGGTACGGTTTGAGCAACATGTCTTCCACATAGCCACATATGCTTTGCATTCTGGGATGTGGCTGATTACCATAGACATGCAGGAGTAAATTCTCCCTGTTATCCACTAGTTACGAACATGGCACCTTCTTCCTATATTTACTTTTGTTCTCCCTGCTCCAGACACATGTGGCCAATAAGTGGATTGAGGGCTCTCGCATGGTTTGTAGCGACACATTTTTGATTCCCTTGGTGTTTCCTGTTTGCTAGAAAAAGCCACAACTTTACAAACTCATAATTCAGACCAGAGTAAACGAACTACAGGTGAAAAAACATCCTTACTTGGTACCCAGGGGCTGGACCATGGCCAACTTCCAAGCAGAACTTCATATTCATTTAAACTACACACAATTACCTCTGTTATTTGCACAGTTATTGTTAAAATTACAAGTTTAAAAACCACACCCTTTCTGACATCCCTACATCCATCATATTACATCATATCCTGACAGTCTGTTAGACACACCAAGGACTCTATAACTGCACCCTCTCAGCCTGGCAGGCCTTTTGTGTCCCTGCCATTATACTGAAAACAAAGAAAACAGAACCATCAAGATGGTTGATGCATTAGTGTAGTTGAATTTAAGTTAACCTAATTCATTGAATCCTTTCAGCAGAATATTAGTACTACAGTTTTAGTTTGATCTGTAATTGCATTTATTTGTCTTTATGTATAAGGAAAAACCCACTGAACCAACCACCCACTCAACAAGCTACAAATTCTAAGAAATAAGCCTTTGGAACGACTTTTTGCATCCCAAGTGTCGATGTGCACGCTGCATCACATGTGCTGTGAGCCAACGCAACCGCCTTCACTGCAGTTTTTTTTCTATTATTTCATTATTATGCTGACAAAATCTGCCCAGAACGACATGCAAAGTATTGCCAAAGTACGGCAGATGGCGTCTTCTGCCATGATGAAACTGACAGACAGACTCACGAGGTGAAAACAGTACCTGCCACACTGTCACAGCTAATAATAAACTGAATAAATTTGTTGCCTACTGCGTGATGGTTGACTACACACAGAAACTCTGCTAGTCCGCAGCTTCTGTTTAGTTTCATGTTTCTCCATGATTTGCTTCACAATTTGAATATCAAACACAGGAAACTCTATTACTGACCTGGTCGGTGAGATCAGAGCACTGTGACAAACACAGTCTGACTATTCATTCAGAGTGTGACCATCATCTCCATGACGCACCCACCTCATCTTCTCTTTGGTATTTGCTTCCGGCCCACAAAAAAGGTCAAACTGATAGAAACACTCACACACCCACATTATTATTTCATGCTCATATGATGTCTGTGTGGTTTTACTTTTATGTCATCCTGCAAACCTACATGTTTTTTCATGTATTCTCTCATTGTTTGGCTTATTTGCCTTTTGTCTGTCGAACATCAGTTGCCCTCCAGGAATGACTTTAAAGTAAGCTGAACAAAAGCGAATTAGAGTGTTTTAAATATCCATCAACAACCCTTATGCCGTTTAGTGGCTAATCAAATTAACATTTTGTCAACTGTATCTTGATTTAGCAAGTCAATTTAGTAAGTTCCTTACATTGTCAGAGATATATAGTATATGAGACGATCTTACAGAGTTTAGTTGACGAAATTTGGACTATGCTTTAGGATAATTTTGTCATTAGTAGGCGTGACAAATATTTTCTACAAGCAGAACTTAGGGCAGAGATAAACCCGTGGTAGTTAAAATGTACTTATAAGTTAGGGCTGTGGAAAAACTTGAGTAAATCAAAAACTTTAATGACTAATGACTTTAATGATTGATGTAATCAGTTTCGATGACCAAAAATAAGTCAGAAATGATGAACAGCAGGTCTAGTTTGCCTGTGCCCCTCTGCTGTTAACTCAGTCTCATTTCTCTCCTGGTCCACCCATCAGTCAACATCACTGGCCCTGGGCGGAAAGAGCAGTTTGTGTTTTATTGATGTGTTTCAGTGCTTTTGCTAAAGGCGTTCTGTCAAGAGCTGGCCTTATCTAATCACACCATTCATTTGTCACACAGTTTCCTACTACAACCAGTAATTAATAAAAACACCAATTACACAACAAAATGAACTTCTGCTTCATCAGGCGTGATCAAAACCTCTCTCGGTCTGCTAGCCCAGGAGAACAACACGGTGCAGAAAATGTGCACAAGCTGAAAATGGGCTGTGCTAAATACGTAGCAAGTAACTTTCAAAAGAGAACATCCTGTGGATGCGTGCGGAGAATGAGCTTTTCACACAAGGGCGTAGATATTTTCTGTATGTCTCACCCTTTCCACTGACAAACCCATGGCTCTCTGCAAGCGTAACAATGTCTCCTCTGATCTCATACTGCAAATTGGATATCATTCCCCCTCCTTTTGGCTAAGATGAGAGTGCAAGTAGGAGGTATGGAAAAAGAAAGAAAGAAAAGAATTTCAGCAGCATCCAAGAGAAATTTCTCCTTTTTATTTTCCAAATGCTACTCATTTAGTTTTCCTTAAATGCAATGCATACCTTTCTCTTAAATGTAGTCACCTCTGTGCTAAAGCTAGTGTGTAAAATCCTGAAAATTATATTCATATTGTATATCTTAGAAACCCTACCATTCCTGGATCACTTGACTTCTACTGTTATCAATTTGCTGCCTTATTCCCCCCCCCAAACAAAGTCCAAAGAAAGATTAGCTTTTGAGCTATCTAGCAATATTTTAATGACTTATTATCACTATGAAGCTTGGTGGCAGGGTGGTGACAGTAAGCTACTTTGCTTGCACATGACACAGATGGAATCAAAGACAACTCTCAGGCTATTCTGGGCAACAGTTTTTCAGCCCTCTTTCAAATCAATTTTCAGTAATTAAAAGAAAGACGAAGAATGGGCTAAATAACATGCATCTATGGCAAAGTGTTGAAGAAATGATCTGCATGGCAGCCTGGAATCTCTGTAAGTCATAGCTTTTCCATCAAGAGTCAAATGAAGAAGAAAATGTATATTGAGCACAACAGAGCCAAAGGCGATGAAAATCCTCCTCAGGGTAGGATCTACTTTATAGGGTCCTGTGTAGCTGTTTTAACTGGGTCATATCTGATGTGTCGAGTAGCTCCCTCCTCCCACTGACAGAGCCTTACAGAAAAGCATAATGGTGTGCCATGTGTCCGAAAGCCGGCATATACCTACAGCACTGCGTTCCTTTCTTAATTACCCTTTATAATGAGCAAAAAGCATGCTAGCACAAGGCCTTCTAGGGAGAGGCAAATGAAAGACATTGCAATCTACGCTGTAATATTCATGTTAATAGCATCCAAATATGCAATGAATGTTTTAGTATCCTCCATGCAGACACTGCCAGATATCAAAATGCCTTTGACAGTACTGGGTCTCATCATGTGAGCTGCTCCATACCGCAAACACAAAGAGCCTCCTTTCAAAAGACAATGCAACGCTTCAGGGATCAAGGAAAAACTGACTCCCAATGCCAAGTGTAGCTACAAAGTACTCCACAGCCTGTGTTTAAAATCCCGGCCCACTACATTCACGCTGCCTTCTGGGACACACACCAGGCTAGCTCACCACCAAGGATTTAGTTGGATTGAGTTTAAGCAGCCTTACTCTGCTCTCTAAAATCAAATATTCCCTAAACTAACAGGTCACTCTCGCTTCCAGGGTTTCATTGTGTGGGTGTGATGTGAAAACCATTCAGCAAGAGCGGGCTCTCTTAGGACCTGGGGCCAATTCTAAAGCCTTGAACATGTGTATGGATATCACCAGAACATAGATAACATATACATATATATATATAAAAATGTAGTAAACAATTTCTGAAGGTAAATAAGGCTTTATACTGAGAAAAGAAAAAATGTTTCATAACTACATACTGTCTCTTAATGTCTATTTTCAGTCCGCATGCTAAGCTAAGCTAACTATGAGATGATGGAAGTTTTGCATTTCCCATCCCCACATACTAACAACTTCAAAAGTCAAACATTTTTTTTAGTGTCTTACTTATTTACAACCACCCATCCATTCTCTTCTGCTTATCCAATTCAGATCACATGTGGAAATTACTTTTAAAAGAAATAACTTCTTATGCATTAATGGTGAATGGTTATATGATAAAGCTCGAGTGGCTCCTCTTTCATGTTCTGCCGTACTGTTGACATTTAAGAGCCCTTGAGGAAGAGAATAGCAGAAATGAGAGCACATTATGCAACATGTCAAGTAGTCTGTGAGCAATACAAAAGGGCAAATGGAGAGCCAGAGATCAGATTATATGTGCTCATATAATCATGTGTGCTCATGACATTTTGTATGATACTGAATTGGTATTGTGATCCTATAATCTTATAATATCTGGTTTATCCTGTCCACTCAAGGATGAAAAGCTTTCTGCCACAGTGACTTTACAGATTGAAACCAAACAGATGTCAAGAAAAGGCTACTGGTTCTATTTCAGGTGAAGTTTTACCATTACAATACTTTATATTGCTATGCCATCCATGACAGTGCAGTAAGTACTGAGGTAAAATGAAGCTAATGCTCTTACATTGTAGGAGACTGTGCTGATGAAATTATAGCTTCCTTGTGAACTCTTGTATTTTGGGCAGTGCTGTTAGACTCACAAATGATATAATATCATCTGAAAAAAGTCCAGTTTCTCGACACTGAGCGGTTGGAAAAGCGACATCACAGAGAAACTTGTTTGAGTCACTTTGGTCTTAAAATCTCAGATGCGGTAAAGCATGATGAAATATACAGAGCCCCTGAAGTCGTTTCCAAAACTAGTGATTATTTTTTTCCTTCTTCATTAGACTACTAGCTAAATGTGATGACTTAATTCCTGTTTTGACATGCACTTAAATTCCATGTTCATCTTGATAAACAGTTTCTAATTTGTCAGTTAAGCCCTTAGGCAGAATAAATCAAAAACATTTAAGGTAAAGAAATAAAAGCGTCTGGATGAGAATGAACTCCGACAAATTAAAACCCAAAGGGTTGGGCGATAGCGGGTGGACTGAAAATGAAGCACTTTATATGGGTAATTATAGAAAATACAAACAACAACCACAAATATGTGAAATAGCATTGCTTTGCTTAGTGCCGCATACATTTAGGAAAAAGCGAAAAGCCACACTCTAACGCAGGATGATAAATGGATAGGTTATTTATCATATTTTTAAAGGAAAATGAAAAGGTGGTATACTGGTCAAGTTTGTTTTTACTATGCCCCAGACAATAAAGACCTAACACCTCTATTACACTTGTGCCTCCCACAACCATATGGCTTCAATCTGCAGCAGGCATTCATGCCATAAGAGCAGTGGATCATATGAATCCACACATTATAGCAAGGCCACAAGGACGAATGAAAATCAATAGTTCCCTGGGACTTTCCAATACTGCCTTTCACTGAGGAAATATATATATATACATATATATATATATATATATATATATATATATATATGTATATATATATATATATATATATATACATACACATATATATATATATATATGTATATATATATATATATATATATATATACATACACATATATATATATATATATATATATATATGTGTATGTATATATATATATATATATATATATATATATATATATATATATATATATATATATATATATATATATATATATATATATATATATATATATATATATATATATATACATACACATATATATATATATATATATATATATATATATATATATGTGTATGTATATATATATATATATATATATATATATATATATATATGCGCAGTAAGATGTGGGAACAATGGTCTTCAAGCATGGTTGGTTTGCTCCACTACTCATGGTGTTTTTAATTTTCCACTATCCCACTGCCTTCTGCTTAATTAACTCTGGACTAACAGCAGTGTATGCCTGGGTATCGTATAACTTGGCAGACAGACCTCTCAGTTTCTCTTAAAGAAACAACATTAGGAAGACAATGCAAAGCAAAGCTAGACTTCAATTTCTCAAAATTCGTTATTTCTAACTCACTTAAATGGTTTCACAACACCTTGAAATTTAATAGTAAAGTCTAAGATTGTAGTTAAAACAAACAAAAAAGCCTGTGGATGCATAAAAAAAAAAATCAATTTTGACCAAAGTGAACAAACTTGGACTCAACTGAAGGAATGAAATGCAAAAATTCAGTCAGCTGCCACTTCACATATACATTAAATTGAACTAAATTACTAAATACATTTAGTAAGATTAAAGTTTCAGTTCCACAAATGTTCCACAATAGAAGTGAAGCACAATGACATGGCATCCAGAAGTAATAGAAGTACAGGACAGATTGCTACTCACAGTGTTAAATTACAGTTGGAAAGCGTTAAATTATACCAATATCTCAAATTGTGAATACAATTATCAGCAATCTTTCTGAATTATATATATATTATATTAAGTTACTTTCCAACCCATGGTGTATTAGTTCTGTACAAACAGAGTTATAAAATTCCATTTTTTAAGATCCATCTGTATTCATGAACATGAACCAGTGTCTTCAGAAGCTTAAATTGGAAGATAAAACTCGGGTCCGCTACACTGATGATGTATTAGAGAGCTGCTTTGTGGAATAAAACTATGAAATTTCACAGCAAAATTAACTTTGCGTCATTATAAAGCTCTCAGCGATGAGGCTCTCGCCTCCATAATGTCATGCATCCACAAAGGCTCACTGTCAATAGAACTCGGGTCACAAAACATCCCCTGATTGATTCAGTCTGAGTGTCTTTGGATCAAAGAGGGGCTTGTTCCTACTCACAAATTATGACTGATTTGTCCTAGATCATAGGTTACTGCATGTGCACAGTCATCATTTTCTTTTTTTTGTCTTGAATGTTTATTACTGTAACCCTGTTATGGCAGCTTGACTGTGACTGAATAGGCTGCTAAGGGCTGTTGAGAATGTACCACAGGACATTTCAGAGCTAGTCACTCTGATTGATTGAGCCATAAAGAGTTTGTCCATGGGGTTAACAGGACCCGGACAAAAGATTAAGAGTCTGTTGAGTGTTGATTAATGGTCGAGGATATAACCTCTGGCCAGTGGTGCTGAAAGATTTATATAAACAGGGTCTCAGCAGCAAAATATTTTACACACACTGAATTGGAGTAATCTAAAGTCGGCGAGAACAAAACAATTACAGGATATCCGCAGGACATGAGCTAAATCAAAACAGAATTGTCACAACTCTGTAATCGGACAAACAAGTGTATTATTAACTGACAGAAGAGGTAGAACAAAAGCAAGCTAGGAAATAGGATGAACCATAAAATAGAACTGAAATGGAACAGCCTCACTTTCATTTTTCGTTTTCTAAGTGAGAAGGAATGTGATGACGGGGGGAGAAAAATTTCCTCTGCATATTTATACAGGACGTTGTCTGTGTCAAGCCCTGCCCCACCCCCTGGACTTGGACTGCCTGATTAGCATTCAGAGAATTCATTAAGACACAATCGCTGGTCTATGGGAACATGGGAATTCTTGATGGAGGAGAGGTTGAGTTCAGCCCGCTGGGTAACTTACTACAGAGAAAAACACCCCATCCCCCCAAACCTGAAGGTCACCACGTCCTTACTCTGCTACTGATCTGATGGATCAGAGACACACAGCCAATGCGGAGGAGGGGGATTGTCAGCATCCGAAAAATGTGCACTAACTCTGCCTGAGAAAAAGGCATGACTAAACGCTAGTCTGACTTTTGCCTTGACTACCCCCAAAGGCAATCTCCCACAGTCCATCAGTTCCATGTTATAAAAGTGTTTCCCTTGTAAGCTATAAAAAAAAATATAAATAAAATCTGACTTTTATGCTCGCACACCATCCATCCTTCAAAGTTTTACCCCCACCCCAATTTCCCCAACTATTAAAATCAATGTAAAGATGAATGAACCGCAGAAACCAAGGGGACATTGGGTAGACAAATTCTTCCGGCTGCGCCAATGGGTCATACATTAGGAAGGCGAGCTTTGGTTGCAACCCAGTGATGAATCATTCCTCAGGGAAGTACTACACACTTCAACCCGTTTAATAAAAAACACCAAAAAAGTGTCCCGCATGAAAGCTTCACAATAATAAATCACAAGCGATGCATGCAGCGACGCTGCACAAATCCAGCAGTTTGGCTTTGGTCTCCGCTCACTGCTGGACTGTCATTCTGCTATTTCTTTCATCCCGCTGTGGTTGCTTTGATTTGCAGCACAAATATGAATCTTTTTGTCGTTACCTCCTTCCTCAGAAAATGATTTCAAATTATAAAGGAATTATCCAGCAGAGGGACAAATACTTCCCTGGGGTTTAATATCACAATTTATGCTTAAGTGTTTCTCTTGAAGTGGTCTCTTGATGGCTGATTAAATTTTAAGCATGCATTAGTTTTAAGGGTTTCACAGTAAAATTAATTACCAGTATACCAGTATGGGGGGTAAAACGAAGAACTGTTGTAAAAGTCCACAACAAATACCCCTAAGAGACATTTGTGCCACATCCTCAAGCCTCCTCCTTTCCTTTTTTTTACCACTACATGGAAGAAAGACTTTGATCATCCACTGCATCTCACTCAGAAAAAGAAGATGAAAACAGAGTCGGGGCATAAGAGTTGGGGTTTTTCACACGAGGGAATGCAGAGCGGTAGGAAAATGAGGTGAACAGCAGCCACAAAAAGAGAGCAGAAAACCTCCAGCAGCTGCAGCACCCTCGACAGGAAACTAAGCTGCTGAAGCAAGTGTCAAACAAAACAAATTGCTTAAACCCCTGTGACACGTTGCGAGGTCTCATGACAAGAGTGGAAATTAAGTTGCCACAGACAGAGAATGCCAAGGCTAGATCACCAATATGAAGAATAATGCTGACTCTGATGGCAGTGGTGAGGTGTGTGCATTAGTGTGCTTACGAGGTATCGCTTCACACATGAGAATTAATTCATAAATCACTAGACATGTGGCTCCTTTGTCCAACAAGGGATTGGAATTCTTTTATGCACCATGTTCTGTTTTTTGTAATGGAGCCAAAGCTAAAATAGACTTCCTCTCAGCAGGGACTAGAGTATTCTGTCTCAAAAGATCCCTTCTTCTCTCAGAACCCAGGCATGGCTGACACGAATGTGACAGCACGAGTGAGTCAACATACCCAGGCAGTGCACTTTCATTTAGGAAGGAGGGAGCGCTTCAAAGTTCAGCTTATGGAGTAAAGAAAGAATAAAGAACAATGAAGAGCAGTATGTGCTGGCTAAAAAGGCACTTTGAGATGGAGAGAAACTGAAATGGCAGCAACAAAAGAAACAATTTATACATTCGAGTTCATGTCAAGAAGAAGAGAAAAAGTATTTAATGCCCCTCAGGTGACTCATTTATTAATACAGCCGTAATTCACTTTTTGTAGATGAGGTTTGGTTTTCAGTGTTCTTCACTATGTTCATCGTCCGTGGCGAATCCCTTCATGGAAAAACTTTGCTGAACTACAGAGTCTATAGAAAGGCAAAGGGTAAGAATGAGCCATTACTCACACTAGAGCTAAAAAGGCACAAATGCAAGAAGACGTAAAAAAATACCAAGGTTGATGTATGGGATATATTTCAGTGAAAACTGCAACAAAGAAATGAGTGTGTTCCCATGAGTGTGTGTGACTAAGATCAGGAGCATGTTGCAAAGGTTTAAGGTACCCATTACTGCTGAGTATAGCAGCAATGGGATTAGTGGTACCCGGAGGGCACAGATGGCACCGAAATCCTCCGAGCCGTTCTGAAAAGGTCACACAAAATACAGGAGAGACCCCCCCCACCTACTCACCCAACCATTCACTGCTGCTAACAGATTCCTCGGGCAGGATTGTGCTCAGGCTTTTAGTCTCTCATCAATCCTCTGAATGCTCCACAATCATTCTTTTCAAGTGCGGAACAGAGGCAGGAACAGAAATGCCTTTAAAATGTCAAACGACAACAGACCTGAGTTGCAGTGTCATTGATGATATCGTGGCGAGGGCTGAATTCAATGAGAAACATGTGGCACTATAGAGGAAAACAGGTTTATCAAAGCTCTTTTGTTGAAATGTTTAATAAGACATGAAATGCAAGAAAGAAAGGACAGACGCAGAGAGATGTATAAAAGATAAGATAAGATAAGATAAGATAACTCTTTATTGTCATTGCACAGTCATACATAGTACAGTAGTACAATGAAATTGGAAAAACTGTCCTACGTCGGCACTACATATAACACAACACAACACGATATGACACATCACAACGTAACAAACAACACAACACAGTATATTAACTTAGTATAAAAAAGAAGAATAAGTGTATGTGTATTGCACACTGTTATTATTGCACATTAATTATTATTGCACCTTGTTATAAATATAAATATTATTGTTATCGTTTTAAACATTGTTACCTCCCCCTAAAAAGTCCAGGGAGGTATCCAGTCAGGTCAGCTATTTGCATTGATCAGGGCTATTGCCCTGTTGTAAAAGCTGTCCTTGAGTCTATTTGTTCGGGACCTCAGCAGCCTGAACCTCCTGCCAGACGGCAGCAGCTTAAACACCCGGTGTCCTGGGTGTGTGCAGTCCCGTAGGATGCTGCGTGCCCTCTTGAGACAGCGAGTGCTGTACAGGTCCTTCAGGGAGGGAAGAGGATGTCCAATGATTTTTTGGGCCATGCTGATGACCCTCTGGAGTGCCTTTCTGTGTGCTGTGGTGCAGCTGGAGAACCACACACCGATGCAATATGTCAGCACACTTTCAATGGAGCAGCGGTAGAAGACGGTCAGCAGCTCCTTCTTCAGGTCCATTTTTCTGAGGATTCTCAGAAAGTGGAGACGCTGTTGGGCCTTCTTTAAGACCGCAGAGGTGTTAGAGCTCCATTGGAGGTCTGTGTCTATGTGCACACCCAGAAACTTGAAACTGGAGACCCTTTCCACGCACTGCATCAACGGGGAAATCAGTTCCAATAAATCAGTTCCAATAAATACGAATTGAGCTGATGGGCAGCTTTTAATCCCATTTGAAGGGCATTTTTGACCCCTTCATTTCTCATTTTCTCATTCATTTGTCTCTGTCATGGTGAATGTAGTCATGTTAGGTCTGCAGAAAGGAGGTTTGCATTCCTCCTCTGTTGTGCATTTCCTGCCACCATACGGCTGCACTGTCCCCAGGTGCCGGCTTGTTCGCCAGGACCATATGGCAAGGCCAGCAAAGCAGGTAGTGAGCTCCAAGACCCTACCAGTGTCACCAGTTTTCATGTTTTCTCCAAAAATACAAATATAGAATAATGAGTTAAAATATACAGACTAAGACATATGGACCACACCATGGCACGGATGTGATGTGGCTTCCAACATTAAACCTCACGAAAGTAAGGAAGGTAAGAACCTCTGTAAATCACTACAATTTATTTGATACCTTAGCACTAAGGCTGGGTTTCAATTATTGATTTTCCGATTAAAATCAATTTTAGCTTGAATAACGCGATATCGACAGAGATGGGCAGTAAGGTTTGGAGTCTTCTCTCACCCCCGTTCTCTGCGGCCTGCTGGAGCGGGGGGGCTAGGAGGAGGAGTTGGCCGTCCGACTGCGGTCTGGAGTGTGGGGCCTCCCTGCTGCTGCGGAGTCGGGGCGGTCTGCCTCTCCCCACCGCAGGGAAAAAGGTAACACCACCTGGGTCTGGGTGCAGTTCCCCCCTCCAGGGGCAAGGGTACCTAGACCCGGTTCGTAGAGTACGCTTGGGGAGTGTGATCGTGTGTACAGCGTCTCTTTATGTCTGTCTCCACGTTGGTTGAGTGTGGAGTAAGTGCATATGAGAGCATGAGGGGGGGAATGGATGTTTGTATCTGTGTGTGCCTGTATGTCTGTGTCTATATGTCAGGTTGGGTATCAGACGCCACCTCTCTGGGACATCTCAGGCCCTCCAAGGTTTGGAGGCCTATCTCCACCCACCACCACTTCCCCTGCCAGTGGCAGACTGCCTCAGGTGTCGGTGCATTGGTGGTTCTTTGTGTCTGGGGGTGGGCGTCTGGGTACACACCGGCTCACTCCTTGGCGGCCGCTTATCGGGGCCTGGAACCTGGGGCTCGCTCGGGCCACTTCGGAGGTGGGGTGCCCCCGGCCTCTCGGCCTGGGGCTCGGTCACTCAGGCACAGCTGGCTGCCGGCGGAGCTCACGGGCGCGTCACTGCAACTCCCCCTGGCTTCTGCTCCGCGGCTGCTGAGTGAGCCCTCATCTGGGGCTCTCCTCAGCTCTTACTGGGACAGTGGTGCGGCTGCCCCTCTGTTGGTCTTCCTTGGTCTCTTGTGTTCTGGGGGCCTCTGGATGTCTGGAGTTTTGATCTCCTCCATACCTGCTTCATACCCTGGAGGACGGGGCTGTGGCTCCCCACACTCCCTAGCAGATCGTTACATGGAGAAACCTTTGGAATGCAAGCATGCTGATCCACACAGGTATGCACACAGGTGTACACACGGGTATTCACAGACGCGGACTACAGCTTTCTTGGCTGCTGCCTCAAAGCACATTGTGCGCTGTCTATCTTGCGTGCTGCACAATATCGTTTATTACTTAGTATCTACTGATATTTACTGCTAGCTAGTTTATTGTGATGGTGCCGTTTTTTTTATTATGTTGCTCTTTGTTGTTTGCTTTCTCTTCTGTTTTTTTTCTCCATACAGGTGACCCAGGTGTTTTTTTTTTTGTTGTTGTTTTTTTTTTTTTTTCTTTCTTCCCCCCCTTCTCACCGTCTCTTCTCCCCTTTGGTTTTCTTTCTCTCCCTCTCTTTCTTTCATTCTTTCTCCCTGTCCTATCCCCCAGTCATGTCTGTCCCGTTTGTAGGAACTGAAAATAAAATAAATTCATAATTATAATAAAGGTCAATCAAATGGACCAATATGGCAAGGCCATGATGATCCACTTAGTAAAATAAATCCGCTTGGCATCTTTCTTTGCCTTAAGACAACAATTCTGATGGCTAAAGATCCAAACGGGACACAAAAAGAAAAAAAAGAAAAGAGATGGGCAGTAACGCATTACTTGTAACGCGTTACTGTAATCTGATTACTTTTTCAAGTAATGAGTAAAGTAAGGGATTATTATTGCAAAAACGGTAATTAGATTACCGTTACTTTCCCGTAGGAACGCTGCGTTACTGCGTTACTAAAACCGTGATTTTTTGCGAGAATGTCTCATGACAGTGACGTAAGCGAGTGCACCGTTAGTGACAACAGCTGTGTGCAGATCAACAATGGATCACATATCGATTGTGGGAGAGAGTATGAGCGTGCAGCGTTTAAAGCGTGGAAGTACTGACCTTACTTTGAGTTTGATTCCATAAAAAGTGACAAAAACATTAGTGTCCGTTGTGCGTGGGAAGAAAACTTCTTTTTGCAGCGAAAAAAACCCCTAAACTTCCGAGCAAGCACTGAGTGCGCAACGACGTGATGGGAAATTCACAGAGAAACTCGCAGATTCTTCCACTGACCGCTGCGGCACACCTGCACCAGGGTAAACCTCTGCCTACCGCAGTCCTGCTTTGCAGGTGAAAATAGAGCAACAGGACCGCTGAGTCTTTGACTTTATTTATTTTCTGCTGTGTTTTACTTGCATCTGTTTGAAAGAGTGAGTGTAAACACAAAAAATATTTTATTTTATGTGCTGGAATGTGTAGAAAATAGGTTTAAATGTTAAACTAATTTATTCAAGTCAGAATGTTGCATATAATTAAATTTTTGCTTGATGCATAAAGTTAAAAGATTAAAACTAATAAAACAAGTTAAAAAAAGAGACTTTTCCATTTGATTACATTTTGTATGATGGATTATGCAGAAAAAGTGGAATTGGGCTGAAAGATCTATCGCTTTCTCACCTCTTCAGGTTGTAAATCGTGTTTTTAAAAAGTAACTAAGTAACTAAGTAACTAAGTAATTAATTACTTTTGAAAATAAGTAATCAGTAAAGTAACGGGATTACTTTTTGGGGGAAGTAATGAGTAATTAGTTACTGATTACTTTTTTCAAGTAACTTGACCAACACTGGATATCGATTCATTAAATTCTGAATCACTTTTTAAATATAAATGTATTTGCCAGAATCTCAGGTTAAAGCTTTCGTTTCAACAACCACCAAACAGCTAAAACAGCAAACGAGAGCAGATAAACGGATTCAACACAAAGACGTAAACACAAAGCGCGGACCCAACGCAACAGAATCTGTAAGATGTTGAAAGCCGACACCTCACAGATTCTGATGCAGCAGGTTTTGTCACTATCTGACCAAAATTGACTGAAAAGAAGATCAAAACTACGCTTCACATTTGATAAATATCGTCATTAATTCCCTCTTACCTTTGCTGTTTTGCTTCCACCATGATAAAAACCACACTTCCTCCACAGCCCTCTCTCTCTCTCTCTCTCTCTCCTCTCAGTGCACTTCAAGAACATTTTCCAATCTCAAATATCAGTTTTCTGTCTTGTCTTATTACGCACCAGTCTATTGTTGTGTACAGCGCTGTCAGCCGCTGTTTTTTTTAATTAAAAAATGACCTGAGACAAGAAAGCCCAATTTCTGCTGTTCAAAACCGAAGAAATGTAAACTTTTTAAAACTATACCAAACTGCAAAATGCTTAGCTGTGTCTCTAATAAAACCTCTGTAACTTTGCTCTGCTTGACTTCAGTTTTTGATCTACTGCAGAATATTTTTAAGGCAGTTATCTGCTACAAAAAGCCAGGCCAGGAAAATCTCCTTCATGTGTTTCTGTGCTTTATCCTTAGTTACTTTGGCACAAAGGCGCCTGCTGTGATGCTTACACCTGATAAATGATCAGAATTATAATATTTCTGACTGTCTGAGGCAAAATTTCCCCAATTCGATTCAGTTCTAATCAAATCGGGACCTTGTGAATCGGAATCAAATCGATTATAGAAATCAGTGACGATACCCAGCTCTACTTAGCACAGACAATTTAAACGAAACTTTCTAAAATGATCCTAAGAAATGCGCGGTACTGTGCAAGAGTCCTCATTTCTTCTGACTTTCTTATAAGTAGTCCTGAGCAATAGCCTTCCAGACTTTCTAAAGGTCTTTTCAAGTTTTTTCTTTCGACATTACCTGCTTTTTTGCTTATTTTTAGTCTGGTACCTGACTATTTTCAAAGAAGTATTTGTTTTGTTTTTAAACCACTTCTCACTGACCTATGACTCATTCAAGTATAAAAAGGCAACTAACTCATAAGACCCTGATAAGCCAAAGATGTGTCTACACATAACAGGTCATTTAAACTCAATATAAAAACAATTCTTAATTGTAACTTTAGGGACTTTGTTACTAGCAGCCTGTCACAAAAAATGCCAAATATTATTTTTGCATCGACAATGTGATTCCCAAAGAGCTATTAGCATTTGGTATATCTTGGAATACTGTGTAATGTGTCCTTTAACAACTTTTGGGGAAACTGGACAAGTGGAGGGCAAAAGAATAAGAATCACGGCTAAAAAACTATCTAGAGCAGATGAACAGTATCTGAAAGACATGTGCTCAAAAAACAGGGAAAAATCCAACAAAGACCTGACACAGGAGCTGAGAGACTCATGTGGCTCTTCAGTTAATCTTCTGTTCACCAAAGCCTCATTAGAAATGGTCTAAATGGAATGCAGGCTGCCAGGGGAAAAAGGCTAAAGTATGCTAAATTACACATGAACTGAACTGAAAATCAGTGGCAGCAGGTGAGTGATGAGTCCAAACTTAAAATGTTTTGTTAAAATGATCACCAGTATGTACAGAATTGGGGCTTCTCATAATTGATGGAATTATGAATGCAGAAAAGTACCATCGTATTTTGATGGAACATGCAGTGCCATCTGGAAAGCATCTGATTGGCAAAAGCTTCTTTTTTTTTTTTTTTTACCATTAAAATGATCCCAAAAACGCTGCCAATGTAGTAAAAGCATACCTGGATAGAAACACACAAAGGGACAGCCCACAGTCCAAACCTCAACATTACTGAAGCAGTGTGGGATCATGTTGACAAAGAATAGAAGAAAAGGCAACAACATCCAAAGAAGAGCTCCAAGAACCCCAGAGAATTATTTCTAAAGACTACTTAAAGAAATTACAAGAACGATTGCCTTTCAGGTTGGGTTGAAGAATACAACAACAACAACTTTATTTATATAGCACATTTAAGACCGAAGGTGCACCAAAGTGCTTCATAAAAAGGTTATAACATAACAGATATATGACCATAACAGAGTACAAATAAGCTAACAAATGAGAAATACTGGTTAAACAAAAATACAGATTAAATAAGAAATAGTAGAGTAGAGTAGAGTATTCATAAATATTACGTGGTACATCAATAGAAGATAAATAGGGGTGGCCATACCAAGATTTGTACAAACTACCTTATACCTTATGTACTGTATACACTGCATACACTTTTTATGCATTTTTCCACATTTCAATAAATGGCTACACCTATTCTCCTTATATAAAAAAATGAGGACTGGATCGAGACTTTTGCACGGCACTATATGCATCTTTTCATTCATTTCATACCAATTAAGTATCGGGGCAGCTTAGTAAAGTGAGATCATAAATCAGGTCTTACTTAAAGGCAAAACAAATAAGGGACTGCAGCTGCCTCTCTCGTGTCTGACCAGTTTTTGTGGGTAATTTATGAAAAGTGCTGACAAAAACTGCCGCATATTTTTCCAGTTGAAGATGGAAATCTGATTGAAAGATTAACGACAGCCAAATGAGTGGTATTTTCATCCAGTCAAGGGCAGGAAGACTATATAATGTAACATGAGTGAAGGAGAGATCTGTCAGTCAAGTATTGTGCAGCTTGGTTGAAATTCTTGCCAGGCCACAACGAGCAAAGTGAAACTTGCGGCTTGGCAGTGCGACCAGACCATTTATTCCAAAGGACAGAAATTACAAGGTGCGGTGCAAAAGTATTTTGGTCAGTACATATTGAACTGCTCGACTAAAACTCTTTTTGCACTTCACCCTGGCAACACAACACATACACTTGTCCGTCAGCTCCTTAGCTTAGAAGTTTGGGAGGAGCACCAACATCAGACATCCCCGGTTAACATTTTCCACCGGTTGTGTTTTGTCTGAAAAACAACCAACAGTGTAAGAATGAAACCATCTTGTGGAAGGAAGTGTGAACCCACCTCTGGAGAGAAATCTTCAAACCAATTTACCCAACCCTGGTGGCCAGATGGGAAGGCGGAATATGCGTTATGATATGAAGACGAAACATTTGGACTCTGCGATTACACGTCATGCATTAAATGGTGTTACACCTCACATCTAAGGAAATATAACTGTTGGTTAAGTTGTTTTAGTGATGACAAAAAACAAAAACTAATAAAAACGATCAAAGGCAGGATGGAATTTGACGTTCCAATTAGTAATCTGTTCACATGAGAGCCTCTCATGGAGCTCTACAGATCGCAGGAGCCTACAGTAGATTAAATGCATTATGTAGCAACTCATATCTGTGTCAAGACGCAAGGAGTGATAGAGAATCAGCACCAGCCCTGACATCTGTGACTGATTACAACTTGTAATGTTCCAGTGATAAATGTGTGAACAAGAGGCGGTGATGAATATAACACTGTTCCCCAAGGAAGAGGGACCTTTCATTACATGTCTTATTACTGTCTCTTCCTACTGATGGCTTAATTGATCCTTATGGGCCAACAAACAACCCCCTCCTCCATCCATCCACAGAATATGATACTCATTGCAAGGAGAAAAAAAAACCCCCAACCACAGTAGCTTTTAACCCAACAAGCCCCTTTGTTCATCATTCAATTACAGCGCTTTAAGGCAGTGAGCCTCGTGTAATATTGAGTAGTTGCTAGACCATAAAGGTGAATGCAGCATTTTATCGCATACTTTAATTTATATTGGCCATAACTTATTTTTCTCCAGAACAGAAACCATGGAAATAGTGCCACTGGTCTGATTGGCATGTCCTACTGCCAGAGCTTCCTCTGCTGTGGTGCGTGCTAAACTGAGCGCCTTCATGGATGAATTCAGAGGAGAAATGCAAAGCATGGAAGAATAGCGCTCCTTTCTGCCCACAGAGGTTGACCATGGCCATATGCTGCAGCTTATTATTCTGCTGTCTTCCATTGTATTTATAGCAAGGGGAACTTGATTTAGATCTGCTCCATGTGGTGATTTGCTGTAGGGATGGGTGCCACATCTTCCGCTCTTCTATATAATCTCCCCTTTCTCTGCTTACTGGCCTTTATTTAAAGATAGTAAGTGAGATAGCAGTGCATCGTTTTTCTCGCTCCGTCTTTCTTTGACACCAGCTGCTGCTGTGCACTTTATGATGCTGGTTGGGAGAAAATGGGAAGGGGGGGGATAAAAAAGAATCCCTCCCACTTTCTCTGGTGGTATGCAAAGATTCCACAGGCGGCCTCCAGAGCCCCTATCCTTCCACAACCCTCCCCCAGCCTCGGCTTCCATCAACCTTCAGTGGCCTCTGAAAGAGCGGGGTAAAGAGTGGAGGTAACAGAGCTGGGGTCTAAGGCAAAGAAGAGGAACAAGCGTATTAAAAAACAGCTTCACAGTTGACATCAACGGCTGCATCATATATAGATGTGCAGCAGGGTTTCCAAGGATTTGTTCCCACAAAGGTAACAAGTGTGGGTGGCAATTTCTTTCATATAAATACACTCTTTGGAAATGTAGGGCAGGATAGCCAAGCTGCCAAAACACGATTTTGTGATCTAATGAAGTCTTCATATAGGCGCTGTCGATAAAAAAAAATAGACTAGTGAAATAAAATTCTGTCCGTTTCTGACCATTTTTGCAGGACAGGCACGAGCCCATTTCAACTGTAATTACATTTTAGAGGAGATCATAATACCTCCTAATGGGAGGGAAAGTCATTACAATGGACAACTGGTAATGTGATCGTCTACCCATGACTGACACTCAATTCAAATCTTTCTTTAAATGCCCTTATTTCATTACCCTCTAATGTATTCTTTACTCAGTGTGCCGGTGCAGAGAGAAGTGGGAGAGATGAGGGAAGGGACGGTTAAAGATGAGCTTCTATCTCAAATGCCTCATTTCATGGTTATTTTTCTGCTGAAAAAAGTTCAAACTGGGGAAATTCTAATCTGATAATCAGTATCTGGCTGGTGCTGAAACAGGCAGCTTGTCTCCTTTGCCTCACTGTTAAGCCATCACGTTTACTAAAGCTGTATTTGACTTCCACTTGAAAGGAACAAACAGTGAGCTCGGCCTGTAGCAGCTTTGTCAGGGGCAACATGTCATTCATTTTGCCACAATTGCAAGACTTTCTGAGTGTACTTGCCAGAGTAAACAACTTACCATAAGGCTGACCGTCTGTCTTCAGCAGAAGGCAAGAACTATAACATTGTGCTCTGCACAGTTGGAACAAAAAACAGCAGCTAGGCTGTGTTCAGTTCTATTTCTTTTAAGAAAAATCGGAAATTGTTCACGGTAAGCTGTTTGTAGTTAAGAGAAGGAACAAAATGTTTAAGAATTTAAGAAAATTAACCGTGCAAAATGACTGTGCAAAATGTTTCATCTGCTGTTTTCTAAAGATGTAGAGTCACATAGTGCTGCTATAACAGGCTGTAAAAGCCTCTGGCTACGATCCAATGGGTGCATTCTGTGACAGTACACACAATGCACCTATTGGACTGTAGTTTAGTGTGCATTGTGCGGAAGAAAACATAAACAAACAAGCACACAAATGACTTGCAAACAGTTCTTTGTCTTCCTAGAATCTTTGTGTAATGGAGAGCAAACACGGATGGGGAACATCTTTGGATGTTTCTGCACCATCTGCAAGTGTTTGCATAACTGGAAGACTGATTGTTTGCTCTAACCTGTCAATATGGTGATGCCAGGACTGAAATATACAGGAAGAAAATTTTAAAAATACATATATATATTCAACATTGTTTGAGCAAACATGTATGTGTGATGTGTGAGCAGCTTCCAAAACAAACAGAAGACAAACATGACAACAGGAAACTGCACAAAGAGCACAGCTAGTGAAATTTCCCATGCTATTCGCTCATCATCACCTCAGTGTGATGCAGTATCACACCGGCTTGTTTCCTCTGAAGAAGCTGGAGGGGATGGCCCTTTTCTGCGCAGGGAGAGAGGACAATCTTCACTTATTTTCAAAAGCTCACCGACACGTGGGAAGATACGGGCCACTGCTTCAGTGACCACCTGGAGACCAGATGAAGGCTCCGGGGTTTAGCATCCCTTGCATATGCAAGCGCAACAGGATAGGCATGAGATGGTCTCACGCCTGTAGCCTGTCTTGAAGACGAATGAAGCGGTGGTGCTGGGCCTTGGGGCCTCACTGTGGGTACCTCACTGTTGGGCTGGTAGATTAGGTCTGGATCGCACTTGACATGCCACGGGAGAAAACAATTGGATGGAGGGGAAAGAGAGGGGAGAGGTTTCTCTACTACAAAGTGGAGCAGCTACCGTGTGATTATGTCCTTGTTTATAAAGATATTATAAAAGGTATATTTAATCCTTGCAAGTCAAGTAACCGATCGTTTAATAAACAAGATCTGAAATACATTTATTAGATAAAACTGTTAGCTTTTAAATCGTATTTTCTCTGGTTAATATCAGTGTGAATGGAATATACTTAAGTAATGGCTGTTGAACAAAACAAAAAGCCTTACCTATGTTAAGCTTTCATTTGTGCTGTTTAGGCCATTAGAAATAATAATAATAATAGATTGCCTTTCTAAGTGTTTTATATTATCATTGGAGAGACCACATTAGCAGCCACTCAAGTGACAGCAGCCTATTTTCCCCTGCTCATTTCGCCACCCCCACCTACTACTCCTTCCCTGGAGATATATAGCCAGCCATATACATGCCAATGAATCACACTCCTGCTCTGCACACACAAGTTGCCCTTGGTTAGGTGTTACTTATCAAGCTCAAGGTCTAACACTGGGGTAATTATCACAAAGAGCTGAGCCATGGGAGCATGTTAGACGATGATATGTTTAGCTAAGGTGTAAGGAGGGGGGGGGCTCTTTAATTGCCAGGCACAGACTGTAAGATCAATCATTTGTTGGATTTTTAAGACAAGAGACAAAAGAGGAAGGTCAATGGCTGAATGTGACAGAGAGATAATGCTTCACGTGAAGAATGCGGAGCGAGATGTCTGCAAAGCCACTGAAAGAAACAATGTAGAACAAATGAGAGTAAACAGTGAGGCAACAAATGCTCCATAATTACCTCAAGTATCAAATAGTGGTGTGCCTGTTGTTCATGAGAGGATGAAGATCTCTTTTCAGAGATCAATAAGTCCTACAGAAGCCTGGGCCTCTGGTGGAGTCTCCACCCTCCTCTCTTCCCACAATTCCCACTAGCTCCGTGTTTAACTGCCCACAGGGCTAGTTTAGGGGAGGAGGGCGAACTCGAAACAACAATGCTTAGAGCTAGGACACTAGTGAGCTTCCAGCTGGCAGATCCAAGCTTTGATCATGATTACAGATTACTGTGGTTCAGGGCAGGTGTCTTCCTGAGTAAGCGACACCCTGCTGAGGGCCCATCAATAAGCAGTGGGAAGAAAGACTGTTTGAATGGTATGCCTCAACAACTACAAAACCTTTCAACCACTGATACTGCTGTACAAGCTGGCTACTTTAAAATGTTTTGTTGCCTTCTAAGAAAGAGGATGCTTGTGAAAACCCAGGGTACCTTATGGGTAGATTTCAAAAAGGAAACTCTTTTTTTCTATGAAGGAAATCACAAACTTTTGCCCAAAGGAGTCTATAAAAACCACACCCAAGTTACTCTGTCCCATTTATGTATCTGTTTGTCAAAGCACACAGATTTTTACTTTGCGGTCCACGGCAGTTGCTGTTTGAAGCTTGTATTTTAGCATACGCGTTTTTCTTTAAGCTGAATGTGCATACCACCTCCAAGCACCAGTTGTTAGAAACCAGCCAACGACTGCACAACAAAAAGTGCTCAGCTCATCTCGAGCGTTTCACTTTCAATGTCTTGGAGAAGCTGAGGATCGACCTGTAACCATATATTTGCCAACTGTCTATAGTGTAAGCTTTCCTTTGTGCTGAAAGTGTGCAGAAATGTCAAGAAGTGAGAGACAAACACCAGCACATGAAAGCCTCAAACCCATGGGAATGCAATCTTTTAAAGCAAAAAGCTCCTTGATTTCTTTAGAAACCTTGTAATGTCACATTGTTTGTTTCTACACTTATCCCTCTTATTAAAATATATATTTTAAACCCTGCATTCACTGTAAAAACCTATTAATGATTCAGTCAGTTAGTTATTGAGTACACAGTGAAACCCTTTATGTTGTTTTTAAGTTAATTAATTAAGCAAAATGTCAAGTAACAGTTTTCATATTAGCAAACATGATGCCAGAGTAAACAGCAGGATTTTCACTACCGGTAGAAGACCTGGGTGCGGCACCTTAGCATTTTTTTTCATGGCACCAAAGCTAAATGAACAGAAAAAAATATGTTAAGACATGTTTTGCTGTTTATCAATTTATCAAGTCAAATGCTTCTGTGCTTTCATTTGCTGTACCAAAGTATTACCATATGAAGGAGTTAGGCATGCTATCCACAGACACACAGCAACAATGGTGAACTAAGGATTAAACAATACTCAAATCAAATCAAATCAAATCACTTTTTATTGTCACATCACATGTGCAGGCACACTGGCACAGCACATGCGAGTGAAATTCTTGTGTGCGAGCCCCACAAGCAACAGAGATGTGCAAACACAACAACACAAACGAGCAAAATACAAGAATGGTCAACCTGAAACTAATAAATATATGTACAATATATAATAGTGTATGCATTTCTGGATGTGTATACTAAATATTTTCCTACGTGTGTGTGTGTGTGTGTGTGTGTGTGTGTGTGTGTGTGTGTGTGTGTGTGTGTGTGTGTGTGTATACACATTTTTACAAATTAAATAGTAAAAAAATAAAATATAATAATAATAATAATAATAATAAAATATATAAATTATACAGAGTTGAATATGTGCAAAACAAGTGGCATTTATATACAGTGTGGAGTGCATAATGTTGAAGTTCCAGTAGTGAAGCTGAGGTGTCTATGACGTGTTCAGCAGTCTGATGGCCTGATGGAAAAAGCTGTCTCTCAGTCTGCTGGTACGGGACCGGATGCTGCAGAACCTCCTTCCTGATGGAAGCAGTCTGAACAGTTTATGGCTGGGGTGACTGGAGTCCTTGATGATCCTCCCCGCTTTCCTCAGGCACCGCTTCCTGTAGATGTCTTGGAGGGAGGGAAGCTCACCTCCAATTATCCGTTCAGAGCACCGCACTACTCGCTGGAGAGCTTTGCAGTTGTAGGCGGTGCTGTTGCCATACCAGGTGGTGATGCATCCAGTGAGGATGCTCTCAATGGCACAGTGATAGAAGGTCCTGAGGATGCGGGGGCTCATGCCGAATCTTTTCAGTCTCCTGAGAAAGAAGAGGCGCTGCTGGGCCTTCTTCACTGTTTTGTTTGTGTGTACTGACCACGTAAGATCCTCAGCCAGGTGTACGCCAAGGAACCGGAAGCTGCTCACTCTCTCCACAGCAGCGCCGTTGATGGTGATGGGGGTGTGTACTTCTCTGCACCTCCGGAAGTCCACTATCAACTCCTTTGTCTTTGCGACGTTGAGGGTGAGATGGTTGTCTTGACACCAGTGGGTCAGGGCGCTGACCTCCTCCCTGTAAGCCGTCTCATCACCGTTGGTGATAAGACCCACCACTGTAGTGTCGTCCGCAAACTTCACAATGATGTTGGAGCTGTTAGTTAGTTAGCTCATGACTAACATGTTTGATTTTTCTGATGATTTCAGGAGAGGTCATTACAGTATCATAATTCTGGTGTTTATATTACTGATATTCAAATTTATTTAGGATATTCAGATATATATTTTTCAAATTTCCTTTTGAAAGTCTGAATATTATGAAAGCTCATTGCTTTTAAAGGTACTTGTATTTTGTATTGTACCACTGACATAAAATGACCATAAAGTTATAACATTGTCGTTGTATTATTTTATTAATATTATGTAATCTAAACAAAAGTATTTACTATATCAGGCATCTTTTTTTTTACTATATTAACTGAACCACATCCAACAATTCTATCAACATCAAAATACACACAAGTAAAAGTCCACTGCATAATTTACAACATCTTCAACAAAGCAGTATGTGAGCCACCCGATTTTAATCAAGAGGTGCAGCTCTTGGTGCGCAATCTAATCCAAAAGTCACTCTAACCATACAGGAAGCACCTGCCAAGATACATAATAAAAATCCTACTCAAATCCTCGAGGACATTTCCAGCGCAGATGAGCTGCAAGTGAGTCCACATGCTTTTCAGCTGTTTCTCTACTTTCACTGCCAGGCAAAGTGATGTCTAGCTCATTTCTAAGTACACTGCCCAAGAAAGTGGAGGCTAAATGATTGCAGAGCACCAGACACATCGGAGGCTAGAGAAGAAGATGCAGAGATAATAACGGACATTTACCGCCTAAAACCCAGCAGGGTATTGCAGGGTCTCTGTGCACTGCACAGCTGTCTCTGCTTTTATTGCTATTTTGTGCACGCAGCCTTTGTCAGTTTACCAGCTATCTTACCGAATAACCTTGATGTTAGTGCTGTATGTGGCTGATGTTCAGTGTAAATACTGAATGACCAATGTCAAACTCACCTTTCTCTGTAATAGCCATCAGTGCCGCCTCACTTTGGAGAGGTTATGCAGTTATAGAGGCAGAAAAAAACAATTTAAGGCAACATATCTTTCATGAACAAGCTGACTGAGAAAGAAAGATGTCAGTATAGCTTGAAAGCAAACATCAGATATCAAGCTGGCAATCAAAACGGTACAACCTACGCTTTGTCCAACTACTCTCTGACTGACAGTCTGCACAGTGTTATCAGCAGGCCGGAGCACCTCTGACTTCTCAGCTCCTATTATCTCTCTTTTGCACATGACGAGCCATTCAGCTTCCATCATGAGTATGACTGAGTGCTCTGTTTGTGGAAAAAAAACCCACCCACACTCTGGCCAGCCACTTACTCTGTGGTTATCTTCCAGTGTCAGATGGGGAGGCACATCATGGTCAGACTAAAACATGTTGAGCAGAACAGCTTTGGAACATTTTAATATTTGATCGAGCAGCTCTCAAAGAAAGTCAGTCAGAATTGTCTTTAATCTTTGTAGTTTTACCCTGGAATAATCACATCCAATGCATGCTTTGTAAACGAGCCAAATTCAATTTAAGATGCTCGACTAAGAAAGCCATATCTTTAGCTTTCTCGCATTTATGTGGTCTGGCTAAAAGACAGGAGGCAGGAAGAGGAGCTGCCCTGAGGGGAATGCCAACAAAGGACTGGCATTAAGTAGCACTATCAGGACAGTCACGATAGTGACATGTTCTATAATATTCAAGTCTTAGCTGGCGGTGCACGAGATAAGTAGATTTGAGTGATATCTCTGGCAGTGGAGCAATACGGTTCAGCTCCCAAGGGCTTGGCTCCAAATATATAATCACTCCATAATTACAAATCCTCCATTCTGCTTCACCTTAACAGGTGACACCCTTGTTTTTAGCGCTTTGTTAAAAGCTTTCTGGTTTCCTTCCAATTTGCCCATGTATTGGTGACTAAATGGTAGAGACTGACTACAGGGTGTGGAGTCTGTAATGAGGTTTACGTATACACTACTACACAACAGCCTGGAGTTGCCCTGAAATGATGAGACCATCTGAGGGCCTGACATTCTCCCTCCTTTGGCTGCACCAAGTTATAAACAGAATCAGCGGCAAAGGCGAATCCTGGTGCAAACCAAACCCCACTGAAAATGAGTCATACATATATAATCTCATTTATGAGAACCAAGCTCTCATTGTTTTTGTGCAGGGACCAAATGGCCCATTACAACTGAGAGAGCATACTTCTCCCATACTGGCTTCTCCTATCTTCTCATAGGGGATCATCTGATTGTTGAGGTTTTCTCTGTACTATTCCAGTACGGAGGCAACTATTATTGTGATTTGGCACCGAACTTCCCTAAAATCCAAAAAAATCATGTTCCTGTAAACTGGCTGGTTGCACAAACTCCCACGCACCCTTGAATATCCTCGATCGATGAACTCTAGCTGAGTGTGAAACAGTTGAGATGAAAATTAGCATGTGTGAGGACAAAAGGGTGGAGTGCCCACTCCAGGTAGGGAATGAGTTGTTGCCTCAAGTGGAGGAGTTCAAGTATCTTTGAGTCTTGCTTACGAGTCAGGGAAAAAAAAGGAGCGGGTAATTGACTGACAGCTTCGTGCAGCATCTGCAGTGTTGCAGAATGCTGTACCCCTCTGTTGTAATACGAAAAGATCTGAATGTAGAAGCAAAGCTGTTGCGTTACCCATCGATCTACATTCCTACCCCTATCTTTGTCCATGAGCTCTGTGCAGTGACCAAACTAAACAAGTTCACCGATACAAGTGAGTTTCCTTCACAGAGTTTTTGGGCTCTCCCTTAGAGATAGCATGAAGAGCTTAGTGATTTAGGAGGGGCTCAGAGCTGCAACTCCTCCACATCAAAAGGAGGCAGTTATGGTTGTTCGGCAATCTTATTAGGATGCTTCTCGGATGCCTCTTGGTTAAGGTGTTTTGGGCACGTTTAACTGGAAGGCGGCCCTAGGGCAGACTGAATGATTATGCCCCTTGGCTTGGGAATTTATATGTATAACATTTGCAAAATAATGTGAAGTAGTTGGATAGAATAGCCCAGACACTTACAGAAAAAAAGATGATACAATTATGTCCTTAGAAATGATTTGAAATGATTACTTCATCTTGTGAGGCTTTATTTAAAATGACAGTCACACACAAAGCAGAAAAATGATGGTGGTCAGTGTTTCCATTATCTTGTAGCTATTCACTGAAGATTGGTGTTTTCATTATGGTGGCTAGTCTATAAAGCCTGAGAATAACACATAGTTAATCATTTCGACTGATCCACACCATCTCCTGCTAGAGACATCAACTCGTGTGCTTGTTCAAGCATTAGCTGGACTATGTGGGCTCAGTCCCAGTGTGGTTCTAAATCAAACCCATGAAAACTCTCTCATGTTGTGACGTAACTTGAGCCAGGTCGCCATTGCCGTGGACCTTGGTGTAGATGGGCTGTTGGGCCTGGGATCAAAACACAGGGGAGTCAGAATGGGTGAGATCCAGAATTAGAGCAGACAGCAAAGTCAAAGAGTACCTTTGTTCCCAAACTCCCTTTGAAAAGGAGCAGAACTCTCAGCTTTCAGTTTTTTTAATCCAAGTATTTTGTGACATTTTGCTTTTTGTTCAACATAAAAGAACAAACAAAAAGAATGCACACGGGTGAAAGAAGAAGAACGTGAAAACAAAACAAAAAAAATGATGTGAGTAACGGTAATACAGTGCATGAACATAGCAGCAGAGGAGGTGGAGCCCACATGCAGGACACACTGTCTTGCTAATGTTCTCAACTCTTATAACAGGTGAGGAAAGTGATAAGGTATCATGACTAATATCAGTATTCCCCACCAACCTCAAGGCTGTTTGTACACTGCACCTGACCCAACTTGTCACAACAAGTCCTTGATTTAGCTTCCAATATGAGTTTATCTTTTATAAGAACCTTTCCTTTGTGACACTTTGTGTAAAAGCTGCCAAACCCCAGACGGCTCTTCTGCAGAGCTGTTTTCCACAACAATCCTATATATGGTCACCTCCTGCTGATCTTCATAAACATATACAAATATGGGTAGAGGAGTATTCTGTCCCCTTTATAGCCTCTTCAAACTCTCTCAGAGATGGAAGCTTACTTTGTGCATTCCAGAGACACTGTGTTATGCTTTCAGAGGCTTATTTTGAACAGAGTGGCTCAAAATACAACCAGCCACTATGTCGTATGGTAAACTGAATGGGCGTCCCAGCTTGGGGTCTCTTATTTCAGTCTGCTTTCACAGCCTTTGTCTGCTCGCGGTTAGAATAACTGCCTGAATTCAAGCTTTTTCATGCTGGGCTTTGTTTATGCCTTGCTGTTGTTGCAGTTTCTTTCTCTCTTCTAGGTTCACCTGAAGGCCAGTCAACAAGGTGCCATTTAGCTGTTGAGGCTTGACAACAATCTGCCCAAAGAGGGTAAAAATAGACTTTGAGCGCTGAACGGACTGTAAGCTGGATGGTGGTGGTGTAACTTAACCTGTTTATCTAGCAGACCCCCAACCACTACAAGACTCCGGGGATTTAGACAAATGTTGACCCTCTCTTTCCTCTTTCCCCCCTCTTCTCTTCCTATCTCTGTCTTTCCTCTGGTTCTGCACCCCCTGCTGCTGTGGAAACCAGATCAAGTAATGGGAAAATCCCACCCAACTGCTGCTGACCAGCTGGAATGAGAGTCTGGGAAGTAAAGGAAAACTACTTCCACCAAAACACTCAAACCTCAGCAGTCAACACAAGTACAGCCACAGGCCACAAATTGAAGATTATTCTTCAGCTTGTGTCAGCCTTTTAAAAACTGAGGCATGCACACTTTTTCCCTGAGACATAATTTCATGCGGCACAATTACATGGTTGTCATTTTATGATAATGATGGGAGTGACATTTTGCTTATTACTACACCAAGGTGCTTTGGTGATTTTTTCCTGCTTCCAAAAAAAAAAAAAAAAAAAAGAAAGAAAGAAAAGGAAAAGCCTACACAGCACATTTGACTTATATCGAACACTAAACACACAAACACTCTGTGCAGAGTGTGTATTGGAAAAATCCCTGGATAAATGTGAATTTTAACACAGATAGTATAAAAAAACTGTGAAATTAGTGCAATTTTAACACTTTCTCTTGTGCAGCACAAGTAACTAATAAAAGCCCTTGAACTTAAAATTGTACTGGGGACGGTTAGTGGGCAGAATATATTTACCCCAAATTCCCACCATTCCTTAAGGCAGACAGCAGAGGCAGGCCTAGGACTCAGCAGACAGGACATTACTAAACTCAGTCACATGCAGAGTTATCTACAGACACCCACCAGAAAATAAAAGCATACAAAAAGCAACCTTTCATGCTAAAAAATGTAAAAAAAAAAGAGTCCAATTCACACATGCAACTACAGTCACCATGTCATTAGGTGACATGGTGCACAGGTGACCTCTGTCCTTCTCTGATCTGATCTTCAGCTGCCTTATATGTCATCTTCACCTGTCTTCACATGTGTTTGAGTGACCCACTGAAGTACAGGGTCTGTCCCAGAGCTGTACACTGACCCTGATCTAATTCACCCAGAGACAGTGCTTACACTCTTCCACAAACTGACGGCTCCGGCTTGCCATGCAGCGCTTAATGCTATTTCTGGCCTTTCAGTGATAAAAAAAATGGGAAACGCTTGGGTTCCCTAAGTCAAATTAAATGAGACATCTACAAGTCAAAGGAGGGAATTACTCACTCTGAAATGAATCTTCGCATTGGCTCTTTGAATACGCAAATTTGAAATTTAATGCAGATCCAGTTTGATGGAAAACACACAATTTAGTCATATTTCTTAAGCAAAAATACACTTCTCAGTATTCCTAGCTGCCTTTTTAGTTGTAGAATCATCTCAATACATTGAGCATATATTCTATTTTCTCACCGGCCTGCTATTTGACCTACGCAGCAGCACAAAAGAAGCACTGACCTCACATTCCTCTCACTTGGAAGAACAGGGTATAATTAACTGTAGTGTTAAAGGCATGGTGCCTCTGAGACTGTAAAACAGGGTATGAATACAGAGCAAACTATTTTATCCCATAGGGCTGAGAGCCAATCCATACAATCTATACTTATTCATTTATTCAGCCAACTCATGGCCTCGGTCTCCCTCGGAAGCGTCTAACGGGTCAAATGTGGGCTTTTCGTCCTCTTCCTCTCCAATTAGACATAGCATGTGGTGATCCAGGTATGTGTTGATGTTTTTCTCTTTGCATTGTCTGCTATTTGTGTTTCTGTTTAAAAGAGTTTACTTTTGTGCCTCCCACTTCAGTATTGCTCACTGTGAGCAAAGACCTGGACGCTGACATCATGCATGCCCTCCACAATGTGTCATCAGTGATACAGAGGAGTGGAGCCTCTACCATCTGTGAAGCATCTGTTTAAGCACTGATTCACCCATTCATGCATACAGTATTCACTGTTTTAGTTGTCAGTGGCAAGGATCTGAGATGTGTTAACAATTACTTTTCTGTGTACTTTGCCCTTTCTCTGAAAACAGAGGAGAAGGTCCCAGAAAATAAACTTTTGATGGTCTAGGACAACAAGTAACAAATATTACACAGTCTGTGTAAACAGGAAATAAAGACGCAAAGTTTCACAACTCGAGGAAGGCAGTGTTGGTAGGTCAATCCACCACTTTGGCCCAGGATGAATAATGGATGGTAACATCATCAAGTGTCATTATTAAGATAAAGCTCTAATTTGTTCAATACCAGAAAACCACATACTGTAACTAATGGCATTTCCATCAGCTCTGGCTGTTAACACACTAAACTACTATGATGAACACTGCACTCTGATTAAGTTAAGTGTTGATTAATAAATTACTCAGTCTATAAAATGCCAGAAAAAGGTTAGGAAATATTGATGTTGATGTGGGCAAGGGTCAAATGAAATGTTTTGTGTAGGCAACAGTGAGGAACAACTACAGCTGTGAGTGGCTGGATAATCTCTGACGTTTCACTTGCTAAATTCCTAAATTAACAATGGATAATTGCTTGACTACCAAAATTGTTGTTGATTTTTTTCTGTAACTCAGCTAATCATTTAATCAACTTATAGTTTAATTGCTAGGAAATTCATTTCCCCAAATCACCAATTCCCTTCCACTCTCAAGCTGCTAGTTGTCTGTTATTACAGCTGCTTCAAAGTCAGACACGAATGCAGACACAGTTATGTTCCCCGCGACAAAAAACAATCTGATATGAAGCACGCCTGCAACTACAGCAGAGAAAACAATGACTTAACAGAGGAATAGACTGAAATAACCCTTCTGTCTGTGCTTTAGTTCCCCAGACTTCCTGTTTGACAAAACCAAATCCCTGTTGATGCTGAGCTTTCCGCTCTTTTCTATCTTTTTTTGTTTTTGCCTCACTCTTTTCTCTTCTAACATTTGTTCACTCTTTCTGTCTTTCTGGCTTGGACCAGGTCCACTATTCGGGTCACTGGTTACTGGCCCAATCCATTTTTTTCATGCTTGTAGCCAACAGCAATGTACAGTGCCGCTGTGAGGAGTAGGAGGAGGCACTCGTGAGAAAGGGATGGAGAAAAAGAGGGGATGGACACAGATGGGTGGACACAAAGTAGATATAGGGGAAAGGTGAAACAGGCGTGATATAGAGAGTTAAAGACTGAGAGCACTGGAAATAATACTGAAGTACCCCCAAATTGAATGGCAGAAAACAAGTTCAGAGAGTGGAGGGTGAATGAAAAAGACAGACCTGAACCCTCCAGACAATAGACTGCCTGTAGTTCACATGCTACATTTCACTGCTCTTTGACTCCAAACACTCTTACGCTGGTATTAGTGGAGCTTTGAGGCAACAGTGCACTGTGAAAATAGCTGCCGGGCTAAATGAGTGTATTACAGTGTAAGAGTGGTCTTTACTTTAGGTGATCAATCAACCCAGAGGTAGAGACTTCCACTTTATAACCATTAGAGGCCTGAAACATAAGCAGTGAAGAGCAAGACACAGTTCTAAACATCATTACACTAGACTCTTGTCCACAGTGAAAAGTCCTGGCTCCCTCCTCTTAAACATATGCTTTCTCATTAATTTTTTCCAGTGCTTACATGACAGATGAGACACTGCAGTCCATCATCATCAAATCAGACTGGCAGGCCTATGAGGAGGGAGGAATACAGATAGGCTTTGGAAGTAAAAAGGATAACAGTGCATGTCAGGAAATATTTAAATATTGCCCAACCCCCTCCCCTGGAAATGTCTTGTGATCTGACACCATTTACACATGACTGTCAAGAGACACTGTTCCAGACAGAATATTTCCCGGGAAATGCGAGCCCCTCGTGCTAAGCCTCCCTCATATGGATGCGATTTCATTTTGTTGAACCTCTCGAAAATGAGTGCTGGTGGCGAGAGGGGAGTGGAAGCACGCATTCTGGGACTGGGTGGGATCCAGCTGGCAAGAACTCACAAAGCAGCCACAAGGACAAAGCTCCTGGCTGTGCTGGTATGGCTCCAAAACAGGACAATACAAGGCTGTGCCAAATAGCCCTTGGCAAAATTATGAAAGCCATGAAGGCTGCCCATCTGTAATTTATTTACATGTCTTTAAATTTATCACTCATGTCCATGCCCTCCATATACCCTTTGAGCTACACAGGCAGTGCAGACAGAGATGGTAGTAAATGTCATCCAGCCTCGCCAACACACGAGCGGGATACCGTATTAACATGTTATATGTGACAGGTGGGTCACTTCTGTGGAAATGACAGAGCTACTCAAGAAAGTGAGTGAGACAGATCGAGTTGAGTGCATTTGATGTGCTGCTTCATATTCTTCACTGACCGACATTCCACAGCAGTGCGGCCAAAAAGAGTCGCTGGCACAGAGGTTCAAACAGAGCCAATCAACCAGAAAACGAAATGGAGAAGCTATCCTGAAAAGCAACATGGCCAATTATTTGATATCACAGATCAACTGCAGCTTCAGTGGAGGCTGGTGTGGGAAGTATTCAACCAGGACGGTCAACACGTCTGTGCAAACTGCAGAGGCAAGAGTCAACGTGTCGCATGGTTTCCCTCATAAGCACGTCCTTCTGCTAAAACAAACCGGACTAATAAGGTTTCACCAACTTTTGCTATATTCTGTTTGTACTTTCAGTCTATTTGAAGCTTTAGTCTTTTCTTCAGTTCTGCTTTGAAGAAATAAAAAAAAACCCATAAAGAATAAAAATAAAGCTTTGCAAACACTCAAAGGATAAAACATGTCATATAAAATTGCAAGTTTATCATCTCAGTCTGGAAGACCTCACAGGGCAGCGAGGGAACAGTGATGCATTTGAAAAGCCACATTTTTCTGATCTAATTTCATCAAAGAGCTGTCAGAAGCCCGGGCTAACATTTAATGTAATAGACATTAAATGTCTCTAATCAATAATAAATGCTTTTAGCCCATCCCACAGTGATAGCATTGGATTTTCTCCCTCAAACTGTGAAGAGTTCTTCATGGAACAATGACAGATAAAAAAATGAGACTTTATAGATTCCCTGCTGACCACAACTTTCCCTTATAGTAGTGAAAACGCTGCGCTGAGCTATTTCTTGTTTTATATCCCAGGAGACTGTACACCTCAAAGGTCTGCACCCCCTCTGAAACTGTAGCAGTACAAATGAAGTCCCCTATTTCCACCAAACACACTGCCCTGAGAAAGTCCCTGAAAAAGGACAAGCAGAACCTGTCATGCATTATATTGTTTGTCTTGTTGTTTCACCTTCAATTTTAGGACATAGCAGCTCCCCACACTCTCAATAAAATATAGCTTATACCCACTGGCCTTGAGTTGCTATATCTGCTGACATTTTTATCAGCAGTTATAATGACTTCAATCCAGCTGACATTTTCTGCAGGTCGAGGCAATATATCGAGAGATCGCAGGTTATGTTTTGGAACAATGCTTTACCACTGTCACTTTAGCACTTTTTGTTTTTTTATCAACAACTTTTTTATTTGATTGAGTGCCTTAAAATGAAGATATGGCATAGTTTTCTGTCATATAAATGCAGTTCCAGTTATTAACTTGAACTGCAACAAACTGCTATGCTTTGGTCTTAACAATATGTCGGAACTAATACCTTTAAAATAATTACACTTCTTCAAAATCCCCTTTACTGAGCAACAAAGAAATGATAGGAAAGATCATTTTGTATTTTCTTCTTTTACAAGCAACAACAATACTAATCAAGCCTTTGTTATTTCTGAACAAATGTATAACGCCAAGTATTTTCATCAGGTGTGATTAAAAATAGGTTGCTTTCCTCTACTTTGGCATCTCAGCATTGTTTTCCTGCCTATTTTGTAAAATGGTTTTTAGGCTTTTAAGCTATGGTGCAGTTTGGCATCTGGGTATGTCACAAGGTTATTAATCCCTTAAGGCCAGTCACACACACTGCTTGACTTAGTCTGTCTCAGACAAGGTTTTGAGATCTGGACAAAATCCTGATATCGGACCCAATTCAGAGCACATGGCGGAGACTGAAACCTCCAACTTCAATCTGGGCTGAGAGGCAGCCCGAGGCAGGGATTATGTGCTTTCAGACATCAGTAGATTTTAAACATATTTGAAGTTTTTCAGCGCACAGTCTGCATTGCCTTTGAATGGCACATAGAGTAAGCAAGGCAACATATAAATACAGAGTGACTTTGTTAAAAAAAAAAACAAGTCAATGTTGCAGCCACAAGCTCCAGGCTATTATCAATTATATCCAATATTTACTGATGCTTGGGCAGAGCAGTTATCCAGTCATAGGACTTGTGATTGTTAGTCATTAAGAATTGATACAATACAAAATATCCAAACAAAATTAAATTAAAAACATAAAAACACAACTTATTGTTAGTTTATTTTAGTATGGGGGAAACAGAAAACATTTAAAAGGTACAGAAGATGTTTAAATCATAGCTTTAAAATAGCTTTCTTCCTGCTGTGTCTAGCTCCACTTGAAGCATGCAAAAAAGACAAGGCAAGGCTCTGCGGGGGGGGAACAAAATCCCCAACAACAAAATCCGAGTCAAGAATCTTAATGTTTGAATCTGTCGTCTGGGCCACAGTCGGTTTAAGTCCCCAACGCTGTATAAGACAAGACGCTACAGTGAACGCAGTGGTTTGGTGCAAGTACAGGATTTATGAACCAGAGCAGTCTCCTGCTCTCATACTTTGACTCCAGCTCTGTTTCCTAGAGGAAATCTGGGCCTCAGCCATTAGCAATTAACAAGCTCTGGAACAACCTTGCCTGTAGTGAGCTGGGAATAAAACGCTGTTATAAGAGGTAAACAACAACACTAGAAACAATAACAGCCATTGTCAAAAGTCTTTCTCTCCAACTAATGAGATAAAGAACTGATTTCTTTCAACTCTAATCCGTTTCATCAGAATGAGATGAATTACAGGAAGATGTAAAGTGGATGGGCTACTCGTGCCTTCTCAGAGGTCCTGGCCTCTCTGGCAAGATGCTCTTCATTAATCAGAATGGCACCGGTATCAGAGAGCGGACCATTAGGCTCACTTCACTTTCGCTGCTTCACAAACTGTCCTTGCTCTGGCTAATCACTGATATTTGATCACACTTTTCAGCACCTTCTGCAGCTGTTCTGCTGCAGATCTTTATTTCTCAGCCAGGTTCTCAGTTAATGAGAAGTGAATGCTCGGTGTTTCAGTCATCAGGTATTTTCCGTCCTCTCTCTCTCCCTCTCAACTTCCCCTCCCTGCCTGGATATTTCAACACTTTGTTAGCGATAAAAGACAATACATGGTGCAGCCCACTGAGTTTCCCCAGTTGTGTCACTTCCAATTAGCCCTTCTGAGACATCTCTGCCCTTTGGCTCACCAGTATTCGAGTTAAAAAAGATCTGATCTTCGTTGTATTGCGTGCTGCCTTGCTTCACTCTCCCACTGTCTAAATTCATGCATGTCTGGATTTGTGAGTCTATGAAAGAGAGAAATCGCAAGAAAGACAGACGGGGAATTTTTAATCCTATAACCAGAAATAGCAGCTTGCTGTAAGGCTCCACGTATGGGGCTGCTGTGAACTTAAAAGGAGCTTTCCTTGTATAAAGGTACACATTTCTGAATAAAGCAGCAAGCCTTCACCTTAATCATCTTCCATATTATACATCATTAATACCGATGTTCTTAAGTAGCTAAGCTTTTTAGAACTGGGACATGGCATGTTGTGGTGGCCCTCTGTAGATTTATCCCTCAGGAAAAAACCTGGCAGCTCTGTCAAATCTGCCCGCAACCTGCTTCTATGTCACATCACTTTTTGAAGCCAAAGTGAAGTGGTGGGGATTGTAAACAGCAGAGTGGTGAGCCACAGTATGTGAGCAAACGTTTTTGAGCTAATGAGAGGACTGGAACGCCGCAGCTTCTTAAACTAGGGCAGAGAAACTCGCAGCTTCAGTGGAAGACTTCCCTCAGACCTCACGTCCCGGGAGTACACATGTGCAAAACCAACAGCACAAACAAACAAAACTGGTGCTGTGCGAAACAGTGTCCACTTAGCGGAATCAAACAAACAGCCAACAACAGGACGTTTTCAGGGCCAACGTTGCAGTGAGGACGGGACTCTGTCTTTACAAAAAACAGTGCCGGAGGTTTCATTTAAACTTTAGGGGCACAGAAGAGAAAGTGTGGGTATAATTTCAAAAGTCAAACTACAAAAAGAAGACATAAAATTGATACCAAATGTTGACTTCACAGAAACAAGCACGGGAAAAACAACTGATCATAGTAAAATAAAGGAAAATATATTAAAATCCACATTTTCATTATATAATTGATTCAGCATATTCACACACCTCCTCTAATTGGACCAAAGCTGTACATGGCCAAAAGGCACTCAGAATTCATGTGATGATGTTAATATTTCAGTTTTTGCCACTTTTTGACACATTTTTACAAAAAATCAGTTCAATTCCAAACCGCAATGAGTAGATAGTGGGTAACTTTTACTATATTAAATGTAAGTAAGTATTAAGACCAAGATATCGGGGATGGTTTTTCGTTTCCTATGCAACGAGTATCGGAGGAAGTAACAGCTTAACTGGACTGAATGCAGGTTTGCTGGCCAAGAAAAGTATTGAGATTTCTATACTGCCTTGTTTCCTCGCTGATGCGCCTGCAAATGGGTTTGAGCCAAATCTGACGAGAAGTTAATTAAAGGCATTACATCCTTCATAATCTCTATAAACATCTACATCTCAGGAGTTTACAGAGGCTCTTTAAACCATCTTTCAACAGAAAGCAAACCGTAACAAATGAGTGATCTGTTCACTTTTCATAACTGCAGTCAGAGCTTCTGCGTTGCATGCCAGCAGTCACAGCCCAGTGAGCACATTGTAGAGTTGGGCTCAGAGTTGGCTGCAGGTACGAGCATGCACAAACGCACACAGACGAACACACACACGCATATAAATACTCACCACCAACAAACTGAATACCGCCAGCCACGCGACCGATTGTACGTGAGATGAGGTCAGAGATGCAGCAGCCCATGAGAGCTGTGAGCGCCACCAGCAGGAGGAGGCCACATCCCACGCCTGTCACCACAGTACAGATCCTCCATTCAAGACTCGGGATGCCGTGGAAGGAGGCGTACCTCCCACACTGCTCCAGCATCACCGTGGTCTGGCTCTCTTCATCCCTCACTGGGTAGGAGCAGCGACGGAAAGTGCCAAAGGACACTGGCTTGTCCATCTGTATTCCCAGCAGCCAATAGGGCATGAAGAAGCCAACACAGGAAGCAGCAGCGCACAGCAAGGACAGCAGGGCCCAGATAACACCCGTACATGTCAGACTAGACGCCATGGTAAACAGTCTGCAAATGGTTCACACTGAACTAACAGCAGTTATATGAGCAGTTGCTATGTTGTGGGAAGTCTTGCAGTGAGCATTTAACACTAGCAGCCTTCACCTCCTCAGTGACTCCGGGTTCCTGTCAAGAGGAAGAGAAACATCCAAACTGAGCACTGACCAGACAAATCATCTGTGTGAACAAGTTGCTGACTTTGACATGTGACCCTGAAAACAAGAAATGTGTTCCCCGATCTTTATAAATGGATCACTAACACAAGCAGAGGAAAAGAATCACAGACAGGAGAAAAATCAGGGGAATAAAGACCTTCAATTATGACATCATCAGGCAGTTATTCTCTAATCAGGTCTTTTGCATGATTGTTAATTAGTAAGAAGTGTTTTTAAAAGTCCTCAGCTAAACTGGGAACTTAGTAGAATAGACTAAAGTAGACTAAAATGACACATTTCTGAATTGTGATTTAAATAGATTTAAGATCTAAGAGGAAAAACAGTCACCGATCATATTCATTTAGTCAATAATTAATCCAAGTTTGATGAACTAAAGGCTGGCTTATTCTCCATCTCACTTATTACTCTTGGGCTTCTTTGTTTATTACATATAGGAATTCATTGAAGATATATATATATAATAAGAAAGTAAATATGAATGCTAATTAGTACATCCTATAATTGGAACAACTGGGATAACTCAGAATAACTCAAATTTAGTTTGATATTTAAAATAGAGCTAATCCCTATAATAAACTTTAAACTTAAGCTACAAACAGTATTATATCGTAACTGACTATGACCCATACTCACAAAATCAGTAGAATTTGGATGCTTAGTACAGGAAACATAGTTCAAGTGTCTTCATGAGCCGCCACTTCTAGAACATAGTGATTTTTTGCTAGGGGTGACCTTAAGGAACACATTATCGCAGTGCCTACACTATCGGAATGAAAAGAATGAAAACAGGGCAAACACAGGGGGAAAGCAGAGGAAAGCTTACATGTTGGGAGACCTCCGAAATTAGGTGCGCTCGGTGTGCACTGAGAGCTTGTTTCCATCTGCAGACTCCAGCTGTGTTGGATCTTAAAGCAAACTTTTCTTCAGACGAGGGAAAAATGCAGAAGAAATGCGTTCGGTCCTGGAATGTAAATCCAAAAAGTGACTGCAGAATTGGCTCATGAATCACTTCGTGCTCGTCAATATATGTAACTGAAAGGATGATCAATTATTTACTCCTGTGCGGGCGCACAAATGTGCGGTGCAGTCTGACTTAACTCCCGTTTCCACATTCCTCCTCCTCGGAGAGAGAGAGAGAGCGAGCGAGCGAGCGAGGGAGGGCTGGATGGGGGCGGGTCCATAAAACACTCTCAGGAGGCGACCATCAATCACACAAATCCCCACCCAGGGGCTGGACTCGCCGCTACTATCGCTCCTACAGGCTCCTGGTGCATTCACTGACCCTTTGAAAATGATGCACGTTCTCGTACTAAATCCTTCGGGATGCTCAAGATAACGAAAAGCTGTCAGTGACTTTCATGTTAAAATGTTTACCACATCTAGCTTTGCATTTGGTTAGGTAACCTCAAATTCAGGTAAATTAATTCAATATTGACTGACATTGTATGTCAGTATTTGCACTGGACATCCTTAAGGGAGAGTTTAAGGAGCATTGCACATGTATAACTGTTTGTGTGTGTATATATATGTATATATATATATATATATATATATATATATATATATATATATATATATATGTGTGTGTGTGTGTGTGTGTGTGTGTGTGTGTGTATTACACTCTTTTTCATAGAATTATGGTGTACATATTTTTTCGTAATGCAATTTGCACTACTGCCTATAGTGTCAGTCTCACTATTATTGTTTTTTTTTAATCTAGCTGAATTCGGATATTTGTGATGCATCTTTCATTTAAGACAAACCTGAGAGTTGGCTGCACCTTTCTAAAAACTCTACCTGGAAGTTTGTCTTTCTTTGAAAGTTTGTGTTAGATATTTCAAGCAAATCTTTTATTATTTTCCTTTGGTTTAAACTCCTTGGAGTTTTTACCCACTATCTTAATTGCATAAAACCAAGGAAGTGCCTAGTGCAGTTGAGCAAAAGTGGGTTATTCAACATTTTCAGATTAGTAACAATGTCTTGTGTTTGCTTTTTTCATTTATTCATTTCTGATTCGAGTTCATGCTTGAATTTTAAAGAGTGCAATATTGCCAGAAGCATTTAAATGCAGCTTTGCTCCCTGTGAATTGTGTGAAGGCAGCTAGATGGAGGAAGTTATTCAGCCTGTCGTTAACAGGCTATAATTCTTTACATTATTGTGTCATCCTTCATATGTGTTAACGTTAATGTGACACAGATATGACTGACGACACAAGAAACTGGAAATAATGAAGCCTCTTGGGCCTACTCTATTCTTTGTAAAAGTAAATATGACCATTTCATTCAGCGCTTGTCCCGCACTTGCAGTAATTTCGAGGACATAGCATTCAATTAACAAAAACAAGTTTATTTAAATAGTTTAGCTAAAGCCTCTGTAGTAGTTTAAAGGCACGGGAGAGTAAAATGGGTATATAAACTTTCAAAGCCTCTATTTTAATTCCGCATTATTGAGCTCACACGATGGAACGTTGTATCGTTTCTAGTCAGGAATCCAGACGGACGTTTATTTCAAACGGACCACAACATCTTTCCCAAAGTTGACGTGGAAGTGTTTGTGTACAATGGCTGATACTAAAGTAGAAATTTCAGCTGACAGCTCGACTGCAGCACAAAATGCAAATGCGGCTTCACAGCCGAACAATCCTCTGTCGAGGAAGCTTAATAAGATATTAGAAACCAGACTTGACAACGACAAGGTAAGTCGGAAGACGTTAGCTTCTTGCTTTTTGGCTAACTAGCTGAATGTAGCAACGAAATAAGTCGTGTTTAAATCGGCCGTTCATTATTATTAGAATGATTTTTCGAAGTTAATCTTTCCAGGTGGCAGTTGATCATCTCTGACTCTATCAAAGCTCGGTAATAACATTGGTCAAATCTTTAGCTGTCCAAGACTTAGCTTTTTGCTGCATCCATTCACTCTTGTTATCCCACCACAAAGTGCTTGTTATTTAGCTCAAATAAAAGGAAACATACACTTCAAGTGTGAAAATGCAGGCCACAAAACTATTTCCACATTTTATGTTCATTTTGAGATATGTGGATTTGCCAGCTAAAGCAGCTGATAGCTTGGGACATTACAGTTGTCACAACACTGCAGCTGACAGTAATGGTTTTGTTGCTTTGTACTTCCAGGAGATGCTTGAGGCTCTGAAGGCGCTGTCGGTGTTCTTCACTGAAAACAGTTTACGCACCAGGAGAAATCTTCGCGGGGATATAGAGAGGCGAAGTCTGGCGATCAACGAGGAGTTTGCGCGAATATTTAAAGGAGTAAAAGAGGTGATATGGAGTTTATTATAATTGATGAGCTCTCAAGGCTGTGGGATCATAGCCAGAAAAATGTATAAAATATATATGCAGTAACTGAGGTGGGTTGGGAATTTCCACAATGAGCAAATAAATCTGTTAATTTTTAACTTTATTTTATAAAAACAGTAAATATTAGGACTTTTTATTTCTAAAGAAAACAGTATTTCAGGGAGTGAAATTAGAGAGAGTGATTTATTAAGACTTCTACTACTTCCAAACAATTTATCTGGGCATTCATAGTCTTTTAATACTAGATATTTTGTTCTGACGAAGAATGAGTCATTACTTTTATGTAGTTCTGTGTGCCAATGTCATTTCAAAACTAATTCATTAATGCTTTTAAAGTTGCTTCTGTGGAGAAAAATGCCATCATTCAATCATAGACATCTCTTCCCTTCATTCTAAGCCCTTACTAGCAGGCAATTACAGGTATGTTCATACTTCAAATGCACCAAAAGTAATTTATAGTTAGTTTTTGTTCTCGTACTAAGGAAGCACTGATCCAGTTTTTTCCATTTCTGATACAAGGCTATGGTAGCGCTGAGAAATTAAAAATGCACTGTGACTTAAAAAAATATAACAATGATGATAGTAGTAATAATAATAATAATAATAATAATAATAATAATAATAACCTTGGTTAGACTGAGAGGCTGAGTGCATTAATAAGGTCTTAGAAGCAGGGATAAGCAGGGATCTGTCCATGTAGAGCTTTATATCTTAATAACAGAATTTTAAAGTGGATTCTAAATATCTCTGGAAGCCAGTAAAGGGATCCAAGAATAGGTGTAATATGTGACCACCTCCTACATTTTGTTAGCAGCCTTGCTCCTTGTGTTGTGCCCCAGTTGGAGACGAGTTAATGAGGACCAAGAGATGCACGTGAAAAGTGCATTAGAATAATCAAGGCAGAAGAAAATTAAAGTTAAAGATGATTGAATGACAGTGAAGGATTGATTTTCACAATATTGTGTTACCAGCATCAGGATGAAGGAAGTTTGAAATGTAAAAACACTGCAAGAGCACAGACAACAAATAAAAGCTCACAAAACATGCAACAGAACACACAGACACAATGAGGATGATTTAGAGGAGACAATAACGTGAGAGAACAGCTGCAGTAAACAGCTAACAGCAAATATACATCTACAGTATTATATGACTTATTATTTATTGCCTTTCCTGTTTTTCTCTCTCACAACACTGACAGATCCCCTGCTTATTTTAGGCGTGTCTCAGTAGAGTCTGTTGCATCTTTCAGTTTCTGTCACTTCAGTAGCTTTATGATGTTGTCTTTACTTCATGTTATTATCTCCCTTAAATAACTTCTGTTGCAGTTAAGGGAGCTTTGGTTTTATTCAATTTTTTATTATTTATAAGATTTTTTTTTTTTACTTTTGTTTTTCTTCAGTTGTATATTTTGTGTGCTTTTTCAGCATTTATTCAATTAACGGATGTTTTTACCAGTGGGTTTGACCTCTCAGGCCACAAATACAATACGCTGAGAAGGTACAGTACAATACTGATACCGTGGTATCAAAATCAAGTACTGATCCACTACAGTTGTTGTTTCAATAAACTGCATTACTTATTCTGAGGAGAGAAGAGAACTGGGAATCATTTCATCTTTTGTTTAAAGCAACAGCATATCCTACTGTAGAATAAATGTAAATGTTAAATGTAGAATGTAAATACTTTCAAGAATATAACTTTACAGAGTTGGTATTTGCTGGTAAATGATGAACTGGTAGAAGGAAAAAATGCATTCATGTTATTTTGTAAATTTAGTTGCACAAGTCTCATTTAGGGTAAGTTTAAAGTCGTCACTGCATGTGGCCAAATGGCCATTCATGGTCATCCTGGTTTCTCCGTTCCCTGCTCTTAGTCACACTATGGGTGCATCACCTCACATACACACACAACATGCTGAGTGGAGCTAAGAAAATACAGATGCGGTAAACATAACAAGATTAGGAGTGAGCGTGCCTTGAGGGCAGCCATTCCCCAACTTCAGACCACTGTGGCCCACTTTGATATGTGAAAACTGTCCATGCAGTCAAACTTGTAGTCACATCTCTGAATATCACACAAATTTAATTTAATTATTTGCATGACTTTTGGAGCCAATCCTGAAGAATTTTATTTTATAGTCCCATACAATGATTGGACCAAAAGGACTATAATCTGATTTACCCTTTATCCTATAGAAGTAAGTCAGGTAACATTTGAAAAGGCTCAGCTTTCAAAATTGTGTGTTTCAATCTGTTTAAAGTTATCAAATTGCGTAAGGAAAAAAAATAATTTCAGTTGACAAATTTTTTTATTTTTTATTTTTTTTAATGAGTTGATTGTAACTGATGGGCGCAACTACCATACCTTCACACCCCATCAATAGGCCCTAGCACATACTTGGGGAATTTCTGTATTAGGGAAAGCATGCTGGATGTTGTCAGTTATGTCAACTCATTTGACCACAGTTAACGGTTAAAGCTTTTGCAAACATACAGAGAAAAGCTTTTAGCATCACAGATGTGAAAAGGCTCCAAACTTCTCACCTTTTGATGTGAGCTTCCTCCCTGCTATGTTGGCTCTCCCATTAGAAACTGGTGCACTGCAGCTGATTTGTGGTGCTGTAAACTAAGAACTGAATTAAATGCATTGGCCTTTTAAATCAGCTGTTGTCACAACACCAGATCAAGCATTTTGAGTAAGGATCAGGCTGCTATCCAATCCAAATATCACATTAGTACATTCCTTAATCGAAAGCTGATATCCAAGATCTGTCCTACAGATACTTTATCTCTCTTTATGCAACTCACTAGATCTTGTGCGAAAAGACTAGTTATTGGGCGAGTCACTGATCTAGAGTTCAGAGCCCAGATGACTTGCAGAAATCTAGTGCTCCATCTAATAAAATAAAAATATGCTTACAATTTGGATATTTCTTTATCCAAAACACAAAAATGTGTGGTCTGGACTCTGGACCAGCTTTAGAAATATTCTCACGGCACACTGTAGTACTACTTGTGTTTGGTTTTTGAATGTGATCAGAGGTGCATCAGTGCTGCTGTAACTGATTTCACATGATCTGTAGGAGCTTGAAAGTGTTCACGAGGATGTCCAGGCGATGAGCACATGTTGTGAAGAAATGACCAATAGATTAAAGGTACGTTAATCAGCTCCATATGTTTCAAAATTCTCCCGTAAGTTTAAAAAACATGACCTAGTTTATTCTTATTGGCTTGATGGCGTGTATCAAAAATATGACTAAAGTGATTATAGAGTTTATTTTGGGAATATAGTTATTGTAAACTGTCTTTTAAACATAATCCCTCTTCTACAGGCTGCAAAAGAGCAAACACAGGACCTCATAGTGAAAACCAACAAGCTGCAAGGAGAAAAGTGAGTAAATTTGGATGTGTGTGGAGATCAGCTTGTAACTTGATGTATATTTATGTTTTTAAAAAAGGATACAGGTGAAGAATCAATTGTGAATTGTCCTTAAGAATAAACAAAAGGAAATAGACAGTTCAGTTGGATGCCTATAATTTGTACTTAATGGCTGACTGACAATCTTAATATCTTTTATCACATTAATGGATGGAATAACTTGCGTATACTTAAGTGCACTGATGCACTTAAGTAAAGTTCTGCAGCAGGAAAAAGATTGGTTGACTTTGAAAGTTATTGAACTTTATTTTTATTTTTTACTTTATTGTTATTTGAAAGTTTATTGGACCCAGTTTGTTTGGAAAAATAGATCATGCAGTATAGGATAGCACTTTCTTGTTTTCCCATATTTGCCTCGTACTGTTAGCTGCCAAAGAGGACTTCTCCATTTAACTGGAACATGTTTTAAAAAATGCAAGTGTAGTAGTAATACTATTCTGATTGTTTACAATATAAGATGGTCAGCAAAAGAGGAGCAGACCATAAAAGGCCATAAAAATAAAACTAATACAGAATCCTACAAATTCAGGCCAGTTATGCTTATTACTTATTTAACACTTACTTTAAATGACTAAAGTAAAAGTTAAAATATCTCTTAATTCAGCTGACTTTACACATAAATGCTTTATAAATCTTTAACACCTCTATACCACCTCTGCAAAAACCAATGTTCTCATTTATTCATTGACACACACCATTGGGGGCAATGAGAATCAAATCTGGACAACTACCATCTGTCTTCCAGCTGTCCTACTTACTCCAGTGTTACAGTTTCGATATCCACAAGTATGTGGGGCTCAGCTTAGTCTTGAGTTGCTTGGTGATTTATACTGCAGTGAATACTACTGCAAGTCATCAAGGTGGGCTCCAGTAGTGGCGTGTGAACAGGTGCAATCCCAGTTTTAGATACAAAGGAAGTACAAGGTTATCACTGAAAGTTGTCTGACCATCACTCATTTAGGTGATAGTGTTACACGTGAACATGAACTGTACTTCTGCATCAGATCTACATTGTAACTTGCACCATAGCCGGAACCCTATTTTAACCCTACGCTGTAACCTTCTGCGACATGCATCTTTCCGAGAAAGATGTCGGGTTGAAAACATAGCAAAGCGACTTGTATGGTGCGGAAGTTTGTGGTGTAGTTATGAAAGGAGTTTCTGGTTACTGTGTAAGTTGGGATAAATATTTCCCACAGAAGTCAAAATCAAGCTTAAATTGTGTGCTTTAGTAAGTCAGCTTTTTAAAGTTCTGGCTGCACTTAAAAACCTTACTGCACAAGACAGTAAGGTGATTTGATGTTACTGATACCTATGATATGTTACTGCATTTTTAACTGTACTTTGAATATAACTGTAAAATAATTAACAGTTAAGATTCAGAAGAACAAGACAATATTAATAATCCTTACAGTCTTCTCTACATGTAAATGTAAGTCTCAAAATCAAGGGTTTGTGGGGGTTTTCCTGTGCACTCTCAGATCTAATTGAAGCCAGACTCTTACTGGAGAGCAGCCGTCAGTACATTCCTGCGTGGGTGTGTGTACATTAAGATTTGCTGACAGCACATATTAACGTCTATCAGATATGCAGATCCAGTACAGCTCATGATACCGAGTCAAACTGTAGACACGCAGTGTATATTGGGTACTCTCTTACAGCTCTTGGAATACTGATGGATATTTTTTGGTTGAAAGCCTTCCAATAATTTTTTATCTAGGTTTCATTAATCTGAATTTGGCCACAAGAGTGCTGGCAGCAATGCAAAAATAAAATGTCCCCCCCTCCCAACATCCTGTTGGCTGATGGCTGACAATTCGGGTGGGGTTCATTAACATTTGTGCCAGATGTGACCTCCGCGCTCAGTGACCTTGCCAGTTGACATGGAGGCAGGGGTAGAGATAATGTAGATTCCTGGCAAAAGACATTGCTGACAGCTGTGATGTACTGCGGCAATTCCATGCTCCACTGGCACAGCTTCAGGACCTCCTAGACAAAAAGGTGACATGGGAGCAGTGGCAGCAAGATTGAAGAGGAAGGAGATGAGTTCCGAGACTGAGAGCAATGAAAGACACCGGTGGGGATAAAGCCAACAGTGAGCGTGTGCAGGCAATTTTTTTTTAAAAACAATGTGTCGCTTTGTGCAGTGGGTCCTGTTGAAGGTGAACAGTCAGAGGTTTTACAAGAATGCCCTTCTGAGTGGCCTCTTGCCTTGTCTTCTTCTTTGCGTAGCAGTCCCGTGGGACCTGCTGTCTGTCTGTGTGACATTTTCATTTGCAGAACCGCAATGCCCCCACAACGAGATTGGACAGTTTGTGAACGCTGGGCTATGACCTTGTCTTTAGCAATTTTGTCCCAGAAGAGTTGCCAAGGGTGTGCAGTCAGGCTGTCTTTCTTCACCCACCCACCACTCAGCTCACTGCACCACCCCACTCCAGTCTTCTTGGTCCGATCTATTTCAGGTCACACAACCCTCTGCAGTCCTGAGACACTTCTTCTTTTTTTTTTATGTTTTGTCCTGTTGACACTTATTATAGCAGTGCTGCATTTGCCGCACAATCCCCCATGTTTTGCTTACAGGGCAGCTCTACTGAGAGAGTGTAATCGTTTTCAAAGGCCTGCAGATGCTCCAAAATTGTATTTACTTGGCCGAGGAGGCCTATCCTCTACTGTTTGCCGTCTTATCTGCCGGTGGCACTGTGTCATTTGTCAACACTAATGAAATGGAAGGCAACAGCAGATCACTTACAGTGTGCAGAAGCAAAGGTGGGAGCATAGAGCTCCTTTGTTTCGAGCTGGTTCTGTTCAAAGATGCTGTCAGCAAGAGCACATTAGGTTGATATGTTGTGTGCTGTTCCGTAATGAAATGTAATGTTACCCACCTGTACTGCTTTGTGTGATCATTGGGTTAGTGTGACATGTCATGGTGTTGAACAAGTTTAGACGTCTCACAAACAGATGTTTCCGTGTAACCGCATGAGCCAGAGCTGAAGGGCATGAACTGTTGGAGCTGTTTACTGAGATGCTCGTAGTTGGCTGCCTACATGGCTAAGATTTACCTGCATTTCCGTTGTGGCAGAAACTCATTTGCCACATTAATTCCGTGAGCATGTGATGAATGATCAAATATGGATCCCTGAGAATAAATGTTCTCAGTACGACGTCGGGGCAGGTCATTAATAAATACAAGAGTGCTGAAACCCCTTAGAGAACAATCAGGGACATCAATAACAACCCGTGTAAAATGACACTTGAGCGTTATTAAGACTCAGCTTGCTGCTAATGAGGACATGGCTGTGAGTATGCCTTTATGCTTTCTGATGTAACTGCATGCTCTCTCTGATAGCTGGCACATGGCTAACAGCTTTGGGAGTGCCAAATTTCTCTGCAATTCTTTGAAATGGCCCCTGATAGATGCTAATGCATAATCGACCTACATGCTTCTGAACTCGTGTGAGACTATTGGACATTTGCTTATTAAGGAGAGGTGTTGCACTAGTTCTTTTCTTTTTTTTATGCATATGCTTATCAGTCATTTTTCAATTTAAGCAATATTGCAATTCTTTTTAAACAAGTCACCTTACATAAGAGCAAATGGAATTGGTAAACGGTGCTCTGCAATCAGGCTGTCAGTTTTTATAAACTTGGTGCCAAGCTCATAGCGCTTGGCACTGTGAGGTAATTAAGAAGGTACTGACAAGGCTGTTTATGAGCTTGAGCAGTGTTATATTGCTTAAACAATTTTCATGCTTGAAGAGACTAAATCAATTGGCCTTATTGGGAAATCTGAGCACACACAGAGACACCAGCAAAGACACAGGCTGTGACTTGTTTTGATCTCGTCACATGACCCAGCTCTAATTCAATTTTGCACGTGTTGGATATTGTTAAGATCAAAGGTAAAATATTGACTTAATTTTCCTTTGAACCACTAACCCATAGTCTCTTGTCATACTTACAGTGTGCTGTTTCCGATTCACTCAAGTACTGTGCCTCTCTCTGGTATTCAGTAATTGCAGTCTTGCGAAGAATGTGTCATGTTCTGACAGCACTGTAGAAAATGATCCTCCTGCTCCACTGTTCCTTTGCTCTTGTTTGGTGTGTAAGAGAGCTCCCACAATCCCCCTCTTTTCACCTTGTACAGCCTCTTTGTTGTGATTTACATCCTGGAGGAACGGGTCTGTCACTCCTGGCTCGGATGTGAGGGGGCATTTCTTATCTTCTAAAGGTGAATCTGATGATGCGGGAGCAAAGTTTTTTTTTGTGCTGCTGCTAACATGTCTGTCAAGTTTGGCGTTTCCACACGGCGAAGACGAATTAAGGATGCGAAACAACGGGGTACGAGTTAGGATGAACCGCATTATGTCGTATTTTATTTAGAATGGGAAGTTGAGTAAATAATAAGTAGTGGTTCACCCATAATAACTGAAAATAAACACGTAAGCTTCATTGTTCCCTTTCAGAAATTGCTAATGATTTTTCTTTTTGTTGTTGTTGTTGTACATCCGTGCGTTTGTCTTTTTATTCCCTCTCTCCCATTGTGAAGATAATAACTCAAGTACCTTAAATGATAGAAATTCCATGTTTATACCACAGTATCTGACTGTAGAACAGATGATCCAATTAGATTTTTGTCAAAGCCTGCTGCATAAATTTGCATATTAGTGATAAAATCGTTTTTCTTCAGACAGCCATTGCTCCTCACCCTAAACGAGTTTACAGATTTTGAATTAACAGTGAGTGTGTTTGTGTGAGGACCAGCATGTTCACATGGAAATGGTTTCTCTCTGTTTAGTTAATGACCTTGTTAGCATAGCTTGTTATTTTGGTGCGATATCAGTGTCTCAATAAAGATTTTGCTTGAGGTCCTACAGTGTGTTTGAGCCTTGGCAAGTTCTACAGAGAAATACTGAATTACTAGTTTCTGTAACAGTTTTACAACCCTTTACTTTCAGCCGGCTGAGCACTAGTAATGGCCATGTGAGACACAACTGTCAGATAATGTTGGGTTCTTCTGTTCTACCCAAATAACCCAGTTATTTACTGATCTTTCTGCACTTTTGCCAAAGAGAGAGACTATAGAGGAGTTGGCTCACACGGGGATGAAGGGAGGACACGTTGCTGTTCCGCTATCCCGTGACAGAGTTCCCCATTTGAACAGGGTGGTTTCCATGGTCACTACTGTGTTAAGACACTTATTGTCACACTGATAGCCATCGCTCTGCAGTCATTGGTGACAAAACCTGGTCGGTATCTGGCTCTGTGCTTTCTTTGTGTCTCTTCTCTTACTCTGATATTCAAGCTGCTTCACATGATGCCTGTGTCCCACCCTGCTTTTACTCTGTTTTCTCTGTTTGTGTGTGTGTGTGTGTGTGTGTGAAGAGTGTGATTGCCATCTGCTGCAGGATTTTGATCATTGCACCCTGTTGACAGCTTGCCCCCTTCTTTGTTAAATGAAGGCATATAAGGTAGTTTTTCACACCTTTTTATTTGTGCAGTAAGGAAACACAAGGGGCCGTAACAAAATGCTGTGATAACACTCTTTGATGAAAGACTGAAGAAAACAAATTTTTTTTTCTATGACAAAAATCCACAAGGGTTTTATAGAAAGACATAAAACATCATGATGATAAGCAAATACCCTGCTGAACAGAAACTAAAATAGAAGTGCATCACAAGGATAAGAAAAGGTTTTATTACAGTGCAGCTGTGACAAGTCAAGGAAATGAACAACATTTATCTCTTTCCATTCAGTCAGCGTCTGGAGGTGAGGGCTCAGGTTGCTCAGGCATTCCTCACCAAGTTCCAGCTATCTAATGAGGAGATGGCCACACTGCGAGGGTCTCGAGATGGACCCATTACTGAGGTAAATCTCTACTGTCATGAACAATGAATTAGAAGAAGTGACAAATCTTATGTTTTGCAGGGGAAGGATTAGGAGACTATATTTTATCTTTAATTTTTTTGACTTGTCTTCGGTGATCATCTTTCTACTCGAGGCTATACTACCTGCATACTCCATGAAATCTATAGTAAGATGTGAACAGTACTACAATTTCTTAGCAAGTAAATGTTCAATGCTATATTTTCCATCCCTTTATACATTATATCAAGAACTGAATGCAAATACAAAAAGAAAACTGCTTTATTGATCAAATGCACTTTATGTTTTTTACTGAGTACCCAGAATATCAGATTGTTTTTGCAGTTCTGCTAGCATTATTGCTCAGATTACATAATTTGTGTGTTGTTTATTTTGCCAGGATTTCTTCAAAGCTCTCAACCGAGTGAAGCACATCCATGAAGATGTGAAAATCCTCCTGCGAACTAACCAGCAAACTGCAGGGTAAGATCCACATTTCACTGTGTAACTGCCTTTGCCTCCACTTTCACTGAAATAAAAGAATGTCACTTACAGTAATTTAATCTTTGTTATATTCATCTCTATTAAATTTAATAATTTAAGTGGAAGAATTACCAGTAAAGTGTATTCACATCACTGTTATGCTTCTGACATTATGCAGCAAGTCTCGAGTGTTTAATGTGTGGTCTTGGCTTGCATGCTTCTTCTAGGTTAGAGATCATGGAGCAGATGGCAGTGTTACAGGAGACCTCATATGAGCAGCTCTACCGCTGGGCTCAAAGTGAGTGCAGAGTAGAAATACATAAAAGGCATGTGCATGTTCTGAAAAGACAAAGAAAAGTATGATTTTTTTATTGCTTTTGATCATGATGTGTTCTTTTTGGTTTCGCATTTAAACAGAAAACTTTGCTCTTTCAAGTGTGAGTAACTGCGTGTATTGGATACATTTAAGGATACATGTGACTCATATCCTGTCTGTCTTTGCAAAAGAATGCCAGACTACAATATTTTCCGCAGCTTAGCCATGTGTTTTGTCACTGATGTCAAATGGATTGGAAATAAACTGTTTAGGTCACAGTAACTTCATTTGTGTCTTCATGAAATTACAAAATGTAGAGCGTCGGCTAAATTATGAGCTGCTCTACGCACGCTTGTTTTGCTGTGGTTTAGACCTGCCAAAAGCCTGAAATACAGAGATTTGTCAAGTAATAGTTTGTTAACTGTGAAGTGACACTAGGTTAGAACGTTGTTTGGTCGTTTTTGAATTATGTATTTTGGGGAAACCTCTTTTTTGTCAGTTGTTTAAGACTGACAAACAAATTTTACTTGCAGATACAATTGCAGATTTATCTGTGTTTCCAGCTTGAGTTGAGATTGACAACAGTGGATTGTGTGTTTTGCCACAATCTGGAAGCTTGGCTGTGTGCTTGTACTGTGTGAAACACAAGCAGAGTCACCAAATTCAGGGGAAAGAAGAAGAAGAAGGAAAATAGAAAATTTGTTTTCTTCTTCTGCTTTGATTTGCTGTCCCCAGCAGGGTCGCCATGATCCACAACATTTAGCAACAAGGAGTAGAGCATAACTCTCAAGACTTCTGTTGTTAAAATCATCAGATTATGCTCCAGTGGAAGTATTTCTTGTTTTATTTTGTTTCTTTCACCATAGATGAATGCAGGGGACTGACCCAGGAGACGTGTGATATCAGCCCCGTCTTAACTCAAGCCATGGAAGCCTTACAGGACCGACCTGTTCTTTACAAGTAACATATAATCACACACATTAACAGAAGCATGTCTCTGTGTTTGTCTTTCTCTTTGTGTCAGCATGTCTTAAAGTCCTGAACCACAGGATCATATTGTGGCTAAAACATTATTTTGGATTTCATAGTAATAATAGTAAGATAGGCCACAAAATACATCTACAAACTTTCACTACAAATCCATGTTAACTTCAAAATTATGTAGGGTTTTTTTTCACAGTGACTATATTGCACTGTGTTATTGTCTTCTTCTGGCAGTCAGTGGTGAATAGTGAGAACTAAGGGCATTGTTGTCACTGTGGTCTTGGAAAGAGAAGCAAAAAGCGTCTAAGTTATAAAATGACGGCCTGGCACAACCGAATGTTGCCCTCGTGCAGCCTGTAGGACAGGAGAGGGGAGGTCTGCTAAAAGGGAAAAAACAATCCCTCTTATTATAAAAATAGTCTCAAAATAAATAGTCTTAAATATATGTCTGCAAATTTCTGAAAAATCCTCTATAAGTAGTATAAATTCAAAGGTTGTATTTTGAATTTCCAAATCTACATCACTCATAGTTTTTATAAGGAGTATTAAAAAAAAAAGGAAATCACTTTCCTTTGCACTCAGTTTTCCTCTCCAAAGTTCATTGTGTGTGTTTTTTAAAGTCAACACAAACAGTATAATGTACTGTGTAAGCAGTCTTTCTTTCTTTCATTGCTGATTGTTATCTGCATCATTCCCCCTGCAGTCTACAGAAATCAGTGTAACATCTTTACCATTTTCTTTCTTATAAGCCAAAGAGAAATAGTCATTAGTCTTGTTTTTTTGTTGTTGTTTTGTTTTGTACAATTACAAATGTTTCCAATTCAGTTCAATTTTATTTATATAAAGCCAAATCATACTAAGAGTTGCTACAAGGCACTTGTAAGGTAAAGACCCTATGATAATACAGAGAAAACCCCCTATAAGCAAGCCCTTGGCCACAGCGGGAAGGAAAAACGTCTATTTAACAGCAGAAGCAGGGAGGGAATCTGAAAAGTAGAGAGGGACTTTTGATTGTAATGGGGGATTTATTCTTCTGTGTCAAATCTATGCTGTTAGTAAGTGTTAACCACAAAACTCTTTCTAACGAAGACATATCCTACACCTTAACCCGATGTGCCCTGCCTGGAAATGCAACTACACGTTCCACTGAGGTAGCCCACAACTATTGCGAATGACCTATTAAGTACTGTCTGTGTATTTCTTGGAACTTTTTTGCTCCAGTTATTGAATTTATCAGTGAGAGAATAACAATCATTCAATATAAGGAGTTATAGTCAAAGCCTCAACATAAGTAGAGGCTAAGACAGAGATTTCAGCATATTTGTGGAGGGAGATTGCTGAAAGCCAGACTGTGCAAAGAAATATCAAAGCTACAAACTCAAGGGGCAAATATGTTTGCCTCTGCGGAAAAAAACCCCAACACAGAGCGGAGATCCAGGAGGGAAAAAAGTCCCGACCTTCTCTTTGTTTGTATTGTGGCTGACACCAGATTCAAAACACTGGGACGTGACCACGAAGTAATTAACACATAAAACTCCACGCAAAAGCACAAATGCTTTTAACAGTGTTCCCACTTATGTAGGTTATGTTGTAGGCTCTACAAAGATTGACCGCATTAGTCTAAATCCACAGTAAGTCTGTAAATACAACTTGGACACGCATAAATATTGATGCTTTGACTGAAGCAACAGAATGAATGCAGAGGTAATGCTCTGTGTGCTCAAAATTAGCCAAATGCATTCAAATGTATAAAGGTGTGCTACGGGTCAAACATTTTCTAATTGATAAAATTTTCATCGCGTATCAGGCTAATTCATTTTGGTCACTGTCTCGCACAGTTGTGTTATTGAAGCAAATCCACTCAAACCAAAGCTAGGACTTGACACGTTAATTCCAAATTAAACGTGTTAAATTGAAAAGGCTAAGGAACAAAAAAAAATTAATTGCCCAGTGTTTTGGACCATGTGAGTCAATAACATTGAAACATGTTACTCACAGAAAGAGGAAAAGCTTAAGGGCTGAATCAACATGTGTTTTAAACCAGTGAATATCAGTATCTGCAAATAATTTATACCTTCTAGTACAGGAGAAGGTCATTCGTCCTGACAGAGAACAAATATTTGCTCATAGATTTTCCGAGGCATACCGTGAGATTAACAAGACAAGTGAAAGTTTCACACGTTTTTTTTCTTTTTTGCTTTGTTTGTTTTTGTGGCAGACCTCTCCCGTCTGTCCCGCTTTCTCGGAAATGCACCTGTCTCTGCACCCACAAAGTTTCCAAGGTCAAGCTCTGGCTGTGGATGTTGAGGCTTAGAGAGAAGATATGAGAATTTTTGGAATCTTAAGTCAGCGCTATCTTCTGTTTAGTCTGTCACAGAGCCTGACACTGCATGGTCTTCAGAATAACCTTAAACTCTTTCGTTCTGGAAAAGCTCCCTTCATTGTTGACCTTACCGGCTGACCACACTGCAGCCTGCACAACAGTACAGCTGCTTGTTTCACATTACATTTGGTTGTTAATTATTGCTTTGTTTCCTTTTGTTTTGTAAGGTACACTCTGGATGAGTTTGGCACTGCACGCAGGTGTGCCGTTGTTCGAGGTTTTATCGACGCCCTCACCCGTGGTGGGCCAGGAGGAACTCCCCGGCCTATAGAGATGCATTCACATGACCCTTTGAGGTACAACTCCCCTCACACTGTAATTTTACTTTAGGTTCTCAAACTGCATTTAAGAGCTGAATACTGCTTTTTCCCATCTTAAAAAAAGAGCTTATTTTCTTATAAGTATGATCATTTTTAAGTTATCAGGTCTGTGGTAGGTCTTTTATAGTTTAGGGAGTCTTCCCTTTAAGTCAGGAATATCTAAGTCTGCACATCTCAAAAGACACATGGCTGTTTGTCTTTAATTCTTTGATGTTGTTGCATAAATAATAGATCAATTTTTAAAAAATCAGAAGAAAAATTGCAGAATCTTGAACAACTATTACTTATGAAAATTCAGTTTTTGATGATATGATAAGGATAGCTTCTCTAATAAATTGTTCAGTAGAACTTTAATAAACAGACACATACAAGCCTCACACTGTATATCAAGAAATGCTCTACAGTTCTTCAGAAGCACAATCATGCCTTTAAAATATTTAGGCTATAAATATTCTAGAGCATAAATCAATCACAGTTTGTTCCTTACTTCTTCGAATTTGGACTCTTAAAACCCAATTCAGGAAGATATTAAATGTCTATTGAATAACAGGATCTGAGTGTACCCGTGTTTCCTGTTGTACCACACACTCCATCTTCCCCCTTCCTCCTCTGCCCAGGAGCCAAATGGGAGATTTTCTCAGAACACCAGCCATGTTTGGAACACAAAATCACCTCCACTTTATAGGAAACACCAACAGTTCTGAGAACATCAAGTTCTTTCTCACCTCCTTATGTCCTCGATCACACACTCGCAGTCACACAAACATACACTATAATAATTTAAGCTTAGCTTTCCTGTTTTTTACCATTATGTAACACTAAAATTCACGCTGTGTGTTTTTTGGCTGAGGGGAGTGAAACGCGATGGCCCACTGTTGTAGCTGTGACCACAGTATGGAAAGATTAGCCTTGGCTCGGTCCATTGTTGACATGCTGTTTTGTCACTCTTTCAGGTATGTTGGGGATATGCTGGCCTGGCTGCACCAAGCCACTGCCTCAGAGAAAGAGCATCTGGAAGCTCTGCTGAAACAAGTCACTCTGCAAGGTAATGACAAATTATACAATGCACAGTTAAATTCCCATCATCCAGTTCAGGTTTCTGTCCTAAGGCTAATATGGTTGTATGATGCCATTTAAATATAATTCAATATAAATAAGTCATATAAATCGTCTATTCACTAACTATGTTGTAGTTAAGGAATGATGTATTTTTTCTCAGTTGTATATTTATGAATCCAGTGATTACATATACAGTGATCTCAAATGCTAATGTATTTTTTTATGTCTTTGGGCCTTTTGCTTGCATTAGGCGTGGAGGATAACATGCAGGAAGTGGTTGGACACATTACAGAAGGAGTCTGCAGGCCGCTAAAAGTGAGAAATCACATCAAACTACTGGACGGCTGTTTGTGCATCACTATTTGACTGATTTACTCACTGTTAATGTTCCTCAGGTTCGGATAGAACAAGTCATAGTAGCAGAGCCAGGCGCTGTCCTTCTTTACAAGCTGTCCAACTTGCTCAAGTTCTACCACCACACCATCAGGTATTTAAAGTTTTGGTCCAAATAACTCAGCAGCAACCGCAGAGCTACAATGAAAGGTTGATTAATCAGCAACAAAAACCTGAAAAACATCAATTTCAATAATGAAATAATCAATGAACTCATTGTATAGAACAAAGAATTCTGTGGCTTTTTCGACTGGTTTTTGCAAACTGTGGAGTTAGTCTCTTTTCTATTTTATTTTCTATTAGTCATTACAGTAACTTTCAGGTTTCACGCCTTTGGTTGGACAAAAGATGCTACTTTAAGCTTTTAAAGTGTGAGATTTCAGGTTTTTTTCTGCTCAAGAATGGCAAACAAAAGGTAATTGATCATGCAAACATACACTGATTGTGGCTGTCTGTTTATCTCTCTATTTGGTCTTTGTCCAGCTCAATCATTGGAACCAGTGTGGCCTCCTTGCTCATCACTATTGAGGAAATGCACTCACTCAGCAAAAAGATGTTCTTCAACAGTCTAAGCCTTCATGCAAGCAGACTCATGGACAAGGTAGCATAATCCACAGTATTGTTTTTCTTCACACATTTGTGGGGAAGTGGCGGTTTAAAAAAAATCACTAGTGCAGACATAATAATAGAGAATACAACACTTGTAGTGTAATTTAGAAAAGGTGTCACCATATTGTCTGTCCAGCAGAGAGCACTCTGTCTTAGTTATGTACCATATGCTCTTGTGTTACACATTTACTATACAAGCAAAAGGTCCCTGGTTCAATCCCATGAGGACACAAAGAGCGTTCCTTTGAGGTAGCTTTTCTAGTAACAGATCTTCGTCAAAAGTTGTAAACTAGTTTGTAAAATACTGTGTTAGAGAGTTTCTAAATAGTCATCACTTTTCTTTTTGTTATAGCTTCAGTTTACTATTTGTCTATGATTATAAGAAATGTCTGGTGAAATGTCAGTATTTATTTCTTTTTTTGTCCCCTAAAAAAGATCATCGGTCTCAAAAAGCCAGTATCGGTTAGCCTCTTTACGACATCTCAACTAAAGAAAGAGATAAAAGTTCACAATGTTCTTTCATAAAAATGCTTAAATGACAGTGTAGTGAAGTTTAGTATTGCACCATGTGGACACACTTTGTATATTTCAGCTCTACATCTAAACCCTCAAACACAACAAGGCTATTTCTGAACCACTTATGCTTGTAAACAATTTCGGCCTGCTGGCCGCATCATCAAAATGGCGCTAGCTGCCAAGAAACACCAGACTTGTCACCATTTAGTCAAATTGCCATCCAAATATACCTCAGCACGAGCAGTAGCTCTTCCACATTACATGCTGGCTGTGTCCCGATCGATAGCAGTTACAAGAATTATTGCTGTAGCTTGCTGTTAATCAAATTGAAGGCCCTCAGGGTTTTGGTGTCAATTCCACCTAATGCCAGGAACACAGCTTTCTCATAATTTGCTCTATTAGTTGGACAAAGGTGGCCATGCTCAGTTCTACATTGTGTGTCCAGAGGCCAATAAAATCAAAACCCTCTTCATTAAAAAAAACAGCTCAACCGACTGAGGATCAGTGTGATAGCAGGTTGTAGCATTGTGTGCAGTGTAGTTGGTTGACAACTTGCCTGTGTGGAGGATATATCCTGCACACAACTAACCATTGCGATTGCCATTTTGGTTGTTTTTCTACTTCGCTTACATCTTGTCTTATGGCGCCGTCTGCCTGAGCAGGTGGAGCTACCACCTGCAGACCTGGGACCTACAGCCTCCCTCACTCAGACCCTCACCCTTCTCAGGGAGGTGTTGGCCTCCCACGACTCCTCAGTAGTTCCTCTGGATGCTCGTCAGGCTGACTTTGCTCAGGTAAATACATGTTTTTGGATTTAAAAAAATGTATTCCCTAAACTAACCTCCCTTTATTGTTGTCTATTGTAATATTTGTTTCCATCTATTAATTTAGAAAAGGTGCTATTTAACTCAGTGATTAAGGCTTTGTCTTACTTTTTCTCTCCCAGGTTCTTTCTTGCATATTGGACCCCCTCCTACAGTTGTGTACTGTGTCAGCCAGTAACCTTGGCACAGCTGACATGGCTACATATATGGTCAACTCACTGTATGTCATGAAGACCACATTGGCCCTCTTTGAATTTACAGACAAGAGGCTTGAGATGCTCGAGTTCCAGGTCTGTTCCAGTTGTAAACATACATAAATAATTAGTGAATTAGACATTCTTTTTCTCATTTTACGTAGCTGTATTTGATGAATAAGTAAACACCGTGACTCTAATAACAATGATTAAGAACCATATGCCGGTATGGAACAAGACTTATTGAATCACAAGTCTCTGTTATTCCACATTACTGCATCTGTATTGTTCATTATTAATAGCTGATAATTATTCCCATCCTTTTCATTACAATCCGCAGAGGCCAAATCTTTCACTAAAGAGATCTAATTTGCTGTCTCATAAAAGGGTGTGCATCGTGCATTGTTGTTCACGCTCCAATAGTCCATCTACCCCTTTTATTTTTAGCACTTTTTTTGTGTAATTGAACACCACAAGAGCTCCAGTAGAAGCTTCATTATCAACAGCACAGTGATTCTCTATTAATCACAAGTACCATTTATTCACAATGCACGCTTGGACTTGATTTTGAAGCCACTCTCTCCCACATTTTTCAGATCGAGGCTCACCTGGACACTCTGATCAACGAGCAGGCATCCTACGTGCTGACCAGAGCCGGACTAAGTTATATCTACAACTGTGTCCAGCAGCACAGTGCTGAACAGGTCTCACACAGAGCACTTAAACACATGTTCACATGTGCTCACTTATGAGTTTATAGAACTGGATTTTTTTTCTGTCATTTCTCTTGTTAGACACGCTAATGGTCCTCCTTTTTTTTTCTCTTTTTTTTTTAACAGTCTACAGACTCCCGCAGTATTGTTTGCACTACCGCTTTGAGACACATTTACAGGCTTTACTATTGCTATGGTTACATGACCAGTTTCTTTGTTAGGGCATAATAGCATGTCCATCAGATTTTTCAGATGAAGGCAACAGAGAAGGGCAGATCTTATCAGCTTGTATTTAAAAATGGGTTCTCCAGTAGTGTCCTGTGCAGATAGGAGCTGATGAGCCTTCCACCCTCTTTATGACACATTTTGCCACTGGACTGACTAAGACCCATAGTTGTGGTTTAGCATGCAAGCTTTGACTCTGGGTCATGTCAGGACATACCACACCCTGCTGCTGCAGTTCAACACAGAGGTCAATCATAAACTGTGATCTTCTGCAGACTATTTCTCTGCCCGGGTGGCCTGTCTTGTTTTTTTTTTTTTTGTGGTTGTCTTTTTAAAAAGATTAAATCACGCCTTTTGCACTTGATTCCAGCCCAACTGTTTAACTCCTTAATACTTTGTGTTGTGCTGTATTTTGGTTTTTTTTTATGATGCATTAAATTTCAGAAACAACAAAACAAAACTATGATTTTAAATGAGGCTTTTCACAGAGCTTGTTGCTAGCAGATGACTTTGTAGGTTCATAGTATGTCTGTTAATGTATCCATATCCCTATAAAACGACTCTTTTGCTTTGAACCTTGCACTGCTTTCTATTTGCTGGTTTTAATGTTGGCAATTTAGGCGCTTAAGCTTGACTTAATGTTACCATTCTGGATAATCAGTGGCAGCTAATTGCCTCAAAGGTATCTGCTGTTGTGTGCACACAGTCAGGCATTTATTTACTCAGTGTAGTTAACGTCAGGATTTAGGAAGGGCATTTCTCTTTTTCACAAATCGAGGCGTGCATTTCTGATTTCAGTAATTTTGCAAAGATGAACTACACTGACGAGTATTTTCCTAATTCTGTGTCTTATAGGTCAATTAGAGGTTGGGTACTGATTTAAAATAGTGTCTTTGTAAATTTCAGATTGTAAATCATCTAAACCACATATAATTAAATCAGGAATAGCTCCAACTAACCCGGTTAGGCCTTTTAAAAGGACAAGAAAGGAAGTGTCATGCACTGATGCATATTTACATTTATAGATGCTGAGATAAAGATGACATTTTATCATGATATAGCACTTAGATCATATCGTCTAGCCCTAATGTAAATCATCTTTCCAGCCAGCTCTCTAGGGGTCAGCTCAGCCATGCACAATTACGATTACCTTTTTGTAAGCATTTTAAGTTTTGGCCAGAAGAGCAGGTTATAGCTGCTGCTCAAGACAGCATAGACGGTACACAAAGAAACCTTTTTGGCACTGCATGCAGACATGAATAAATGGAGACCCTCCACTGCCTTACCTTTGTTCAGTTCTTTACATTGTTGCTGCTCGAGCGCTGTAACCTGAAGGTGGATTCTGAACTGACAGTTGCTTTTCTTTTCTTAGGGTGCTCTGTCCCTCCTCCCCGGCATGGACAGCTCTTCTGTGAAGGCGGCAATGGTGAGTTATGCTAAATGTGTTAATAAAGCTAAGGCCCATGCAGATACCTGATTCATGATGCCTGCTGTTACCCTTCGCATGCAAACAGGTCCAGTTTGATCGGTACTTGTCGTCCCCTGACACGCTTGTGATGCCGCAGCTCAACTTCCTGCTAAGTGCAGCCATCAAGTGAGTTTCTGTCCCTAATGTTGATAGGTGTTTCTCTGTTCACACAGAGAACAGCATACATGCAATATTCAGGCCTCAAATTAAATGTTTACCCAAATCACCTGGTGTAATAACAGAGTGGAGAGCGTTGTTCTGACTGAATAAAAATAGAACCGGTGCATCGACCTAATTATGTTCAACATTCATCACTTACTCAGATGTAATATGATCATTACTGCATTCTAAACAAAACACTCGAATAAATTTACAGAGAGTTTGGATACTAAATTGCTGAAGCCACCAACACATCAAGAGCACGGTGGGCAGGACTGGCTGTATTTGTCTTACTGATCAGAAAAAGCACATGCTTTTAGCTCAATGCAGCTGCTACATTGGAGGGCTCTTTCTATGAGTTACGTTTACTGGAAAGTGCAGCAGGCTTGAGGAGCACTCTGTACCTCAGGTTAATGTTCTCTATTAATGGACATGGAGGACTGATGGGCAGGACGCCATTAATTAGCTTCTGGTCCATTTCTCACCCTCGCTCGTTCCCTGAAATCATCCCTCCTCTTTGTCTTTCTCCCGCTCTCCCCGCTATCGCTCACGTCCGCTCCTCTGCTCACCTAAACACATATAAACAGCCGCCTGCACTCTGAAAAATGCTCCTGGAGCCCACAAATAATGGGAATGTGATTTTAGACTCCTTTCGCTTCACTTTTTGTTTTTCTTTCTTAGTGCACTTGGTTTGGAGTGTGTGGTGTTACACTCAGCACTGTGCCACCTCGTTCTCTGCGGGCCAATTAAAAATATGGATTCTCAAGAGCGTGAGTGGGATACAACCAAGGTGCTCCCACTGTGTCCCCGAGTCCTCTCACCAGGCTCTTCAGCCCAGTTGTTCTATCCTCTCTTTCTATTGCACTGCAAATAAAATGGTCACCTAATGTTTCTTGGACAACACTGAAGCAAATCCTGTCTGTAGAGAAAGAAGTCGCAACTAAAATAAAATGTAGTAATGTTCCTTTTATGTTATTGTCCAATTATAATTAGTTCCTCAAAATATATGAAGATAATGTCTTTCACAGTATCGTAAACACCAACATACTAACAAATAGAACAAAATGGCTTTATTATAATACAAGCACAGTTGTCAGAAATTGTTGCCAATTGTTGTTTTGTTTTGTTTGTTTTTTAAGTTGGCTACATTTTAGAGCTTTAGAACTTTAGATGAATAGTGGCGCCAGATCTTAATTGCATAATTATGACGTCTGTAAAATTGGGACAGAAATCGGAGAAAGAGATTAAAAGTCCCTCATGTGAGCGGTATTTTCTTTGCCAAGTCAGTATGTGTTGTTGTGGCAGTCACCTGATTCTTGTGCCTTAATGCTGTAACGTGCGTCCATAGATGGCAGTGTGCACCACACACTGTTGTTCTTTGTTTTGGTACAGTAGTGGCAGCACACATTGGTCACATGAAAAGACACATCTCATTCAAGGCTGACTTTATTCAGCTCTTGATCAGTGATTAATTGCAACATGCCTTCACTTGCCCGATTAAGAAAAGCTTAAAAAGCCAATTTGATACTGCAACATTGACGGTTTGGTTTTCACGAGTTGTATTTGTTTGTGCAGGGAGCAGATTTTCCGCCAGTCGACAGAATTGGTTTGCCGAGCCTACGGGGAGGTTTACACAGCTCTGACCAGCCCAGCTAATGCCTACAACGACCCAGAAAACCTGGTGCCCAGATCCCCTCAGCAGGTTCAGACCTTGCTGTCATGAGAGACACTTTTGTGCCACTTTGTTGATCTCAAATACACCGGGCGAAGCACAGGCCCAGCAAAGGTCAACCCGCAGGGTATTTAAAGAGCCGTGTAAGTTGTATAGTGTAATAACATCAAAGTATATAAAAGTAGGAGTAAAGGTGGGGTACTTTCTGGGAAATGTGGGGTGTGGTCACTGACCTCAGAGAGAGACAGGACCTGTATATAGAGAGCATTATATGTATATGCTGTATGATGTTTTCACTTTCACTGGGGCTTTCTATCTGTTTTCACCCTGTGTGCTCTTTGGGTTCTATAAGTGTATCTATAAAGTATCTGTACTGAAAATATTGAACATTATATTAAACAAAATAAAAAATAATTTAACAGACTTGTCCAATTTGTTTCTTCACTATACTGACAGGGAAAAACTAAACAGCATTGCAAGGGGGAACCTCAGAAACTCCAACAAAGGCCATGTTTATTTCAATCGCAGGTGTGTGAAGTTGTGGGTTTAACACAGAATTTATTTTTTATAGGTGCAGTTGGCTTCCATGCAGTCCTTAATATGAGTTCAGTGAGACTGAATGTAGTTGCTGACCCAACATTTGATCTTGTCATCTTCTTCACACACCCAGAGCAATAATTTGTCTATACATTTACATATAAAACTGGACTGACTTTCAGCCCAAGGTGCAGTATAACTTCACCTCATTTGTAGGCATACACCTCTAAATTAAAGTTACACTATATGGGCAAACGTATTAGGTCACACATCATTGAATTTAATAATGCTTTGGGATTGTTTTTTCTGGAGTTGTCTTGGGTCTTTTAGCTCCAAGGAAATCTTACTGAGACATTTTGGACAATTCTATGCTTTCAATTTTGTGAACAGTTTGGGGAAGGCCCTTTTGTGTTCCAGCACGACTGTGCCCCAGCGGATAAAGGTTCATAAAAGCATGGTTGGATGAGTTTGGTGTTTAAGAACAGACTGGCCCACACAGAACACTAACCTCAAACTCAATGAGCACCTTTGGGATGAACCGGAATGGAGATTTGATGAAAATTCCCATAGACACACTCCATGCAAGCTGCAGTAGCTTTAAAGGTGAACCAACTCCATAAAAATGCGAGTGGGTTTAGAATGAGATGTCATAAAATGTTGTGTAGGTGGCCAATACCTTTCTCAGTATAATGTAGAAATAAAAGGCTTACTGGGTTTTGGTTTGACACAGAGAATATTTAACTTTTTGAACAAAGGATTTCTCTGTTGATAAAACCCAAGGATTAAGGAATACGGTTGGCCAGACTTATGCAAGTGAAAAGAGTTGTCCTTAAGTTAACTTCAGTCTTAGTTATTTATAAACGCATGCACAGCACAGTTGATCTTTGTAGTATTTTTAGTCTCTTGCCACAGTAAACTTCACGGCTGGCGACGTCATATAATATCACATCGCCAAAACGTTGACTCCGCCCAGCAAAAATAATCTCCACAATCGATTGTGCCTGTGGTCTGAGAGGGAGCATTTCATTTCTGCTATCTGACATCAGGGTTCATGGCAACAAGCCTGATCTTGGCAGCACTGCCAGCACTGAGTCCCAGGATTTCCCCAGTCACCGGATGTTACTCAGATATCATTGGCCAGGACATTGAGTACTGGGAATAAATGGAATACCACAAAGTTCAGCATCTGGACAGCGTTTTTAAGTCCTTTTAAATAGCCCAGTTCTCTGTTCCAGTTCAACAGAAAGCTGGGTTCTTGAGTGTTTTTACACAGCAGTCTTTGGCAGAAAGTGCGCTGATGTTTGAGATGCAGGGTTATTGAATAACAAATCGCTGTTTGTGTGTGGCAATACACTGAGTGCTTGCCTTCGCTTACTTACCTGCAGATAAGTTGTATGTGAATATATGTGGGCCTGCACAGTTCAGCATGTGAGAGCTTTGCCCTTCCAAAGGCTGTATTAATGAGAAAGCAGATGTGAGAGCTACAGGGTTCCTACACAGGATAGAAAAGGATGACATTTCGTTTTAGTGATTTCTAGGTCTGGGTAAGCATGGGAAATAAAAGTACTATTGAGAAATATTTGTTTTCAGACCCATTCTCCTGTTCTGTTTTGTAAAATGTAAAATTCAGAATTCCCAAAAATGAAGAGACCATGTAAGCAGGACAATTCATGGCGAGATGTTGTCTGTGAGAAAGCTTGGTGGTGGAGAAAGCAAGGCAAGAGTGGCATAGTTGGTAAAATAGCTCTGGCCCATGTACAGCTGGAGTTGGAAAGATGGCCGTGCTCACTGCAGTTTTTACAGAAAGTGAATTCACAAGGCTCAACAGACACTATCAACCAGATTTTTAAAACTTTTTTTTTTTATTGTTATTCGTAAGGGCGTAAAAATATGTGTTAAATAATAAGCATTGAATATCAGGTAGTGCAAGCATAGGTGAAAAAATTTGCTGTTTTTACAATTTCCCAGCCTTCTCCGGTTTGGGAGATGGTTGATCTGCATGATCTACACTACCTAGAACTGCAATCGTGTGGCAATAACATACTCACATTTACTTGCATAATAAACCTGAAAGTTTTATTTTATGCTGTGTCCAAAAATCTACAGAGAAATCTGGAAATTTGAGAGTGAAAATGTAATGGAAAGTTGTGTGGAAACACCTGGAAATAAATGAGTCAGCACTTAGAGGCATCACTGGCAGCAGATACCAAGCTTTTGCCAGTTGAAGCGTAACACATAAAAGAATCTGGGTTAAAGGACAATATGGAGTTTTTGTTTTTTCTTCCTCATGCTCCAGTGACTGGCAACAAACAACAGACATCAGGTGACCAGTTGTATATTGCCTCAGGAGGAACTTTGAGAGGAAAATGAGAAATTCAAGCTGCTGTGGAAATCCTTCTGCAAATCTGTGCTCTAAATTTTGTCACTTCCTTATTAGGAACTGACTTACCTTTCTCAACCAAGGCTTAGTAAATAGTGGAAGTGAGAGTTGTCACGGTGTCGTGATGTTGTTCTAATGCACTGTATTTAGGAAAAAAACTATTAAGTTATTACAGGATAAAGTGGGGATAAATGCTGTTTACAAAATCTTACTTCCTGCCTTTTTCTTCAGAAAACTAAATGCACAGCATGATTTGCTTTATTAACAAAATACAGTACTGGATGTATGAGAACATACCTCACCTATAGCTAAATGTCAAGTAACTCTTAATGGCTTTATTTTTTCACCCATTTCCTTATTAGCAAGAACAAGCAGACTCATAAAATTTCTCATATATCCTGTCAAACATGCAGAAGAGATTTGAACATGAGATTTCAACTTTCATGTTGACTAATATCTTTGCAAGGTGAAACAACGGTGGATGTGGCTGTATTCATGTTTTTAATTTTCACATAAAATAAAACCAAATATTACAGATTAATAAAGTCTTGTGTTAGAAACGCTCCAGATGATTTTTTTGGAAACCGAGGCAATGTTCAGTCAAGCAGACGAATCAGTAAGCCAGAACAATTAAAACCACCTACATAATATATAAGTGGAAGCCAGGTTCCTACATATTTTGGAGGGGGCTTTTGTTGTCGTGTTTGGAGGAATTGTGTTTCTAATGAGGGGGCAACTACACCAAAGTTTCTTTTTTTATGTGTGTTTTCTTTTTTATTGTCGTAGTGAGCTCCCTATTAGCAAGATAGTCCCTCCAAAAACACAGCAACAACAACAGTTAAATAATAAATCAATACCACTTCCATACATAAGCTTTTCATTCAATTTTCTAACCTTTAGGCAGAAAATGCTAGGTCAGCTGTCACAGCAGTTAACCTCCATTACGCACGGATTATGTCCATACTTTTTTACCTCATATAGAGTCTTTAATTTGGAACATACTAAACTTTGGAGGAGAAAAAAGGCATGGCTCAGACAAGACACTTTCTACTGTCTTTTTGAAAAGACAACATAGCACCCAGCTGGAAGCTGTTAGGAGATCAGGGATGAAGTGATGGACTTTGCAACACTACCGAGCTAGCACACAACAGTGTTAATGAATTATCTGTTCAGGCACCTTTTTTCCCAGACTGACCTGTACACAGTTGCATCATGTCCTGTGCACCTGTTAAATAGTAAATGCAAACTGGCTGCAGAAAGGGAGCATTTTTTTCCTTTTTTTAAAATCCAGAAATCTAAATTATCAGTAATATAGTTTAACATAAGTAGTACTTGGAAAATGCTTTGTTTCTGGATTCCCTCCCATCGGCCAAATTCTTGGTTTGAATTGAGCCTCTCACCCCTCACCTCATATTAAGCTCATTTGACTGAAGACATAAATTATGTAACATGCTCTCCGAGCATTGTTCCCTCGCTACTTCAAGCCCAGGGTATGATCACCATCTTATTATGAAGCTTAACTATGCCCTCCCTCATATTAGTGCTACTCGTAATTATTTCTCTACTTTGCTTTTGTAATTTTGAGAGGTTACCTTGTGTCAAACTTCTCTCTCACTCACTGTTTGGAGGCTATTATGTAATTTGTCTATTAGCACAGGAAGGGGAACACTGTGAAGTACTGACCTGAAACGCGAGTGCACAGTAATTAATTTTCTCTTCTGATTGTCTGCTGTTCCCATTACCCTAATCAGCATTTCATTCACTACACTCAACATAACACGGCGTCAGGAACTTCAAAACTACCTCAGAAGTCTGCGTTTGCAACTTGTGATTTTGACACACAAGGCACGGTTATTAATGCGCATCCATCTGGCTATTGCTATTGACAGGCATGCTCCCTAGCTGACCAGATGCATGTCCAGGTGGCCTGATAAACAAAGCATATCAGAGACGCTAACAGCACCGTGTTTGGATAGTTGTGGGATGAGAGGAGAGCGCAGAGCTGACTGGCTTGCTCCATCCAAAGATTAGCCAATGATGGAGCTGCTTTTGCCCTCGCACTGTTAGAAAAGGTTGGACCCCCTGATGGTGCCCCAGAATGCTTGTACAGTATTGCGTGTGGCTGAGATACTTCATTGTGTAAGCTTTCCCTCCCAGCAGAAACATGTTTGCTTTAGCCGGCATGAACACTTTGTACAGACTCCTGATCTGAACATAAGCATGGGCAGTGATTTCCAAATTGTGTCACTAATGACCAGATTTTTCCTGTGTTGTTGTTGGATTTTAGTCACTCATGCTGTTTTTTTCCTCTCCACGAACAAAGAACATTTTGCAAAATTATGCACGATACAATAGCTAAGCTCTTCTTTTTTTAAAAACTTTGGTGATGCATTTATTTATTTAATGTATTTTTATATACCTGAATTTTATATGAATTAAGTAACTGATGTGCTGAAGAACAGCAGAAGCTTTTTTGCCAAACTTTGTCAAGATCACCAGGTTTGCCACCAACATACGACCAACTCTGTGGACTTGAGAGACAGACAGACCTATTCACACGCACAGAATAGAGAACAAGAACATGTAACAAATTTAGCATGACTAATGTTTCGATGAGTAATCCAACATGCTGTCAATCATTACTCACACCGAGAACAGTGTCTTTGCTCTCATTGGTCCACAGGCAGCCGTGCTGTGCGCTTTGTCAAAGCACAGTCCCGTGACTCCCATCCTAAGGCAAAGAATTGGGCCAAGCTGTGCTCGTGTGTGTGTGTGTGTGTGTGTGTGTGTGTGTGTGTGTGTGTGTGTGTGCAGAAGAGGGGAAAAAAAGTAGTGATTATATGAACAGGGGTTGTTCTTGTCACTGGGGTGACGGCTACAGACCAAATCAACCTAAATTCATGTGTTCCCGCTCAGGAACTGTAAACAAACAGGGCTGCAAGGACAGGCTGGAGCTGCGTTACATGCGACTGTTTTGACGCCTGGGCGGTAATGCAGCACCGTGAGGCTTTTATCCAGTGACAAGTGGCAACATCCTCATTGGTGACCCAAGCTTCCACGCTTCTTGCGTGGAAGCTTGAAGCATCTGTATCTTATTACGGATCGGTTACACACACATTTAGTAAACAACACCAACAGCTGGTTGCTTGTATGTCACATTTGCTGAATTTTCATTTGCTTTATTCTTGTGTTTTTTAGAATTAACCCACTTAATTCTCAAAGGTTACTTATGTATAGAACCACTTGCCAAATTATTTAATTTCTTGTGATCTAAATTGTCTGCCTAGAGCGGACTGAGCGCCTCACTGAATGATAAATGCTACAGTACTGCTGAAGGGAAAGGAAATGAAACTCTCGAAGAGATGAGTAAATTTCCCATTAATCCCATCGTTTTCTGTTAAGAGGAAGATGTTTTAGCTTCTCCTGGCTTTGCCCCTGATGTTCCTCATTCAGGTTCTTCTTAATGTATTGCTAAATTTTTTCTTTTCCTGATTGCCTAAAACCAAAATCTGTTATTTACAGTTGGATTTGTGCACTGTAACTTTTAGTCACGCTTGCACACCAGTTTATAGTGTAGCTTTGCATTAGCCTTCATGCTTTCCAGGAAGAAAATGAATTTTAGAAATAAAGTATTGCTTCATTTTTTCAGAAAAGGATCACAAGGAGCAGTGACACAGCTGTAATGTGGTTGCGGCGGGGGGGTGGTTGTGCACAAGCAGCAGTAGAGGTCTAAGAGGGAAAGAACAGAGCTCCAGTTACTGAGTAACCCCGAGCAGCAGTCCCATGCTCACCTTTCCCCTAATAGCCCTTCACCTTTCGAACCACGTGAAATGAGCCTGCATGCTGACTCCCCATAGTGTGCACACACACGCACGCACAGCTCACTCAATAAGAAAGCTAAACCGGTGAGAGCATCACAGCAGAACATGAAAACACTAGAGCATTAGGCAGTAGTTTTCCTTGACAGAAGAACACACAAAATAGCTTGAAGGTGGAGTGCATTATTTTTGCTGCCATATAACATAAAATGACCAGAGTGTACTGTAATGTGTCTTAATTTGGCTGTTGGTCAGCACTAATGACTCATCGCTTGCCACACTGTGCTGACATTTCTGTTTTAAAGCTCATGTTCACACACTTTAGTGTGCTGAAAACACCAAGCTGTTAGGTGCCATTAGGGCCACACTCAACTGACTGTCACATCACCTATAGTCAACTGTTTTTTTTTCTATGTACAGTACTATGCAAAAGTCTTTATGTTTTGCTGGGAAAATGGGAAATAGGTGCAGTTATTGAAACATTCGCTATCACACATGAAAAATAAATCACAGAAAACAAAAACAAGATTGGCAGTCAATATTTGGTATGACCGCATTTGTTCTTTAACGCAGCCTGAACTCTCTCAGGGAAGCTTTCTTGTAATTTCTTTAAGTATTCCTCAGGAATAGTTCTCCAGGGTTCTTGAAGGTCATTCAAAGCTCTTCTTTGGATGTTGACCGCTCTTTTTTCAATTCTGTGTCAAGATGATCCTGCACTGCTTTAATAATGTTGCGGTCTGGACTGTGGGGAGGCCAGTTGATGACTGGCAATGCTCCACTGTGTGTTTTTTGATCCAGGTATGCTTTTACTGCGTTGGCAGTGTGTTTGGTATCATTGTCATGCTGGAAGTAGTTGCTAATGATGCCTTCCATATGATATTGCATGGCGGATCAAAATATCACTGTACTTCTGAATTTGTAATTCCACCAAATTGGACAAGATCCCCAACACCACCAGCTGAAATGCAGATCCAAACCATAAAAATCCACCACTCTGGTTTATAGATGGCTGTCGATACTATTGCACCTTTCTTCTTATCTTTTGATGACAGTTTGAAACATAAATTTCAGAAATTTGAACCAAAGCTTTGGATTAATCACTCCCTAACACGGCTTTTTCTAAGGCTTTAGTGAAAAGGAGGTGGATCAACTGAATGCCCAGATGCACCTCTACTGTCATGTGTCAGGTATTTGTAGATTTTTTTCCCCATTACTTTCAGACTGTTTCAGATACCGTTTATCTGAGTTTTGGTCCTGTAGTGTGATATTTGTTCTCTACTTGTACAGTTTAAGGACACGCATACTGCATGTTATCCCAAGATATTCCAAGTTTTCATTTAATATTTCTTGGAAAATTACCTTGTTGGTGGAAAAACTGTAAAAAGTTTTTATACTAAGCAATGTGTAGACACAACACTAGTTCATCCCTTGATTAGGGATGAACTAGTGTTAGGTTAGGTGCTGTTTTTCATGCTCGAATGATTTGTAAGCCTGTGTTTAGTGGTTTCGCAAATAACAAAAAAAACATTCCTCTGAAAATGATCAGATAAAAGGATTGGACTGAAAATGGGTAAATAAAAAAGCAGCCAATGTCTAACGAAAAACTTTATAAAGACCTGAAGCTTAGTCTTAGTCTTTAGCCAATTGCTCAGGACAACTTAGAAATAATTACACAAAAGTCTGCCTCCATGGAAACAAATTATAAATTTGAAACGAGATCAAGGGCATCTTTTGAATGCATGAAGAGATGCATCCGTTGGTGTATGTCAGTGTTACATTTTTCAACATTCCAGCTCCAGGCACTTCTGTTTTCAGCTTTGGATCCAGCTTTATACTGACAGAGTGCTATATGTCACAGAGGTCACAAAACATTACAACTATGAGTGTTCACAACCCAGATGACGTGCCAATGTGTCATAAAACTATGTTGTTTTCTGTTTCTAATTAATTTTCTAATGACCTAACTCTTTTAATTTGAACTGAAGCTTACTTTACTTTTGTTATTAATTAGTCACTGAGGCCCATCCCGACACATCTGAAATTTGAGGAACACACACAACAGTTGAAAATGACTGGATGAAACAATGTGTGGGAATGTGTGTCAGCAGAAAGCCACTCCTTCTCATTGTAGTGGCTGAATGACTAAGATGTCGATGGAAAGTATTAGTCACTAGACCTACAACTCACAACAATAATATTTAGTATGAACTCGAAGTTGTCTGCGAAGGTAGATTGGTGATTAGTGGCTTTATACGCAGACTGGGAGTGGCTGTGACAAAACTGCTAGCCTGACATCATTAATCCATCCCAACCCACACACTCTCTACGCTAGACTGGTAAGGGAGGTGCTGGCCGAAAGACAGGCTAGTAATTCAGTCCAGGGTAAGGAACAGAACCAGAAAGATCCAGATTGGCCACACGGAAATCTTTGGTGTTGGGTAACTGGGAGCTTTTGTGATGTTTTACAGGGGGGGGGGAGGAGTATACGTTCTCAGAGACTGATTTCTGCAAAGTCATTACATGCATGGTTTGAATTTCTGAATGAGTCAAAAAGAGCTGGTGTTAAAGAACAAAACAAAAAAGACCCCAATAGAAACATGTGAAATGTACTTTTATTGGTATTATGTTAGTAGTAATATCATTTTTAGGTACACCTATTCAACTGTCTGTTAACACAAATATCTAATCAGCCCATAACATGGTATGCTTGTTGGTGCCTTATAGACTAGTCTGACTATTTACTGGGATTTTTCCAAAGAACCATCTCTACAGTTTAAAGAGAATGGTCTGAAAAAGACAAAATATCCAGTAAGTGGCATTTCACAGTTTGAAAATCGATTGTTTATGTCAGAAGTCAGATGAGAATGTCTAGACAGCTTTGACCTGACAGGATGGCAACAGTAACTAAAAGCATGGGTCAGTCCTTCCTCGTATCAGTGGTTAAGGCTGGTGGTCTGATGATGTGGGTGTGTGGGGACATTAGTACCAGCTGAGCCTGGTTTAGATGCCACAGCCTCCCTGACTATTGTTGCTCACAATGTCCATTCCTTTATGACCACAGTGTATTCATCTTCTGATAGCTGCTCATGCCACAAAGTTCAAATCATCTTAGGCTGGTTCCTTGCACATCAAAATTTGGCCTCCATAGTCACTCAAGCCAATAAAGCACTTTTGGGATGTGGTGGAACGGGAGATCATGGATGTGCAGCTGACTAATCTGCTGCAACTGAATGATGCTATCATACCAACATGCACCAGAATCTCTGAGCAATCTTTTCAGCACCTGGTTAATCTATGCCACGAAGAAATAAGGCAGTTCTGAAGGCAAAAGGGAATGCGACCCAGCACTAGCAAGGTGTACCTAATGAAGTGGCCTGTGAATGTATTTCGGCCAATAAAGTTTCCAAAAATCTCCATCTCTGTCAATCAAGCAGATGAGTCATGTGCTGTTTTTTATGGAAAACGGTAACTATGTTTTTGCAGCAATATGATGGAAATCAGACGTCTGAATGGCATGACTTATTATAGCCCAAGCAAATTTAGGGGAAAAAACATGCACAGTCAGACTGTGAAATCAGTGCATTTCTATCCAAAACTTCAATAGCCTTGTGGAAGTTGTAAGGTCCTTAAAACTTTTATTATTAAGTACAAAATCACTATATAGAATTTGAACACATAAAAACATTTCATTGGTAGTGAGACATTCTTTCTAATATTAGTTAAGAAAGGAAACACACAAGCTGGCATAAATGCAAACGCATCATTTGACAGTGACGACTTTAATTAGTAGGGATAAATTCATAGGAATGTGTCCTAAGAATAGCATCGACCAATCAAAAAACCCAACAGAGACCCATAAACTGGACTCTAAATGATAGTAAACTGTGAAGCTGTGAATGTAATGATATTAGGGAGACACAAAGCAGGTAAGAAAAAGAAGCTGGGAAATTTCCTACTGACTAAGACTAAGAAAAGACAAAGACTTTAAAAAAAGAGGAAAATAGCTGAAAGATAAAGACTTACACTTTCTCTGACGTGCTGATCTTCTCTCTGTCATCAATACCAAGAATAAGGCAAAAAACGAGCTTATAGGGATTTTTTCTTTTTTTAATTAACAAGCATTGTGGTCAACATTGATTCAGATTTCTCTTTGCGAGAAAAGAGCAGTAATAAATACCCAGCACTCATGACACATGCGCTCGTGACAGCAAACAGAAAGCAAAATATGTATACCTTTTGTCTGGTTTAAAAAAATGAGGAAGGAAAGTCTTGACTTGTCTTTTCTTTTGAATCTCTTTTTTTAAAAATAACGTTTTCACGGCTTTAATGTTAGATGCGCACAAAGTATCTATGGTGTACACATAAAACTGAGTAATCATTCAAATTTACAAATCTGGCGTGAATCACTGCTGTATTGAGGTTGAAGCTCAAGTTCATGGTGTTGACTCAGAAAATGAATCATGGAACCTGCAGCGGGTCCAGATCATCTGAGCAGCTGTCCCAACAAGCTGGCTGCTGGGGCCAGATCGGGCCCTGTTTTCACAACGGCGGCAGTGAGTGGGGGTGGGGGGGAAGGGGGGGGGGGGTCACTTTCATATCATGGAAGCAAATCAAGTCTGTACAGAGAAAACAAGCTTTGGTATTTAACCTGAGAGCACAGAAGCAAAGAAAGGGTGTTATTATTGAATGACTGACTTGGTGGGTAAACTCTCCAGCCATTTCCTCCCATTCATACACCAAAAGGTCTTGACTTTCTCTTAAATGATATCTTGGCTCCAACCTACGAAATTCTCCGGATTGATCAAGAAGTAGGAAACTGTGTTTGACTTGAAATAGGAAATCGCAGTAGGAAGTCAGATAAAATGAAAGAATGGAGGATCAAACTGTCACGAAGCACTATTTTGTATGTCTTGCAGTGTGATTTATGTGGATTTTTGCTGTTCTGGTCTTTGTCGGGGCCCAACATCTGTTTTGGCATAATGCCAAATTATTACAAACATCTGTTTTCAAAGGTTTTGGCATACAAGGCTTTGTTGGTTCAGATTAAGGTTATTCTTGTACCCCTAGGTAGATTTAGTTTGCAGTAGAGTCATTACTACTCACTGACATTTTTTCAAAACAACACAAGCTTTGGCTCACCAATCAGCCTGCTTAAGTTATCTGTTGTTGACGGTCGAGTATCTAAGACATGGCATCAAGAAAAAGGACAAACCATACTCAGTATATGTTAAAATCATAGTTCTGTCAATGTGAAAATGATGATGGTCTATAATTTTTGCACAAGGCTTCAAAGTTCAGTTTGATTTCCAACAGATTCCACATACTGCACATATACTGACCTCATATGAGACTATTTTCTAAAATCATTAAGAAAAAATGAATTGCTTTTCAATATTTTTAACTGAAGATAGAACTTATTACACCGTTCAGCAACATTGTGGTGCTCACCTGTTCTGCTGTGCATAACAGGTGAACAATGCTCATTCTCAAACTAAGCAAAACTGCACCATATATGTCAGCCTGAAAGTTAGTTTCTAATTGCACTTTTTTTGCTCAACATGAAAGAAAAAATTGTTTTGAGGGTATAAATTATGGTTGTCGTGGAAACAGTGTGTGATTTTTAGCTTGGCGTGCTCAGACGTGGGTGGCCCAAACATGTGAGTCAGCGAAATAGACCACTCACAATGCATCTGCTGTCACGATATGAGAGATTGTGAACTCTATGTATTTTTTTATTCCCTGATGGGAGGCCATATGGTCGAGCCTCTTTTTCGGGTGGTGCATCCTTCAAAATTACTTTGCTTGGTTTGGGTTTCTCTAGGTTCATCTCAAAGACGAGCAAACACCCAGTGAAATGAATCATAAAAAGGCATGTGCACTTACATTATACACAGTAAGGCTCGGGTTTTGGTAGTAAGAAAGAACAATAGGTGAGTATTGCAGCTATATAAATCATCTATAGTGTGTCCTTTATGACAGCAGTTCAATACTGGAATCCCAGTACAAAAAGATTTTCCTTTCCTTCATTTCCTCTCAATAGGCTTTTGATAGTTGATTTATTGACCATAACCTTGGACTGACCCAACCAATGGGAGCTGATTACCCTCTTTTCAGCTCAGCTGTTAACTTCTAGATAACAGAAAGTGAAAACAAAACTGAGTATAGAAAACATTTAACCTCAAGTGCATGGGTCATTTTCAAAAATTTACATTTACATGCTTTCAGTCACATGAGTCCTTTAACTTAAATAAGGTAGACCAAGCCTGACACTAATATCAGCTTGCTTGTAATCTTTTGAGATCCTACAATTAACAAATGTGAATACAGCATATTTTTTGTCATTTATAAAAAAAACTTTTTTTAAAAAATTTAGACAAAAACAAATACATGAAATTCAGATTTTTTTTCTTTCTGTAGACTCATGTTTATAGTGTTTTAGCAGAAGTGTCTAAGTACTGGGGGCTATTTCAGCTCACTGGGATGAGCAGGGGACCATATTCCATGAGGCTGAGAGCAGCCAGCCCAGGTTCAAATCTGACCCGCAACCCTTTGCCGCATGCCTCTCTCTCTCTCGCCCTCTGCTTTCCTGTCACTCATCACTGTACCCTATTTAATAAAGGCCGAAAAATGTTTTTTAAAAGACAAGTGTCTCAGTGCCTACCACATCAATAACCCAAGATCTTTACTGCAGATGCCCACTGTGTCGGAATCCCAAAGACTAATGACCTTCAGATGAATCAGCTGATTGCCTATGACCAAGCACTAGGCAACAGTGGGAAGGAAAAACTCCTTTTTAACAAGAAGAAACCTCCAACAGAACCAGACTGAGCTAACCGCCACAACTGGTTGTGGGTGAAAGTGAAAGACAAGCGGGCAGAGAGCTACAGGAGAAAAGGAGTGGGAGACAGAGTTTAATAACTGCTAATGACTAAAAATGGTGTATAAACATACAGAGATTCAAAACTGTGAGTGAAGAAGAAACATACTTCACACACTTTCAATCACCTAGTGATTGCACAGGTTGCCTGGTAGGAAACAACCTATCTCCAAACAATTCCAATCTAACTCAGGTTAACAGTGAAGACTTGCTACTTGTAATCTAATATAATCTAATTTATGAACACAGATAGATCGCTAACACATTGCAGACAATGAAGGTCAGTCTAACCCAGGGGTGTTCAACTCCAGGCCTCAGTCCTGCAGGTTTTAGATCTCACCCTGGGTCAACACACCTGAATCAAATGACTAGTTCATTACCAGGCCTCGGGAGAACTTGTTGAGGAGGTAATTTAGCCATTTAAATCAGCTGTGTTGGATCAAGGACACATCTAAAACCTGCAGGACACCGGCCCTTGAGGCCTGGAGACACCCCTGGTCTAACCTAATGAGGATAGCCCATCTGGGATAATGCTTTGTACTAGGGGACTCAATTCAACTGCTTGCCAACTGGTTATATTCTGGTTATATAATATATATCCTGCAACGGCTACAGCGCCATTGTGTAGGAATTTTTGAATGATGTTGGATTCTGACTCTGTAAGTAGTTAAGTAGTACTAAGTTAATTTGTAATGTAAAGTTAATCTGTAATGCAAAACGCAACAGATTGCAAAATTGCATCTTTGCAATTTTGGCCAATTTCTCACAGATTGCAAGTAATTGCCACCTTTATGACATTCACCTGCAAACTAACAGCACACTGACTCTGCATTATTTTTTTTCTTTATTACTGTCTTTACACAAAGTCACTTTGAAGATGGTAAGACAACACTGCATCAATGAGGTGCAATAGCAAATGATAATATCGTATTTATATTGATGAATATAAATGAAGGATGGACTGAAGAGGTGGACAGCTAGACGTGGGTATCCCACAGGCCAACGGGAACCATGAAAAAGATCAACCACAGCCAAAAACATCCAAACGACAGGTGCTGACAAGCCAGCTGAACTTCAGTTTTTCAATTCAGTTCCATTCAATTGTATTTCTGTAATGCCAAATCAAAACAACAGTTGCCTCAAGGCGCTTACAATAGAAATAGAATCCAAGCCATCAATACATGTGCACTACGAGATATCAAAGTCTCCAGCTGAAATAATAAGCTGGCCACAGAACAAGATATCTGCCCCTGAGAAATGTCAAGACATGAAGACTCCTCACAATGAGGTCACAGTGATGTCCACCCGAAATCCAGCACCCTGAGGCTCTAGGAGCAACGGAAATAGGCAGGGGTGAAGATTAGTAAGCGTCAGAGCCAGGATGAAACACAAAGCATCTGCAAATACATCAGATGACCCACTGAGATGAAGTATGTGTCAAGCAGCTGAAGACAGACACTACAGGAAGAGGAACTATCATAAATGACCAAGCTCCTACATGGGATATACCACTGACACATAAAGCAATGGCTGACATCATTAAATCCTACCAGTGCCTTGAAACGGCCGACTCAAAGAACAGCACAGAGGTACTGACCATGGCAGCACAAAAACAGGCCCTGAGCACCAAACCAAGTGGCTGGAATAGTGTGACTTCCAGTTCCAGCATCATCTGTTCAGCCAGTCAGACATGCAGGTGAGAAATTATTTGAAAAATCATATCAATAAACTACGCAGGGTGTGTAAAAGTTTCGAATGCCTGTTCCAAAGATAAGAAACTTCAATTAGAAACCTCAAGCGACGAAAATATTTATCATGAATAATAAATTTTCTGTTACTTCAAATCTCAATCAAAGAAATGCACTGATTTAAAGAATGTGCAGGAAATACAATCCTGTTGGAAGGCCCATTATCTCCTAGTCGGTAAAAATCTCAGGACACTAATGAGCTCAGGGAGTCAAAAAGGTAGCTGTAGCCTTCCACCTGCTCCCTGGCACAGGCACCCATGGGAGCAGGTTTGGATCAAGCCTTGCATGAAGCTCTCTAGTCTCAGGAGATGTTCCGCTATACAGAAAACCTTGTCCAGACTTGCCAGCTTGCAGTCGAAGTGACTCCCACAGTACAAGTCAGGCCTGTTTTCCTCTGCTTAGCCTGGAGCCTTGTAGGGGATAATTAGCAAACTTTCAAATGTGTATAACATTGGCTTAACTGTAACAACTGAGCCACTGCTTTGATATATGTGATCTTGTGCAGGATAGAATATGTGTAAAACCAGTCCAGCATCTTTTTTCACAACATTATTACACAACTTTTGAGGTCCTCAGTTGGATTTTGTCAGTGAAAATCCAACTGAATTGAATACAGTGAGTTCGAATCCGGATGGGATTTAAAAAAGGAAGGAAAGTTGAGATGGCTCGGTTGGATGTATAAGTGCAGTCACTTTGGTAGAATGTATGTATATTTTTTCATTATCCACTGAGTCTGCAGTTGACTGGGTTGGTGGACTATTTTAGTCTTGTTTGATTGTTTGTTTTTTATAATAAAGTGTCACTTTTATTTTTTTATAAGGCTGTCCTATTGTATAAAGGTAAATATGAAACTGTAATTGATGTAAAATGTGAAAAAAAAAAATCCCAACAGCAAAGAATAGCTTTTCTCCACACCTTCAAAATCCACCTGATGATATAAATCATGGTATTGCTTCCTAGGACACGGCCTACAGGGACTGACAATGTCGGGCATGCATTGTATAATATTACCTCAAAAATGAGAGCTGTTCCTCGTTTTTGTGTGGCCGCGATACACCGGGGCTGTGAGCATCAGCTGGGAAAACAAGCTGAGGCTGATAACAGATCAGGCCCACATTCCACATTCCTTGCTCTGCCCTGCTGAGGGACACAACAGCCCACCAATTCTCACACACATGGTGATACCTGTAAGCATGAGAGTAAGTGTGAGGCCTGCAGAGGTGCAAGGTCGGCAGCATCTTACAAAACTCCTGCGCTTTGATTACGTATCTTATTTCACGGCTAAGTTGCGCACGGCCGTGTGAATGTCTCTTTGAGAGAAGAAAACAAAAACATGGTATCTTACTCACTTTGTTTGGGGAGAGTTTAGGCAAGTCTGTTGTCAACAATGTGAGGAATGGTTTGGAGCTGTACGGTCCAGGTGCTGACAGACCTCCCTCAATGCTGAGCAGACTTTTTGGATCCATGCTGTGCAGGCCTGGCTGGGCTCGGCTGGACGACTGAGTACAGGTTGCCCAGCAGGCTGTGTTGTCTCAGCCTTCAGCCGTGGATGATAGATGGAGCTGGAAAGGCTCCCAGAGAGGGGGTGAACATGTGTGGCAAGCCGTGGCAGGTGGCGAGCGCTGACTTGACAGCAATTAAATGTACAAATCTTTGATTAAGCTCATGGGAAGGCAGTCATTAGCGACACTGAATTGACTCTCGCACACATGCAATTCTCTCTTTCCCTCAAAATGTACACACAGGAACATTTTTCTGTTTGCGTAACAATAATAAAGATATGTGAGTAGGTCTGATAGCACTCATACACTGTTGGGAGACAAATGAAAGTAAAAACCCAAACCCTTGAGCCCTACACTGAGTGAATCAAGTGGTTCTGCTACAGTATTTTTCGGACGATAAGGTGCGTCGGATTATAAGGCACATTGAGCGAAACAAAACAGTCAGATAAGTCAAACTTTACTCAGCTCATTCTTCTTGCTTCCTCCACTTCTGTACCATTGATTATGTTGAATTCTCTCACAGCTGCTCTATTTCCGTGTTGTTGCAGTATATTAATGACTAATTTCGTATTGTGGATGGATTATCTCAGTTGTTCTCCTGACTGAATTTTGGTCCGTTTACAGCATCCTGCAATGCGATTGTATTTGTCCCTAACCATCGGGAACCCTCATGTTAACTTTAATCGAGTGGAAAAAAGTTAGCATTCATCCTACAGCTTCACTGTGTTTATGTTATGCTACACATCATTATATACCAGCTAGTCCAACTTCAGTAACCCTACAAACATCACTGCTGTTTAGTTTTCTGTCTTCATTTATGTTGGAAGTGATAGCAGAGCTGTACGTTTTAATTTGTTTCAGAAATCTCTCAGTCAAATCATGTTTAGTTGGAAACTAGCGAGCTAATTCCCTGCTAACTTCTAACTCTGTTAAATTTAATAAATTCTGTTTTCATGGATGCATGGATGTAAAACTTAATTGTTACACCTGGTAAAGCAGCAACTCTGATCATTTTATTAAAGATGACAGAATTTAGACAGTTTTTAACTCTTAGTGATGCTGCAGTGTTTGTTTGACTTTGGGACCTGAAGCGGACGGAGTCTTGGACCCAGATTACTTCGCTAGGCTAATGATCCAACAGTCCATTAAGCGGTGCGGCTTCGTAGCTTATCAAAGTCATACTAAAACATTTTTTGACAGTTTTGAGCGCGGTGTACCACATAAAATCGGTTCAAGGTCAGTAAGCACAACCGGGAATTCATACATAAGGCGCGCTGTCAATCTGAGAAAATTAAAGGATTTTAAGTGCTAAGGTGCAGAAAATACGGTGTGCTGTTGTGGGTCTTTTGGGGGGAGAATTTGAGTCCTTTTCTCCCCTTAGAGGGAAGGGTAGCACAAATCAAACTTTATCCCAGAAAACATATCTGTCCTGATATGAGTGGTCTCTCCCAGGATCACAATACCCGCATTTCTGTTTTGTAATTTAAAATTTTAGTTTAAAAATATTTGGAATCACAATTAAAATACAACTAAAATAAAACATATTTCTGGTGCTTCTTTTTAACAAGTACATTTTATATTGCATTTTTGAAACTGATGCAGCAGTCATCACTGTTGCATCATAGCATGAATCCAGGTGGCTGGGCCCTTTGTTTGGAATTATATTATATCCTCCCTGTACAGTTGTGGGTCCTCTCTGATTATTCTCTGACTTCCTCCCACAGCCTAAGGACATGCATAACTTAGGGTAATTGGCAATTCTAAAATGGCTATAGGTGTGAATGTGAGCATGAATGTTTATCTGTTTCTCTGTGTTAGCACTGTGATAGAGTGGCAACCTGCCTGGGGTGTATACCACCTTTTGCACCATGCCAGCTAGGATGGATGGATGCTTAAACTGAACAAAAAAAATGCTTTTCTAATGGCAGCACCAACACTGCTTGTCCTGTCCTTGCTAAACAACGGTGCAAAAACCTGTTTTGTGCATTATTTCTCACATTTATTGGATATAAATGTTATACCACTCAAGCACTCAACTCAAAAGCACAGCACATTAAATGGAAGTGGACCAATGAGTACTCTCCATAGCCTGCCCCCTTGAAATATGCAGTATATATAAGGTCAAGTAAGTGTGTTTGTATGTATTTGTGTTAACATCATTGGTTTTCTAATGTGGCTGCAATCCAGTCTCCATTTTCATTCTCCTTTACCACGTTTAAACTGAAAGGTAAAGAAGAAAATATTAAATGGGATTATTTTGCTTTGTCTATCAACTGATTTGAGGTTATATGTTGAAAAGCCACAATAAATACAACATGGTCAATTCCCCTTTAGTATATAGAGCATATAATACCAAACCAAACCCACATAAGGAACCTTTCACACTGAAGACAAAGCTTCACCTTTACATACAGTGTAGCACACCTAACAACACCCTTTAGAGTTGCCACTGTCTTCCTGAGGGACTCAAGAGTGGTAATTGCTATCCTCTTCCCAGCTCACTAATGAGAGAAAAGCCATTCCTTATACCCAGGCTACCACCAGCACCAGCATGTCTCATGTTGTATGTCCAATAACCCCACTGTCTAGGAAAATGAGGAAAGCTTATAGCTTAAAACCTGACAGCTCTCTTGTGAATGTGCTCTCAACTCAGAGCGAAGTAAAAGTTTTAAAAACTTATTATGTACCTTAGTGTACAAAAACACACTTTTTTATTTGCAGCCAATATACAGGATTTTGCATTTAGACTTTATAAAATACATAATTTTATACTGTCAATGATCCCATCTGTTCAGGAACTGAAAGAAATATTTCCATCTCCCCTAAAAATAAGTGGCTCCACAATTTATTTAATAAGTATTTTGGTTTTTGAAGTGCTGTAAAACAGAACTCTTTTTCTTTAGCGGCTGTTTGGTGTGCTGCTCTGCTCCTTTCATGGGAGCCTGTCACCGTGGAGATGTGGAGGTGCTCCCACCCTGCCAGATCCAGGAGAAACTGCAGCACATCCCACTGGACCAAATCCATCCTGAGAATTACACCAGTTCATCTTCATGATGAGTTAATCAAAGGTGTAGAGCTTAATGTGACACATGGTAGTTATGCTTCTCCTGATGCAAATTTCAGAAAGTCACAAAAACACCACAATAAAAGCATTGAAACAAACAGCTGGGGATAGTTTATGAGTAAACTAACTTACCATCAACAAATCCTGTACATTTTTTGTTATTCATGACATCAAGCAAATAGAGGCAGAATCTAAATTTGAATTTCTAAGAAATTTGTACCAAAACCTGGACTCAAATAATCGTTAAAAATAACAATGAATGTTTACATAAATAATTTACAGATGTCCAACATTCATTATCAAAAAGAACATGCTAAACCCCCATGAATGGATCCATAAATGCTCGCTTTAGGTTTTGTGTTTATTCTGAAAGCTTTTATTAGATATGTTGGTTTGCAGAAAGAAGAAACGTACAAAACTCTAAATCAGCCTCTTGATAAAGCTGTTTCCAATTTCAGTAGTGAAACATGAGTTAGGTTATCACTTTGAAGAAGCTATAAACATAAAAACAATGTGGAGACAAAATGGCAAACTCAAACTTGACCTTCATATTTATAAATGTACACAAAGTAATTGTGCAATCTACAGATACTCTCAGCTGTACCAAACTCTACACTTGTTTTAAACTATGTGGTCTGCTGCATAGCTCTTATTTTTATTGTTTCACACACACTGCTCTTAGTGTCATTTTTGGCAGTGATTTTCAGATAAATAGCACTGCAATATTTCATAGTGAATAAAGTTTTAATTCAAACAATTGAATCAAAATTTGCTTAACATGAATTTTGGTTGTTTAAAAAACAAAAGACTTTGTTTAATAAGACTGTTAAGAATCCACTTAAATGCTACACCAGCTTTTCATCTGTATATAAATTTACCATTAGAAAGAAGGTGTTATAGTTCACAGAACATGAAATAGCATTAGCTCAGGTTCTTTAATTTCCTTTTAAGGGCTTCTGGTTGTAGATTGACATGGCTCAGCGGCTGGTTCTGGTACTTGGGATGTATTTCGCCCTTGTGTCTTTTAAAACTTTCTGCATCCAATCTGTCCAGCTCCAAAACAGCATAAAGCTACAAATATGTAAGCCAACATTTATGAATTAGCAACAACTGAAAAACAAACCAAATAAATAAATACCTCTCTTTAATACTGTATCTATTATTGTGCGATCTGCCTTGAGACGACTTTTGTTGTGATTTGGCGCTTTATAAATAAAATTGAATTGAATTGGACACAGTAAAAAACAATGATTAATGGAGCTTAAAGTGATATTCAAATTACATTATATTTATCTGTTATTTATAATAATAGCCAATTGCTTCAGGAAAATTGCTACCTGTGTTAAACCGATAATGAGAGTGCTTTATTTGGTTGCTGACAATCAAATAATGAGCTGATGAAACATAAACAAGGATTTCAAAAGACATATTTGTGGTTAAAACTTTTCGGTGGTATTTTTGTTTTGGTTGGATGTTGCTGTCAGACCATATCACGCCATTATATTAAGAAAGACCATGTCAAGCAATCAATAGCCTTTCCTGGGTCTTGTTTCATTTCCCCATGTTTTTGTGCTCCTCCCCTCTTCTAAGAATACGCTGGCTGGCCTAATCACAGGAACCGACCCAGGCTAGAGGTGCATGCCTTTGCACATGGCAGCACAAATTAAAATGTCTCCTGCCACCCGCCTCTCTAATTCCCTGGCACTATGCCCTGGCCTGTCCCACGAATTACAACCAGACCTCGATATGCTGGAGCCAGCATGGGGCAGGCCTGCTTATTGACATGAGCTCCTCCCTGAACTCTCTAAGTCAATAACTGAGTATCTCAGAACACACAGAACGCCTGCCACAGAGGGCTAACCTTGTAACACTGTTAGAGGCAATAGCAAAAGGACTTGGATAGGAGTTGCTTTTTTTGTCTCTTATTTACATGAAACTACAAGTTAATACCACAACATGTGTTACAATGAGCAAGAATGAGACCTTATGAGGTATGCTGTGTGGTTGTTCACAGTTCTAAAGAGTGACTCTTGGTCAGATTAATTATTTTTCTTCTCCCCTGTGTAATAACCAGATAAGTATAAAGATCGCTCAGTTAATGAAATGTGTCTCTAATGCTCAAAGAAATGCTTCAAATGATCTGACTCAGTCATAGATGTTGCTATATTTGGTCAAACCAAAAACCAGACTTTGAAAGGAGAATAGGAGAGAACAATGGTGCGCTATAGGTAGCAATATTTGAATCATAATTGTAAAAGGGTCCATTAAAGCATAAGTAAAAGTCTGGAAATCTTATTAGTAATCTCCAAATGATGGCAATAATAGAATAAGAAAATTGGTTGAAGTATAATAACAGGAAGTCAGAGAGCAGCGAGTGAAAAAATTCAATGTAAAAAAACGATACATATATTCCACATTTTTTTTTTTTTTTTTTTTTTTTTTTTTGGCCTGTCCCGTTTGGCTCTTTTGCCATCAGAATTGTTGTCTAAAGGCAAAGAAAGATGCCCAACGGATTTACTTTACCAAACTGACCATCCCAGCCTTGCCGTAATGGTCCATTTGATTCACCTTTTATTGTTTATTTTATTTTCACTTACTGAATACGGGACAGACTTGACTGGGGGAAAGAAGGGGAGAAAGAAAGAGGGAAAGAGAAACAGCTGAGAAGAGGGACGGGGGAGAAGGGCAAAAGACAAAAACCAACAGAACGGGCAGAGAAAAAAAATGCATATATCAATCACCTGGATCACCTGCTGAGAAAGAAAAAAGAAAGCAAGCAGAAGAGAACAAGAGTAATAGAATAAACAACATCACAATGATATATGGGAATATGACAGTAAATACTAAATGTTAAACATTATTGTGCAGCACATAAGATCAACAGAACACAGTGTGCTTTGAGGTAGGAGCCAAAAAGGGTGTAGTTTGTGGGTGTGATCACCCGTGTGTACACCTGTGAGCATGGACGCGCTTGTTTTTTGTTTTTTTAAAAGGTTCCTTCATGTAATGATCTGCTAGAGGGTGTGGGGGGGCCACAGCCCCGTCCTCCAGGGCGTGAAGCAGGTGTGGAGGAGATCAAAACTCCAGACATCCAGAGGCCCCCAGAACACAAGAGACCAAGGAAGACCAACAGAGGGGCAGGCCTGCTTATTGACATGAGCTCCTCCCTGAACTCTCTAAGTCAATAACTGAGTATCTCAGAACACACAGAATGCCTGCCACAGAGGGCTAACCTTGTAACACTGTTAGAGGCAATAGCAAAAGGACTTGGATAGGAGTTGCTTTTTTTGTCTCTTATTTACATGAAACTACAAGTTAATACCACAACATGTGTTACAATGAGCAAGAATGAGACCTTATGAGGTATACTGTGTGGTTGTTCACAGTTCTAAAGAGTGACTCTTGGTCAGATTAATTATTTTTTCTTCTCCCCTGTGTAATAACCAGATAAGTATAAAGATCGCTCAGTTAATGAAATGTGTCTCTAATGCTCAAAGAAATGCTTCAAATGATCTGACTCAGTCATAGATGTTGCTATATTTGGTCAAACCAAAAACCAGACTTTGAAAGGAGAATAGGAGAGAACAATGGTGCGCTATAGGTAGCAATACTTGAATCATAATTGTAAAAGGGTCCATTAAAGCATAAGTAAAAGTCTGGAAATCTTATTAGTAATCTCCAAATGATGGCAATAATAGAATAAGAAAATTGGTTGAAGTATAATAACAGGAAGTCAGAGAGCAGCGAGTGAAAAAATTCAATGTAAAAAAACGATACATATATTCCACATATTTAAGACGCAACAGAGCCTTTGAATATTTGGACTTAATTGAAAACATTCTGTTTCCGTGTTTACACAAATGCACTTTTATAGCCTTTTATGCACATAAAGCTTTCAAAAATAAAGATTTGCATTTTACATTTTCAGATGAAAGACGATGGGGAGGTTACAGTCTGAGCCTACATAACTGATAACTTGAAATGTAAATGCAAAAGCGGTTACCACAACAAAGCTGCGGCATGAAAGAAAAATACTTTTGGTTGCTCGAAAGATTTTTAAAAATAGTTTTGGAAAAAAATGCTGTAAATTTGGAAAAAGACGGGTTTGGCTCCCATTTCTTTTGCTTTGATCTCTGCTGCATGTATCACTACTTTTTCTAGCGCTTATTGTTTTTCCATGTGGTTACGTCCTCACCACTAGAAGGATGAAGAAATTAGTCCAAAAAGCAGAAACTCAAAATATGCTCTTTCTGCAAGGCAGTATTGACAATACAGTAATCTAAATTTCTGAAATTTAATGGAAAGGGATTATACAAAATAAATCGATGAAGCCTGTGGACAAAGGGACAGCTCAGAGGCCCAACTGTCATCCTGAAACCCAAAACCTCACTATGATGTTGTTGATCGTATCATCAGAGAGCAATCACAAAACTTGAGTGTAACAAGCATGAGATAAATCCTGTGGTTGGAACACAGAGAAAGACTGCTTCCACCTGCAACTCAGCGCCAGATTTTTCCAAACACACATGCTGCTTTGTTAGGATCAGCAATCGGTGTTTGTCAGCCACGCTGAGTGCTGTTGATGGTGTTGTTTTCAAATGTCCTGCTGATACTAGGTTCTCGCCCACACGTACCCTGGATGCATATTATTAGGTCAGGGCTCAGGTAAACGATATGTTCCTAGATAAAACGTAAACAAGCCTGAAACACTTTATGACACGCACGAGTAAAGGGGACACTGAATCAAATGCGCTAATGAATAACTGCATCGCTAACTGAATGAGAAACTGCAGGTTCAGGATACATTGTCCTATCCCGTGCCATTGAAACTCATGACTTATGGCAAAGTAACACACTTGTTCCTGCGCTCGTACACTGAAGACAACTCTTTTATTAATAAAATCTGAGATTATGAAACAACAAGTTTAAAAGTGGTATAATCCTCTAGCTAGATTGACCAGTTAACATCTGTTAGGATGAAAATCTCGCTCACTTACAAGAGAAAACCAGAGAATCATAACTGATAGATGAGAGCAGTCTGGAGCAGATGTGCTGCATCCGCAAGAACTAGCAGATGATCTTTGTGGCTTCACTGGAATGAAGTTATGACTTGCAAGTTGGTGCTATTATTCCAAAACAATAAAAATGTACTATGCCGAAAACTGCAACCAAGAAAAATACAGTTACAGCATCCTGTGGTTTTTATATTTTAAGCTGTGTAGAGATACAAAGCCCTGATCTGTCTGTAACACTGAGGATTTGTTTCTTTGATATAAAATACATTTGAACAAATTATTTTCATTGTGTGACAGACCTCATACTGGTGGAATAAGGAAGTACAGGAAAGTATTCAAAGGAAAAGGTTATAAAAGAAAAAGCGGGATGGTTAAGAAGATGAAGAAAGTAGACAGGAGTGCTGGGAGGCCAGCTGTATGACAAAGAGAGACATAGCAAAGGCAAATGAAAAGTGAATTGTATGTGAGACTGGACACTAAGGAAGGAGACGAGGACTTGTGTTGATTGGTGTAGAGATCAAACTAGAAAGGATGTGCAGCAGTTAAGGATGATTAATGATATAGAGGAAATGTGCTAAGGAGTGAGCAGAGTGTGTTGAGAAAGTTGAAGGAGTTCTTGATGAATGAATACAATGAAAAAGAGGAGGAAAAATGGAGGAAAGTGAATTAAGAAGTGCAGTTGATTAGAAAGGATAAAGTGAGGGCACCTATGAACCAGAAGAAGAGTGGAAAGACAGCTAATCCAAAGGGATACCTGTGGAGGTGTGGAGAGAGGACAGATTTCTTTTCTTTTCTTTTTCTAAATCAAATTGTTTAACAGAATCTTGAGTGGATGCCTGAGAAATGAGCCATACCATGAGGCTATGGTTAAGAAGAGAGGTGACAATTAGTGAGAAGCAAAATGACTTCTTGAGAAAGAGCACTAGAATTGCAATGTTTGCTTGGAGAGTGGGAAGAGTATATGGAAGATCAGACAGAACTGCACTGTGTCATTGTGGATTTAGAGAAACCATACGATAGAGGTGCTAAGAGAGGAGATGTGGTACTATATGAGGAAGTCAGGAGTGGCAGAGATGTATGTGAGGCTGATGCAGAATGCATGGGGACAATGAGACAGCGGTGAAGTGTGTGGTAGAAGTGACAGATGGTTTCAAGGTGGGGTTGGGATTAAATCAGTCCCTTCTAGTTTGCAGTGCTGATGGAGAGGAAGAGGAAGGTAGAATGGAAGTCAGTAGGCACAAGATAGAATACATGTGTGTGACTAAGAGGTAGGCACACGTAACAACGAAGCTGCAATGCGTAGAGATAGTGAAGGTAGATGAGTCTAAATACCAATGTTCAGTCATCTCCACTTCTATTGGTGCACAATAGAAGTGGAGACGAAGAGCTCAGGCAGAAGGAAAAGAGGAAGACCTTTAAGGAATCACGAGATGAAGACCAAAATGAAGAAGAAGATGTCTGGAGTTTTGCCTGGTTTCTTTGCCTGCAAATGTTAAAAAGGAACTATTCTAAAGTGCTTTGTAATGTCTTTCTGTCTGCTAAATGTCAGAAATGTTTCTTTTTGCATATTTTTTCTATTTTCATGTAACTTATTTTCTCCTTTCTGTAGATGTTTTACTCCGTGTATTTTGTCTCTTTTCTCTTTCTTCTTCTTCTTCATATTATTGCAACTTTGCCATAGAAACTTTCATGTTTACATCCTGTGTGCCTTTCAAGACTTTGTTTATTCTTGAGCGTGCCGGTGTGTGACTCTCTTACTATCATTCTGGAGGAAATACCATGAGTCGCGTGCCAGTCACAGCTAACCACAAACCCAAGCTGGGTGGAGAGGGGCATTTTTCATGTAAATCATGGAATATGTCTGTGGGCGAGCCATTGCAGGCTGAGTGAACAGCCACAAATAGACTCCCATTGCATGTAGTAACAGCTTTGAGCAACACAAAGAGAGACTGTAGTAACCATTGCCTGTGGTATAGCTGGGAAGAAGGGCTCGTATTGTTTCTGTGCATTGCAGGGTTAGTCATAAGATACAGTACTGTGCAAAAGTCTTGATTCACCCCTCATTTCTTTATACCTTGCTTCCAAAAAGGCCAGCTTTTCTTGTCATTTTTAAACTGGTCTTGGGCAATAGTTTCCAGTAATTTTAAAGTTCTTTCAAAGTTTTTCTTTGGAAGTTGGCCGTGTTTTCGCTCATTATCAGTCCAGTCCCCGTACCTGACCATATTCAGAGGAATATTTTTACATGTTTCTTAAGCCACTTAAATATGAGTCATTGAAGCATAAAAATGCCCTTAACTCAATGGTTGACTGTTTGTCTGCACACAACAGGCAACTTAACAGACATACTTGTAATTTTCCTAGTAAAATGTTAAGAACTGAGGATTGGCTCAAGACTTTTGCACAGTGCTGTATTACCAGACAAACCAGAAGCAAATGTTTAAAATTTTCACTTAAGGCTGTTACTCCCAGCACCTGCAAGACTGAAAACATGACCAAAAACACACCATATTTGAGATGTTAGTGGGCCGGCTCTGACACATGTTGGCCTTCAACAAAACACTTCCAGACTGTTCTGTCTAGCGCCCACGCTCCAGATTTCATACATCATTTGCTATAAGTAGAACTCCCCAGAATATATATCTAGCACTGCCATAATAGACACTAAAATAGAGTATGAGGTGGAAAATAATGTCAGAGGTGTTTAGCGAGGTCTTCATGAGCAAGAATATGTGACAGTACAAAGGCGCAGGGAGCAAAGACTGATGTGGAATGTAACTAACCTGGAAGCTGAAGTCATATGGGCTTAATCGGTTCCAGCGATGCATAAATTACAAAGGAGGACCAGCGATGGTCAGCAGCACGGGCAGAAACTGTAAAGATAAAAAGAGAAGGAGAAAAGAAAGCAGCATGCGTGTGTGTCATTCGTGTTGGGTATCTTATCGGTGCTGATGGAAGGGTCAAGTCAGGACACAAATCACCCCCCAGGCTGCTGTCTCTTCTCAACTTACCCAGCAGTTAAGCTACATCTGTTTCTCCTTTACTCTCTGCGTCTCCCTGTCTTTCTTTCTCAGCCTCTCTTCGCACTCATGGAAGTGTGCTTTTTTTTATAATAGTGATTTTTATGGGCCCCAAAGTACAGCTGCTTTGATACAGTTCGATGTGATGAAGTGCAAAGGAATACAACTAGTGATGTAATTGATGCCATGCACAGGTTTTTTCAGTCAAAGATGGAAAAAGTGGCAGCTGTATCATGTACCTTGGGAGGTAAGTTTTATTTGGCTAAAGGTTAGAATAGAATAGCATTTAAACAAACCACAGAATCGTTTTTGGTCACCAAGACAACACTAACAACAAAGTTTCTTGCCCTTACCAAGGAAACATTTGGAACAAACCAAAGACAGCCAGATGGGGTCAAAGAGAACAGAAAGAAGATCTGGGCTAGCTAGAAGGAATTTAAACTAACAATAAGGACAGATGGGAAATCAAAGAAAAATAAAGGAAAATGTTTAATTTTACAGGCTTTGTGGATTTAAAAACAATAATAACATGATAGATAAACTGTAATAAAGGTTAAAATGAGTCATTATTATGGGTGTGGCTGCTTTAACTGACAGTTAGATGCTGTCATAGGTGGCTGGGCTGCTATATCTATCTCTGAGATCACATGGGCCTACCAGTGGACACTTAGAACAACAAGTGTGCCTTGGTTGTAAATTTCGGTGAAAATAATGTGTAACTTTACAACTGCTCGATAAGTTCTCAACATGTAGGAGACAGGCTCAGCTGATACTGGTGGCCCATGGGTCTGTCATCCACACTGGCACTTCACTAGTTACATGCCCCTTTGCTCAATGTGCTCTGTGCCCAGAGTCTCTCTGAGACTCATTTGTATCACCTACTGAGCCCTAAGGACAAACCTCTAATATACAGTCACACGCACACTTGCGTGTTCAGGCTTGATAGCCGGAAAGGATAAGCATGATAAATGAAAGACGATACAGCCTTGTTGTTAGTAGTGTTTTGTGTTTCTTCTATATCCGGTTTGATCAGTGCATACAGCACACTTAACACACCGTATCGCATTAATAGAATTGTAAAATAGTACAAAATTATAAATGTCAGTGTCTGAAAGCACAAACAAGGACATTGTTAATGTAAAGGTATCACAAGGTGGCTTCGATAAAAGGTTGCATGTCGGCTGTGGTATTTTTGTTGTGAGAGTCTTATGACTGCAAATCTCACAACCCTGCTATATAATAACAGCTCAGTTTTAACAGTACAGTTTCTTTTAAATACATTCATAAGCCCTTCAAGTCTTCAAGTTAAAACTGGGGCTCAATGAAATACTGAGTGGAAACTGCAGGGGAATTCAAAATCATGCACAGTAATAGGAATGAACTCAATGACATTTTACTACGTCCTCACACTACATCTGTGTCCTGACATTGCCCCAACTATTTAACCACATTTTGTCTTCTGGCACCCAGGGGAACATAAGGATCACATATGCCTTTGGCAGACGTCCACACCCACATTCTTCAGCTATGTGCTCACAGGCATTCTCTTTCTCTCATCTCCCTCCCACTTTGCTCTGACACCAAAAACTTGGCCCACATTGGTTTACACTGTAAAGAAATGCAAACACTTTTTTTCCTGGACACAGGGGGAGTGACATTTAGAGAGCCACTTCATCTGTTAAGTTTAGTTCCAGTTCTTCCTGACATGTGTCTTTTGTAAACCAACATTTTGCTAGCTGATTATGTAGGTGATGATGGTTATTGCACAGAAATTTTCATTAGTGTTAAATTCAATGTTTTATTTACAATTTAGAGCCAAAGACAGTAAGGGCAGAGAGGCTGTGCAGTTTTCTTTCTGGGGTGACTGGGTTCAGTGGTAGGGGGTGCATGGTGTGGAATGTGGCTGTAAGAAAAAGCCAGGAGGAACCATTATAGGGAAGAAATGAGACGCCAGAACTGGGAGTGCAGCACAAGATGAGTAGAGATTTTTAATCTTAGTTATAAAAGTCTCTGCGTATGGCATCAATCTTCTCTTCTGAGGGTCTTTTATCTTCCTTTGGCAATGTGTAGGCAGTTTTTAAGTCTGATCGTTTGTCATTATTGCACATAGATGCATTGGGAAATGCAACTCTTATTTTCACATTTTCATCTGTAGTTTTTGCCATCTGAGTTTCCTCACCAGGGATCCATTCATCCATCCACCTGGCATATTACTAGAAAATCACCTAAATTATATTAAAAAAAACAGTCTTGTGGGGTCAAATGTATAATTCTGAGCTTTATTGAGCATGAGGTTTTCGAGCTGTTTAACCTTATTTAACCAAGAAACATTGACAGTTTGTGTGAATGTTTAGCGTGCATGCTCATGACCAAAAGTCCAAGATTCAAATATAAAAATTCTGCTTCATGCATTATCATTTTCAGCCATGTGAAAAAAAGTTTTTGCAGGGCCCTACACAGTCCTGTAAAAAATGAAGTGTTTCCATAGCAATTGCAATGGCAGCTTGTATCATCTATAACTTCTCTATAAAAGCAGACGTTTGAATTCAAATGTGTTTTAACACAATGCCACAATCTTCCCAGGAGCGGACATCCTATCAAATTTACAATCAGACAATGTAATGCTCCAAGAATTTCCAAAATACTTAAGAGCTACATCTCAGCACCCGTAAGGCTGAGTCATCATGGTAATGTTCATGACGCCACGTTTTGAAAATGCCTGAATAAGTATGGCTTGTTTGCAAGGGTTACAAGGAGAAAGCTTTGCAACGTTGCATCTGAACAAACCACAACACTTTTGGAACGATGGAACAACCAAAGCAGAGATGTGTGGCCATAATGCACAGCACCATGTTTTCAGAACAAACAAATTTTAGGCACAGTAGTGGATGGGGTAACGATTTGGTCCCCCTAGTGAACCTAGGCATGGTGCAGTCATCGAGTCGACCATGAAATAGTCTAAGTATTCTTGAGTCAAATGTGAGGCCATCCCTCCGACATCTAAAGCTTGGCCGAAATTGGGTCAGACCTCAACCCGACTTTAGCGCTGCACCGAGTTCTCAGGAGAGCTGGGCATAAACAAATGCCTGCAAACCTCAATGAACTGAAGTAATGTTGTGAAGAAGAGTGGTCCAAAATCCCCCCACAGTGATTTGAGAAACCGGTAAAGCGTCTAAAAGCATCTGGATATTGGGGTGTACGTTGTTTTTCGTGGGACTGTAAAGAGTTGCATGAAGACTCTCTTATATGAATATATATTGACGAATGACAAATATGACACATCCTTTACACATAAGTACATTTATTTAGGTTTTAATACATTAATATTGAACATGTTACATATTTGTATTGATTGCATATCACACAGCACAATTCCAATTTATTCCTGTATACCTGCTCAAGGTAAATGTAACAGATTTTCATTTAAAATATGTAATAGGAACTCTTCCTCTTGTTACGAGGAGCCCTTAGTTATTAAATATACAAGTGAAAGTGCAATATCTGAATTGGTCCAGGATCTGCATTTTGAGCAGGACTTCTCTAATGAATAAATATTGTGTGTTTCATTTTAAAAATGCGATAAATCTTTGACATTTTTTTTCATTAATTTGCTTTTTGATGCCATTTTCTAAAAACTGTAGCTGAATACAATAAAAACAACATTGTCAGTTTACAAAAGCTTAACATATCAATCACTGCATTTTCTATTTTCTAAATAAACTTCATTTTTTTCCCCATAGACTATCTGAAACATAGAGTCTTGACAACACCATAACATCTCACAGCACTATGTTACAATAAAATATCTCTGTTAAAAGTTCAAAGAAAAGGAAAATAGAACAATAGCAACATAAAATTAAAGAATACAATGCATAGATTAAATCATTTAAAAATGTAAAGATATAATTTACTTAGTACAACTCTTTAACTTTTAGAGTGAACCTATGTGGATTCATTACAGTTTATCCTGACTTGAGTGACCGGCACAAATATATATATATATATATATAGTTCTGAACATATAACATGATAAAAATGCTAAATATATCACTTTGACTTCAAAGGCAAATTTGGCTATAGTACATTATGGCATGTTTGGATAAGAAAAGGCAACACCTGGCAATAAAGCCCAAAAGCAGCTTCTATATTGGCTCCTCTGCCTTTTGAAATGTTAAGCATTTAATTTGACTCTACATAAACTTGCTTACTCCCTGGCTTCAAAAAAGAAAAGAAAAAAATCTACGTCACTGGAGTCGGATCATTTGCTGGTTTGGAGTTTGCAGGTTTTCATTTCAACCAGAGAAAACTTTAAACTAATTCAAGAACCTTCACTTGTGGCTGAAGGTAAATTCATTAGCGACACAGGATCGCCTGCTGCTGTGTGCGGTTTCTCCATCATAACATCAAGACTAATGTAAATAGGTGACTTTCAGTTTTTGCCTTTGTCTCTCTGCCACCTAACCAGTCAATTTTATGAGAACCAATTATGTTTACAGATATAATCTTGAGTATTACTTTTGATTCTGCTTAATAAAAGTCAACGACGGGCTGAAAAGTTTGTTGCTAGAACAGCAACGACTGGGAAACGACCGTTTGAAAATGCAAATATACAAGCTGAGATAAAGAATCAGACACGTAACACTTAGTGGCAGTTTGCTTGGAAAACGAACAATAATTTAAAACAGGCCTGTTACGGAAATGATAATTTGCGCTATCAAGTCACGTGATACCATAATATCAAATGTTTAGAAGGACACGATGATATGTAGAGGTAGGAGGGGCAGTGAAAGCAGTAAGGCTGTTCCTACTGACAGCATGAGAGGGCTCTTTTGGACGCTGTGCTATCTAAATCAGTCACAGTAACCTTTTAAGACACAGAAGAAAATACAAAAAAGTTGTGAAACTGAGCAGGGCACAGGCTGGTTACTGGCGGCATCTTCTGCAGGTGTTATGCAGCCTTGGTGTGAAAACAACAGTAGCGCTGAGAATATCTTTTATCCAAACCGTCTTGACCTCGTAACATTCACAGCGCCGAAAAGTGTTCAGGAAACCATAACAATAACAATTTACAGTCACTTATTTCTTCCCGACTTCTAAAGAAAAGTCAAAGTAGGAAACTGACAAGAAAGAGTTCACCGTTCTTCAAGACTGCTGGATTTGAGTATCGTATGGACCGTAGACATTTACAATATAAAACCCTTCAAGCCTGCAGTCTAAATTTACTTTGTTAGGCACAATAAATAGGCCCCTGTGGTATTAAGGTTCAGAGTGACGAATGACCCAGAACAATTCTCATGTCTGAGTGCAGGTTATGCACCAGCATAAATCTCTATTAACCACAAATAATTTATGCTGAATCTAGTAAACATCTAACTGCATCATTTTTAATAGACATTCTTAATGTATTTACAAGAAATCAAAACGCGTGTTTTCATTTTACAGCCCGATTGATCTCAAGCGCAGATCTGTCCACTTAGCACGGTTGAAAAGAGTCTGATCCAGTTTTCTCTGTGGGGCTCATTTCTGCTGCCTCGATTTTTGCTTCCATTCTGTAAACACTATTTACAATTGTGAAAAATACATGACAAGAAATGATTTCACAAACTGTATGATTACAATATCTACATTCAAGAAGTAAGTTTTTATGTAACATCACTCAAGGATCCGTTGAGAAAGATCTCTCTTTTTTTTTCTTGTTTTAAATCATGTCTGTCAACATAACCCATTCGCCAGATTACCTTCTTTGATTTCTCCGCAGCAGTAATCGATCACCATTACAAAAATCTTGATTGATGTGACACAGTAAACAGCTTGGTGTGAGTTTAACTTCTTAAACAGACTGCTCTGCTGCTGCTTCTGCAGATGACCATGATGAGATGGTACTGTAGTTGGCAGTATTGTCTGCAAAGATTACAACTACTGTATAGTAAACCAGAGACGTGTGTTTCAGTTTGGCTCATATGTTAAGGCAAAATGTTTGGCACTTAGTTTGCACTGACTTATTTCAGAAAATAATCCTGACGTCACCTTCAAGAACTCTGGTGGTCATTTGTCCTCAGCAGATCAGGACCGGTCAAGTCTGCTGCAGTGATCTGAGAAGTATTTTTTGAAACAGAAATGATGGTGGAACAGTGACTGCAGGTTATGTCCAGATGAGGAATGTATCTTCAGATACATTTTTAGTCCGATGTCAGTTCTGATTGTGACCATGTCAGCAACGGGAATTTAAGTAGAAAGAACTTTTTTGTGAATCACAGTCTCTAACCTGATACCCAGCTATGCGTGGTGGTCTTCACCCCATGTGGGAAACCTTGTTGGGTCACCACTGGCTCAAAGTTGAAGTCCAATGAGTCCCCGTCCATTAGAGTGTCATGGAGGACTGTCTCCATGTCAAACTCAAACTTCTCAATGGACATATCATCCAGGTCACTGGGCAGTTTTTCTTGATGCGAGGGTGCTGACAATCCCGGTCGACCGTATCTGTTGGTGTTAAGAGGACAGAAGCTGCCGGGCATGCCTCCCCCGCCGAGGTGGGCAGAGAGGTCATAAGGCATCTGCATCTGGCTTTTGGCTGTCGGTAAACGTGCGGCGCCCCCACTGTAGTTCAAGGTCATGAGCAAACGGCCATTCATAGCCGATGATGTGGCTGAGGCTGGGCTGTGCACATTGTGGGGATGAGTGTGAGGGAGACCATGTGGATGACTGCTTCCTCCTCCCATGAGTTTGGCCGCATGCTGGCTGCTGTTGTATGGTGGCAGCATACAGCCTCCGCTGGACTGAGACACAACAGTGTCCACTGATGGCATTAGCTCCCCGTGCTGGTCCGTATCTGATGTCAACAGTTCCTTCAGAAGCCCTGCGGTGCTGCAGTACTGGCTCATACTGGGCCCGAAGCTGGATTTATTCTCTGACAGTGTCTGCAGTGGCATAGATGACAGGCTGTTCATTCCTGCTTGGCCATACACACACTTGTGGTATTCCTGCTGAGACTGGGAAGCCATGCTGGGCGAGCTGTAAGAGGGGTACCCAGGGCTCGGCTGCATCATTGGAGAAGGGGAGGACTGGGAGGAGCCAGGGGTTGTCGCCCCTCCTCCAACCTGAGAGTTATTTGGAGAAAGCAAGTTCAGGTTGTCCAGGAGGTTCTCCATGACATTCTCAGAACTGTGTCCCAGAGAGCCTGTCATCTCTGTGAGACTGGGCAGCGTGCCTGTCATCTTGGCCCCGGGGGCTCCGGGGTAGCCCATATGCACGTCTGCCTCTCCAAGGTCATCCTCAGGCACAAAGGGCGAGAGGCGACCGCTAAGAGTGCTGGCGTTGGAGCTGGTCCGAGGCCTGAAGCTGTTCCATGCCTCATAGTCATCATTGCTGTGGGAGTTGGGGCTGCCAGGCCACTTGGAGTAGGAGCCTGGGCTGTCTGCACCTCCATCAGGGCCGCCCTGCAGGGACAGCTGAGGGGAGACAGGAAGACTGTCAGTGAACCAGTAATATTATGCATGCCAGAGACGTCAGTTTAAGTTTGTAAGTGAGGCAGAAACCATTGAACACAGGGCTGACTATTACTAAGCTGTCAGTGTCCATATATTGTAATATAAGAACAAAGTTAAAGACATGAAGAATGTGACTTTACTTTTCAATCAATAGCATATTTTTCATGTTAATCAGCTTCAATTAACCTTTATTTAAACTATGGCAGATTAACACATTATCTCAAGGTACTGTACACATTGCATACACAGTGAGTAAACAAGTATTGAAAAAAAATCAGTAAAATCAGTATGTAAATCAATAAAGAATTCTTTCTGACCTCGCAAGCATGAGTTACCTTTTTCTTTGCTGCTCTTCCTCTGCTCTTGGTGAACTTGCTGTTGTTGTCCATGGAGGCTGCCCTGCGTCGCGGGGACTTGCCGCTCTTCCCGCCCTCCGGGTTTAGCATCCACCATGAGCTCTTGCCCGTCCCCTCATTCTGCACTCGAATAAAGCGGCTGTGGAGGGACAGGTTGTGTCTAATGGAGTTCTGGAGCAGAGGGAGAAAGAGAAAAGCTGGGTGAGCAGCGGACAAACAGAGGGTTTTAAGCATGCCCTTTTCCGACAACACCTCAGATCTGATTCATCATACAAGTGCAAATCCATCTGTACAGGTGGTCCTTTGTAAAAACACGCTCACCTTTACAGCCGACTTACAAGGAGAAAGCGGAGATTTTAATGTCACTCAACAATCTAATGCGGCTCGCTATTCAAAAAACACATGTGCACAAGCAAACAGACAATAGATGTCAGTAAGTTTACTCCATGAGCAATATCCTAAACAGAGCGGGGATTAAACTGCAGACACTCTTTTCTCCAAATTCACTGTAGGTGCGGGCTTTCCCTCACAAAAACAGAAGGGCCTATTGTAAAACGCTATTATACCACATTCCTCCTAACTATGTGTCTTGTTTAAACCAGTTCAAAATCAAAGGGAGGAAATAGACTAATCTTTCCTCCTTACAGACACACTTATGCTGCGCTCTAACGTTGCTTAGTGACACCACCAGTGGAAAAACTAATTTTTGTGCAGGAAGCTAGTGAAGCGTTGTTAAAACAGAGCAAACAAAAGAGCGAGAATATTGAACAAATGTCTGCTAAGCACAGCGCAGAGAGTAAGACAGCACGTCGCCCCTGCCTTATTGGAAGTTGGAAGTGCACTGGGACGCTTGGCTCTTCAACATCACAGAGTTAATTTGCTGTTCAGCCCGTAATGATTTTAAAACTCTACATCAGCCTAAGCTGTCACTGAAGTGACCATTTAACCTCAGATGATAATTTATAGTCTCTAGGCTCTGCATCATTTTCTGTCCAGGTCTTAACATGAAGTAATGAGCCTTGTCCAGACATTACTGTGCATGCGTAAAGCTTGTTGTTTTGGAAGAAAAGCTAAAACTCCCGGCACACACACACGGCTTAGCATGCATGGTGTCTAACGTCATCAAGGCTGTTCCTGCTGTGAGTCACCGCTTCACATCTGGTTCACAGTCTGCCCTCTGCTCTGCCTTCACCTCCGCTTCTCCTCATTTCTACCATCCCTTTGGAGTCTGGACACTAAAATCTACAACCAGTATAATCTATTACACAGTTTTTATTGCTAGTGATTTTTATTTCTTTAAAATAAGAGATACAGGACTTTCTCAGCATTGAAATTTATCTGTTGGAGAAATACTGAAAAAGTGCACATGTGATTTCATAGCATTTAGTTTACAATGATATGAAACAAACAAACAAACAAACGACTCATATTGTTGCTTTTCTGTAATTAAAGTGCACTACAGATCTGACTGGTAACCCTTGGAGGAACTCGGGGTCTAAATTAAGTTCTGGCTAATATTTTAAAAGTATTCCAGTTATTAAAGATCTCTGGGGTGATGACTGCAGGACTAAATATTAATACAGTCTAGAGGATTTGCAGTATTTCAGTCTTCTCATTGTCAATCTACACAGTTGCTTATTTTAGGTTTATCATTTCATGCATTTTCCTCTGCTTTGCCACTATTACTGGTTTCTTTCAGCAGACTATCACTATCAATGATCCCTGTTGCAAAGCAGCATGTAGTACCTGCTTACTATTGTTTCAGTGGTACCTGTCCTTTGCTTTCTACAGCCTCAGCATCACCTATTGGATTGCAATTGAGCATAGTCACATGTAAAAATGATAAGTGTAAGCATGTGACACTTTTTCAAGTGTCAGCCGGCTAATTTGACCAATTTTCATGTATATTTAGACAGTGCAGGAAACACACAATAGTCTTTATCTGTTGTTAAAAGGTTCAAAGACTAAAGGTTTTTGGTCATTTTGGCGAAAGCTGAGATGCTTGCAAGACTGAAACAAAAAGAATGATCAAACGCTGAGATGGTAATATGGGTCAACCTCTGAAGCCCAGACTGAGTTCATCCTCATGAAATTGCAAAGTCATAATTTGATTATTTTCTCAAACCGTTAGAGCCATAAAATACATTAGTCGCAGGACAAGTATGATTCCCCCATCACAGCTGGACTCGCTTCATTATGAAGTGATTCTTTTTTAAATAACATAAATGTTGCTGGATATGTTAATTGGAAAACAGATAACTTCAGAAAAAACACGCCATATTTTATTTCCCTGTCCTTTATTTTCTTTCAACATCTTCTGTTCCGTGTCGTACTTTTCCCTCTTTCCCCTCCTCACTGGAGGACTTGAGCCTGTAGGGCACATGAGGGCCTGCATGAACACTGGTGCTTCACAATAAATGTAATTACCTCTGAATCAAATGACCCAACTGCTTCAGCCAATAGTTGTGGTTTAGTTTGCACGATCTGAGGTACGTGACAGCCCTTCCGTGATTCTCCAAGTAAATGCTTTTCTCCCCCTCCTCCCCCTCCTGCACATCGGTAGCTATGACAAAACTCAAGGAGTAATGTCTGGTCATGAGCCTCTCTTTCCCATGACTGCGACGAGTGCTGCTGATTTCAGCTCTGCTGGGACAAGGAATGAACGCAATGTGTGCATCGACGCCGGGATGTCCTGTTGCAGCCCTATATCATCCCGGTGACAGAAAGTAGAAAGTCACAGCTAAAGTCTCTTACTTTAGTGACCCAGGTTTCTGCTTTGTCAAATGTCACGGTTAGAACGCGGGGTGTAATAATCCAAAACATTTTAAAACCCAGTTTAAAAATATTGATGCAAGGCAGGGAGTACCAGCAAAGGGTCATAAAAGCTGCTCTGATGGGAAATGCCAGAACTCGGCAGAACTTGGTGTGCCGTGTGGGGAGTGTGGCTGAGTGCGTCTGGTGGGGCCAGTGGAAAAGCCTCGTCTCACACTGTGTTTGTGTGTGTGCGCGAGTGTGTGTGCGAGAGAGTGCCAGCTCATGTTTTTAGTGGAATGGCAGTAGGACAAACAGCAGCACAGTATGGTTTTGATTTTGTAGCTCACTCCGCTGCAACCAGTGATATATTGGTTTTAAACACACGCTATTGGGAACAAACAGACACGCACACAGTGATCCACTAAGACAGAAATGCAGATGTACAAATGGAAATCCCTTTGCTCTCATAATTATGAAGCCTTTCTTCTTTAAGACCAGGCAAGTATTATTTCTTTCTTGTTAATATCTTTTTAATTAAAAGTATGCGTTTTTTTTAGCTGTGTGTGTCCATGTGTGTGTGTAGGGGAGGGGTGGCTGTGGGGTCCTCTGACTGAATGCGACACTGGTTTATCTCTGGCTGCAGTACACAGGAATCTAAACATTCCAGCTAATCACTGTGTGCAAAGTTCAATTGTAATCACAGCCAACTTGTTAGTATCTCTTAGGAAACAGTAAAGGCAGGATTCCCAGCCAGGCAGCCATCACAATCAACATTCCTCAGCAAGGTTACAAAACCCATAATTTCGCAGAAGTGAACTCTTGATTACTGTCGCTGGAGGACGGTCCTATCTTATGTTGCATGAAAATTTGACAATAACACTTTGTCATTTCAAAAGCAGAACATTCCGTTTCTTGCCACACACACACACAAAAAACCCCACCATCTGCACTTACAATGCTAACACATTAACATGTGCTTGAAATTAATATACAGTTAACAAGAGCGGAAATCTTCTTTGCAGTGAGTAATCATAATAAATGTTGACTGAAATACACATGCGCGCACACACTGTAGCCTTCTCTCCGTTGTTCCCGAGCTCGCCGTGAGGAGCACCACCTCCATTCACGGTCAACACTGCACAGCCGTACTGGCAAAACACAAGGAAGTGACCACATGAAAGAGGACTGTGACAGGAAGCAGAGCTGACTTCCTGTCTCACAGGAAACATGGCGGTCAGTAAGCAGAGAAAAAGGCATGGAATGTGAAGTCGTGAGCCAAGTGGACACCGCAAAAATCGCCTCCCCGAAACCCGCTGCCAAAAGAGTTTATGTTTGACAACAGGCGATAATCCCTGATGTCTGATGTCACACCACAGTCATTAAACGAAAGCAAAGTTCACGTTGTCGTGTGACTGCTGAAACTGAATTACATGACTGAATACGTCACGACTCGGCAAGAGGCTGCAGCGTGGCTGTCTGGGCGGTTTGAGTCCAGGAGAATGTGTTTTGAATGTAGGCTGTTGAGAAATGCAGAAAGAGGAGCTGTGTGACAGAGTGGGCTTGGATCAGTAAAGAACAAACTGTGCTGATTTAAAAACTCCTTCTCTGGCAGCACTACTGAAAGGCCACACTGTTCGGTACATCACCCTCCCTTTGCTTCTGTCCTCAATGTCCTCTTCCTCTCGCCTTGTCTGCTCTTTCCTACTCCTTTCATCTCTTCTTTTCCAGTATTCTCTCCCCTCTTTATCTTGTTTCCATTTCTGCTCTTTTGTTGCCTACCTATCCTATTCTCAGCCTGCTTGCTTACCTCTCCTTCTACTTGCAAACTGCAGCCAAATACCTGCAAAAATCTAGACACTGTGCCACACAGGTGTTTCCGATTGACCAATGTGCTGGAAGCTCTCAGAGTCGTTCAAATGTCAACTTGTCTAATGAAAAAATCCCCAGAAGAGCGCAACACCACCTACATGCAGTGCTGCTTTGAATAATGTAAACCCGCAAGTGAAACCTCAGCTGCAAAGGCCATATAGCTACACGTATAAAGTGCAACATTGCTCCCACCTCACTGACTGAAAGCGTGCAGCATCTATGATCTCACACGCAGCAGCTATAGCTTCACACACATTTACCAGAGATACGGAACACATGAAAGTGAAAATGTGGTTTCCATGCACTATTTCCACTGAACTCATTAGAGAAACGGTGCTGTCCTTACCGTGCATTTTCACCTTTTGTTACGCAATTTTCAGCCTTAAGAGGAGCTCTTCACTGTAACTACCTATTGTATGTGTAATGTCTGCACCTGTGCGTGAGACAACAACCTATAGAGTATGCACACAATTTCAAACCACCAAGATAAGTAGCCCTAAAAGCTGCAGCTGGGTCACGTCTGGAGCCTTGTGCTGAGTCTGGCAAAGGGCGAGAAATATGGTCAAGACAGAAAATGTGTAAACCAGCTATTAGCCTAACACCAGCTTAGCATGTCTGCCCGCTTAACAACAGGATGGGGTTGAGAACACAGCTCTAGGTGAGGTGATGGGTCAACAAACCGAATGAACTCTCGCTTGCTGTGATGAAGTCATCTAAATATATACTTGCGATAACTTTCTCCACTCTGTGTCAGACACACTTAGCACTCTTTCGTCCAGAGTCTGACTCATTTGTTTTGTTTTTTTGTTTTGTTTCTGGGTTTTCTTGTTTTGGTTTTGTCTTTGAATGGGTGGGGTGGCATCTAATACCTGGGGAGATTTCTACTCTAGTTGTAACTGATCAGTGTTTCCTTATGTGCATATAAAAGCCACATTCCCTACAAAAGGCTTTTCCAAAAGTATCTCAAATATTGTCACAAATTTCCAAACAATGCAAGGATTTTTCATCTTCATAATCACTTTTTTTAACTGTTAAAATATCAGAAAATAAATTACTAAGGTTATATTTTGTCCCATCTAGTATTATGCAATTAAGTGATCTTGATCATTATCATTGAAAAATACTTTTAAGTGTTTAAAAACTGGGTTGCTATAGCTCACTTCGCTGAGCAGGAGGCCTGTGAACGGAGGACTAGACTTTTCACTGCAGGGGCCAATCATCAAACCGATAAATGCTCGTTTTGGGTTGCTTAACCTTATCCTCACAGTCAAAGTAGAGCATGGAGACGGAACAAAGTGAAAATGGAGAGTCAGACATCAGTATCTGTGGTAAAGAGTGGTCTCGCAGCATCTGGAAATAGTTTCGATTTCTAAAACTATAAACACTAGAGCAATATCTGCCGCAAGATAATTTTTCCCACCATTCCAAAGGGGGATGTTACCATCCCATGAGTACAAGAAAGAAAACCTGCAGTCCCCAAAATGACCCACTTAGCAGCATCGAATGCTTGTGTCTTCCTTTTCAGCCACATCTCTCCTAAGAATTGGGCTCATAGCTCATTATCTATGTCTTTGCATATTATCAAGACATTTAGTTGTATGTAATACTTTGTGGTTGTTTTGGTGCTCTGTTAAGGTGCTGAATAGTTTACACCATTGGATTCATTTAGGATTTAGTTCTAAACCAAGTCAGCTATTACTCCTTGAACCTAAAATTTTGGAGGCTCCTTCTTAAGTCTTCTCGTTTAAGGTCTAACAAACACAGTGAATGAGTTTCATTCCAGCTATTACATGCATATTAAGACCATTCTTTACATCAAGATGATAAAAATATGATAATATTTTTGCCCAAATTGTCAAGCTACTTACAATGAATTTGTTTGTCTCTGTCTTACACACATATACAACAATAAACCAATACAAACTCACATTGCCACATTTGCAGAGCAATCTGACCAGACCGTGATGACTTCATGTATTTGCAGTTTGATATGTTATCTTCAGCACCAATATTGAATTGACCAGTGATAATCACTGACCTATTTACTAAAGTCAATAAAGCGATGATTATAAAAGGCAGTGGAAATAAAAAGCAGGGCACAGGAAATGTAAAGCCTTAGAACTGGGTTCATTATTTATAGCAGCTTTTTAAAAAAGAAAACATATTCTAAGGAAAAGGAAATGATTGTTGCCATTTATTTTGCATAGCAGCAAGTGGCACGGCACAACACCTTAGGTCAAACTAGCTAAGGAAAGCACAAACGTGTTACTGTTGCTAGCGATATAAAAGGAAATCTATCTTGCCACAATTCAGTTAAAAAAAAAAAAAAAACGAGTCTCAGATTAAAAATGGAAATTGACCCCAGGATAAGGTTCTAGCTAGAAATAGCTTCTTTTTTGCCCTCTCCCAACATCCTACCCCCTTCCTAGTCTTCTATTCCTCCCTTGTCCTTTTCACTTGCTCCCCAGGGACATCATGCATGCATGCTACTTGCCACAGCTGATCGCAGACTCATGTTGCAGCAAGAACAGTCCCTTGCTCACCCGTTGACGTCAACTTTCAATAAATCAATTTGGCAAAGAGAGCTGAGTGAGAAGGCCAATAGACAGAGCACTCAGTGTGCAGCTCCTCAAATTCACTTTAGAGTTCTATGAGTCCAAGTAGCACTCTATGTCTTCCAGGAAAGTACCTCTTCAAAATGGTCATTGTCAGATGCTGACTTATATGAATGTCGTAAAGTGGAGAAGGAAAGGCAGAAAACGCGAGTCACGCAGGAGAAAATCTGTCTGCAAATGTATTTACTGACGCCTTTTGGCAGGATCGCCTTTTCTCAATCCTTTGCGAGCAATCTTAATGCAACCACCCCCCTTCGTCCAGACACACACACACACACACACACGCACATATACAGAGCTTGGAAGCCCGAGTGGATGGTGATTGGTTAAGTTGAAGGTTGATCGATCTCAGACGCTGCAGACAAATGATAAATAGTCTGTGAGTGGTTTTGTGCATAGAGGCAGAAACTGCAAAGCTACTGACACTCGAGGATCTTTCATCACCGTCCGATAGTGTGAGACAAGTGGCGAGTGAGATGAGTGGCAGAGTGGCTATTAGTGAACTTCCTGCTGCATTGTATCCGCACAGGAAGCGCTGGCCAGTCCTGATACTGATTCTTCTGGTTTATATGCAAAACAACGCAAAATGAGACCCTGGTAGGTACAAAAGCAATGGACCAGCTGGAGAAAACAGTGGGTTCAAGAGCCACAACTTCCTAATCACAACTTTCCCGTCTGACTGCACAAAACAAGAGGAAAAAGGAAAGAGTGGAGCCTTATCCAGGTAGGCTTTTCCAACAGGATCACAATGGTGGATAAAACTCTTACTGCACATTTAAGAAGCAGTTCCCAACTTAGGATTTGCTCTCATTAAGGAGCCAAACACACATAGCTTGGTGAGAGAATAACATATCATCTATCATTTCCTCTACTTTGGACAGGCCTCATATTTGGACAAATTACTCCAAAGAAAACTTTGCGGAATATCTGAGTGAGTGACCAAACTTTAAACTATATACTCTAACAATCGAACGAGCACAGTCGAGCATGCATTCTCAATTCCATTATTTCAAAGGATGCAGAAATCCAACATAAATCTTGGCAGCAACACTTGATGGGGGTCTAGGTGACATTTATGGGCATAAGACACTTTGAAAATAATGACGCAGCAAAAAGAGCAATGGCAGCTTTCTGTTTACATGTTGTGCTCTCTCTTGTGCTCGTTAATTTCTTGACTCGGGCTTGTGCAGCATGCTGCTCATGTGTATAGACAGGGACTAGGTTGTGCTGGCTAAGCTTACCATGCTAAAATATGTGCATGTGTTGCTATGTGCAACACAATGCGAGTCTGTAAATGCACAAAGCAGTGTCTGTGGAGCGAGGATATTTTTTGCCTCTGATCGGCACAACTACTGGGCTGGGCTGCTGCCTGCTCTGCATGGATAAAGATGCAGTGTGTGGACCACTGCTGGGTGCCTGTTTGGTGACCTGCCTCCATGGGCCTGGCCCACCACTGGATTGACAGGGGGTGGGGGAAGTGTTTTGGGGGTTATATTTATATGCTTCTTACCCCAGTTCAAACTAGCAAACACAGGGATATCCCAAAGCTATTTTATGGCTTCCAGTGGAAAATCTCAAGTCAGTGACATAGTTGAGAGGATTTCTCATTACCACAGGTCTCCTTAGTGGTGCATAATCAGACTGTAAAGCACTGATACATTTCTAAGATGTCTTTAAGAAAATGGCTGCATACAAATACATTGGACTGGAGTCTCCGCTCAGAAGATTTAGCAATATGTGGAAGGAGAAAAAAAAAAAAAAAGCTACATCTGCTAAAATTCAAACATCAGCAGAAAATCTGAGAAAAAAAATGACCGCCCACACTGTCTGAACACTGTCTCTTCTCAAAAGTAACCTTCTGAAGCAGCAGGGAGATTCCTGTTACGCACTAAAAATGTCACCAAAATTAAAGGACATCACTTGGAGGTTAACACTTCAAGAGTGCAAAAGAGAGCATAATGTCAGCACTGTTACTGTGGGAAATCACTGCTACCATCTTAGGCTGAAACTAAAGTCACAGTAGCAGTCTTTTAAACTTTTTCTTAGATCTCTTTCCATCGTCGAGAAAATGTAGTTGCTGTACCGAACACATAGCTGACTACAGTTCGTTAACATGTTTTTAACTGATCACAGTTTAACGGTGAAAAACGCAGGTCCTGATAGCTTTTCTTGTTTTAGCTTTATACACAAAATCTAAAACAAAACAAAACAATATGCACATCAATCAGACTCTGTACATCTGTAATGCACTTACCTGTTTTCTAGTTCTAAAATTGGCGTGATTCACGAGTGACTGTTTTCAGAGAAAGGAAATTGCTAAAAAAAACCTTAAAAGATGCGCTGGAACAGTTATTCTTTTTGTCACAAAGTGGGTTTTAGTGGACTCACTTTAAAAAGGAAATTACAGTGACACATATGAAAAAAAACATATAAACACATACAGTATGCAAATGGAGCAGGAATGCAAAAACTGTAACAATGCAACTTTAAGAAGACACCAAAGCAGCCAAATATTTTCATGGTTATCTTAAAAGTTATTTCCATCTTTTCTGAAAATTAAACCAGAGAGACCACTAAAAGACACACACTGTATACTTTCAATATCAGCATCTTCTTATGCTATATAAAAGCATTGTGAAGACAGCAGAGGTAACCACAGATAGAGTTAAAGAACGAGAGTTTGTGAAGGGCTCTGTTTTCTCATGAGGTATAAAGTGAAATTAGACTGATGTGTCCCACACTGTTAGGTACAGCGAGAGATGGCAAGTATGACATTAAGTCAGCTTAGGCTGGACTCAGTCATGGCGATCATTAAAAAGCTGGCATCGGTACAGGTCAGGGCAAGTCAACATTTATACTGTGTCTATTATTATATTAAGTCTAAACCACAACAAACCACGACATTTAAGTATTTGAAAAGAACATGTAAAAAGTTTGTGTTGAAGGATAATCAGCAATAACACTGACTCACTTCCAAGCACTGAGCAGTGCGGAAGAAAGGAGAAAAATGAAGGAAACGCTGGAAGAGGAAGAAGCCACTGAATCTGGCGTCATTCTCAGTGTTGCTTCCTCTCCTGATGACATCACTATCCGTGTTGCATACCTTGTAGTGCTTTCAAACCACCCACTTCCTGTCAGTCTGAGGCTGAAGTTTGCACCTCTTAAAAAGAAAGGTTAGCAGAGATAAGAGTTTCTAGAAAAAAACATTATTTTTCCATAGTTACGGCAGCCAGCTGACATAATATCATTGCTGCCTTTTATTACTTTAAGTTTATGCAACAATACATTAATCACTTTTTCTGAGAGTCTAATGTTTGCACAAAGCAGATTGTGCAATTCAGACTTTTTAGAGTGATGGGGAAATTAATAACTGCCTAAGACATGTATGCCAAACAATTAGTATTAAAGCGTCAATATTAGTACAGCGCAAAATATCACAAAAGCAGCTCGATGGTGAAAGACGACAAAGGAAGGATTCTCTCTTTTGATTCATAGAGCATCGTAACATTTCCCACCATTTTCCCAATGGCTCCCTCTTTAAAACAACAAAAACGCTTCTGAATTGCTAACAAATGCCGGTGTTGTAAACAAACCATTTTCTTTTCAATGAAAACTTGCTTGTCAATCACATCAACCACAGTATGAATGAATCACTGACAGCAGAATGTGTCGACATGTCATTACACATCAAATTGGCCCGACTTACACGGCAAAATTTCCCAGAATCCAACACAGCAACCCTGAAAGCTGAGCCGCACTAGGAGGCAGCGATGTTACCCACAGACTGCACAGCAATATTCACCTCCACCAAAAAAAAAGCAAAAAACACCGATGTTTATTTTGAGCAGACGTACGACGTGCTATTTATACAGGCAGTTACAGGAGAAAACGCATTTTGCACCTCTCACATAAGCCAACAATGACAAACTGATATCCTTCTTTGATAGGGTTTGGTTGGTACATTTCAGGTTTTAATCCAGTTCCAGTTAAGGTCAAGTAACCACTGCCCTACCCACTGCACCCATAAGCACTTGATCAGACAAAGGCCTTTCTATACAAAACAGACAAAAGTGCAACAATGTTGCAACACCAATGCAAATCTAAAGGGAACACTCCCAAAGGCAGTTCAGTTATAGGTTTGTGCTCTTTGGCCTTGAAATAACCTATGTTCCTATGACAAAGAAGCGGGAAACCTGCCTTCAGATGTACAGTCATAACAGCACTTCTGATTTTAGTGTAGATTTTAATTTCCACCCATGTCAGCCAGCTGTACAGTTCCAACGAGTGTTCATGTATGTGACAGAAAGCCAAAATGGATGTGTGATGGTGTGATAATACCAGTCCAGCCTGACAGGCACCGTGCATAATCGCTTCAGGGCAGGAATTGCACAACAATGTGGGTCTGGGTAATGCCTGTGGTTTGGGGCCCTCAGCAGTGAGCCTTCCCATTAAAGTGTTGCTCTGTTCACTCCTTGTGTGTCTGTAGCTAGTTCACACTCATATATAAGCTATGAGAAACGGACGGGATGCGAAATTTGCAAGTGTGAAGAAGCACCGTGGGTTTTCACTTCTTATTTCTACGGTGAAATTTTTTTTAATCCATACCACAGTTCCTCTTCTCACACCATAAAACAATGCTGAGGTCTTAATGGTAACCCCACAGAGGATTTTTTTCAATTTTCCTGACTGGTGAGAAGTTGTGAAAAGAAGAGGGAAAAAAAGATCACGTGGTTTTGTCTTGCTACTACCAAACCCATAATCTTAAAAACAAAACATTCTGACTCATCCTAAATGACTGTTTACCTGACAACGACACTGGATGTCAACTTCATATTTTCAACTCTAGCGTAAAGCAACCTGCGTGGGCGCCACTCCTCTGTAAGGCTGAATGAAGCTCTAGTATTTACTGGTATCTTTTGTATATCACTTCTACTTACTCACAGTTACTGGACACTACAATCACTGAGTGATCTCTCTCCTGAATGATCTGGTCCTCAGCCAGAAAAAGAACTGACAAAACAAAACTCTGGCAGGAGTGCTGCGGAGCTCTGTCATGCCAGTGTCTGAGGCGGTGGAAACAGCCGTGTACACATTTGGCATGATTTGTTTGAAATCACGAAATGAAAGGGGCTCTTTATGGGGTTTTCCAGTTTCCTTTCCAGCGAGATAAAGGCTCTGTAAGTAACTTAGCAATAAGTTACCAGTTGTGGTCCTGGCTACGTCACTAACTGAGGACAAAAACATCATTTCCAACCGGTGTAGGTGTAGATTCACATTCAAAAGTTGCACTTACTGTCATAAAATGCATTGAGGAAGGATTATTTTTTCTCAAGTTTTTCAGTAAAATTTCTCATTATAGGCTCATTCCTGGCTGCATAGTTTTTGCCAGACCATCTGGAACATCTTGCCAACCCAAACACTTAAAAATGTTGCTTTTTTTCTGCTTTACAGAGAGCAGCAAACTGTAAAGGCTGTTGGACTGAGACAGACAGACGTGAATGCAGAGAGAAGCTCCACGTAGGATCAATTGTTGATACTCATGTGAGGTTAAAAGGATGTGATGCGATAGAAACAGAATTACTTAACTCCTAAATAAAAACACACGTGCTCCACGTGCAGATTTAAACATCCAAAAATCATTTGACAGCAACGTTGCACCACATTGCTTGTTATTTCAGTCTGGTGACCCCTTAATATCACAAAGTGTTTCTTACTAACAATAAAAGACAACAGAGGGTAATGCTAATGTCGGGTCTCAGAAGAAAACAAATATGGAGCAGGACAGAAGGAAAACATGGCATTGTGAAACAATGTGTGGAACTACTAGTTTCACACTGTTGCTCAATCAAGTTTGAGAGGATGAGCACAGTTACATCACATCATGTGTATCACGCTGCTATACTACGCACAGCCAAAACCACCTCAAGTGGATCTACTTACGTCAACCGAAAAGGACAAACATTTACTGCCTCTTTGAAATGTGATAAATGTCATTCTTTTTCAGGATTAGATATTCTAAACAGCTTTCGGTTTCACCAGTGTCACCTTTGAATCTTGGAGGACAATTTGAATTGACAAAATGGGCAATTAAAGGGTCAAATGACTGATATGTTAACTGATAACAGGTATAATTACTGCTGTCCTAGGCAGAGACGGTTAAAGACTAACAGGTAGCAATCATCAATACTCACAGCTACTTTCTAACACCTCTGGTGCGCCAGCTATGGTGATTCACAACTTCAAAGCACTAAGCGATACAAAAAGTGAAGGGGAGAGGTGGTCGTAAGTGGATACTGGATTAAAATCAGCTGGGGAGAAAAGGAAAGGCAGAGTATCACGCCACAATAAAAAAAAGATATAAAAGCCTGCGCTGGAATGTTCCCTGTGTCAGCCTGTCTGTCTGCCATCATGTCTGCGCATCTGCCAGCAGCAGGGCTTTAATTATGAGGCCCAGGTTATGTGCGCACACACAGTAGACTAACGTCCCACATATCTCTAACACAGTGCCTCACAGTTCCGCTGACTAACCAGTGGCACCAGACTTTGGCCTGCGGCTCCCTGATTCCAGTAAATGTCTTGTTATGCAACTCCTAACAAGTATCACCCAGACTGAACTTAGAGCATTCTGGGTCCTCTGCTGTGTTTTCTCTCCCTTTTCTTAATTTTCCCCTAAAGACAGTAAGCAGTTAGCTCCTTGGGGGTTTGCCATGGCAGGGCTCGGGTAGTGGGGTGGGAGATGGAAGTTAGTAACCCTTCAAAACACCAAGTGTGGCCCGCTTTGTGCTGAGGCAGAAAACCAGGAATGGAGAGGCAGGCGGCGCAGTCAGGAAATGGGGAGGAGGGTGAGGAGAGCTCCTTCAGCTCTATGCCTGAGAAACACAGCTGCCCCTCATGTCTTGGGGCAATGCCAAGGTTGGACTCCCTGATTGCCTCAGGGGGGTGAGAAGTGTGTGTGTGTGTGTGTGCATGTGTGTTTGTTTCCAACCAGCAAACACAGGAGGACTGCTGTTTTATCCAGCTATCTGTCCTACTAATACACATTCAGACCCAGAGAAACAAACCACCTGTGAATGGTGATAAAGCACCACCAGCTTTCTGCTCACTCAGCTAGAATACCTAAATTCTCAGCTTCTCCCTTTCTTTGAGCCACACTGCTGGTAAATCCATTTTAGATAGCAAGCAGCAATCTGATTCACCTCTGCATCATCTGCAAAAGTTAAGACCATTAAATAAGGGTGCAATGTGACTCTAAATCCTATTACTGATCAATTAAACTTAAAGGCGTTGTATACTGCAAACCAAAAGACATTTCTCAGACCAGTAATCCGTTTCTTTTAAGAAACCAGCTTTGGGTTAAACCATTTTTAGCAATGAGCTGGAGCTCATATTATACTGGAATAAAACACACTCACACACACTAGCAATTTGAGTGCAGAGCAGTTTTTACTACAGTCATATCATGACTGCTGAAACACAAGATAATATCAGATTTCATTCATATCGTTATATCTCATATATTCTAGATCACACTGTAGTTCAAGCTCAAGTAATTTTAACTGAAAGGCTCCATAATATACTTGATCTGTTCAGGTGCTTTCAACAGCATTATGTTTCATTTACGTATTCTACTTATGAGATTAAACTAATAATTTAAAGATTAGCCAATACAAGTTTGCAAAGGTATCAGATAATAACTAGAAGTAGAGCTTTCCAAGAGAATTCTTGAATCCTTTGCCGTTGTTTATGTCAACAATTTAAAAGTAGTATAGAGAACCAGGTGTCACTGTTAATGATTCCACGTGTTCCAGAGAGTTTATGGAGGGTTTCTTTTTTGTCTTGATATTTTTGAGGTTCATTTTGTGACAGAATAAGTTTCTCTGATCATAAAAGCAAAAGTGACAATGTTTATTTTGTCAAACTGGGCTATTTGAAGTTTCACAATCTACATTATTCTTTACTCTAAACAGGTACATGGGATCCATGACCCTTGATTACTTAACTACTACACAACCTATGTGGTGCTAACCTTGTTTACTGTAAGACTAAGACGGTAAGAGGGATTGGAGTCAACAGGTGCATTTACATGGTAATGACCCTCGTGTCGCTCGCTGTACAATCTGCTCGGACCTACGTGTTTGTCTGCTTCGGCACAGTTTGCTTTGAGACCCGTGGGAGTGTTTACCAGCGTAGGCTGAGGAATTTCAGGTCAAGAGAGCATCGAGCACAGAGAACACCCATGGCCAAACTGATCTGGTAACTGACATCAAAGTGTACCTGAGCCATCCAGCTCCATCAGTGAAAAGCAAATATTTATCCTGTAGTGACGTACTTATAGTAGAGAAATACACAAAAGAACAGACTTTTGGCATATATGCAAGTGTCTGCATACATAATGTTTATAATATTGCCCACCTAATGCATGCATATGTTTGTGTGCGTGCAGCAATATGAAATCCTGATTGTTATGCTTATAGTGACTTAAGGAGCATGATTTTTTTAAGTTAGGCAGTCTGTTGGAGAACTGGACATATTAGGAAAAAAAATAAGCAGTTCTGCAGAGAGGTTTGGTGATGCATCATTTGTGCCATCTGTTCGTCTTCCTGTTGGATGGCATCCTGTGCCAGGGCCAATGTCCAGTCCACTCTGAGAGCTTCTCCAAGCTGGTCCCACCTGGCACAACTGTCCTCAAAATTCACACTGTCACAGACGGCCTGAGAAGTGTGGAGGCTGTCATGACTCAGTTCAGACACGACCAACTGTGTAGGATCAGCAGCGCTGAGAATCAAGCTCAGCGTCAAACAATTAAGAGTAGATAGCTCTAATCATAGAGACGTGCTTCAACCAGTTCACTTTAGGGGAGCCACGTTACCTGAAAGATCAGCAACATTGAGGAATAATCTTTAACAGGTTCTGAGACACTGATCCAAAGGTAAATTACAACTAATATTTTAAGGTGTTGAGCAGTCAACGCTTCCTAGAAACAAAGAACTCGGGTTTTGCTTTTGTTGTTGAGATCTATCTACGTCAGAGGCCATGAAAAAGCTTAGTCCACGACTTAGTCAACCAGTGTTTCAACCCACAAGCCGCAGAATATGTTCTTATTCTGAGTGTTTTAATATTATCATGAAACCTCAAAGGATAAAAATCAAAAGTTATTTGGCAGCGCTGTTGTCATCAGACTGACCGGTTGATTGATATGCTCTCATCCAATATAGCCTCTCATTGTTTCGACAATTGCTGGTGTCATTCTCCAAGGATACAAGTGCTACATCAATAGCCATTCAGGATTAATCTAGTCTTTTTGGTAGGGGGAGGAACAGGAACAGACTACCTGAGAGAAACAGAATGGTCTGAACACACCTAACTCTAACTTAATCGAGATGGCCACGTCTACTTTACAAATGTTAACAAATGTAACTCAGCACCAAATTATGGCCACGTTTTGTTCAAATGAATGGCCACAAGTTGTGTGGAGACTTTGCAAATAGCTTGCATCTCGCAGCTCAACGACTAATGAGGCATATTACCCAAAGCAGTATCTTAAAAGCTCTGCCTCAAGATTTTATGCAAACTTTCGTGCTTAACACTTAAGTGTTAACATATGAGAACATCAGTGTTTGGTCTCTCGTGTAGTCAGAAAAGAAAAAATGCAATTTAGCACCACTGACACGAGGCCGATTAGAGCTATTCCCTAATAGCTTTTGTGCTGATATAGCTCTATTGTCAAAACTCGTAATTATAGACAGGTGCGCTGGTTGACTCAAGCTTTTTATGGTTATTTATTATTCGTTAAAACCAATGGGCAGATTTGTTTTGCCCTGTGATGAATCAGTTGTTTAAAGACTAGGCACAGTTTCAGCTGCAAAGTTGTTCTCTGATTAACTACAGTCCAATATTTAGCTTGAGCGCTTTTGTTTGTATGTCTACAGTCCTTCTGGAATGACATCTGCCACACAATTTACATATTTTCATACTTCCAACAGGTCATTTCACCCATTGGCAGATAATACATAGCAGGACTGAAGATCACAAAGCCTGGTCTCAGAAAAAAGACATTTTGCACATTTTAAAAGGAAACAGTGACAATAAATACCAATTAAGTGGATTAAAAGATGATTCTATGTAAAAATAAAATTAAAAAAATAAACAAAAACCCCCCCAAAACGCATGACTCTCAAACGCTATATTTAAACATCATCGTCTTTGGCACAGATACTTTCTCTCTATCCCACCTCATGAGTGTGGTTGCTTTGGAGAGACAATGTGTGATGGCCCCCCTGTGTGGAAGTGAGAGGAGAGCTTTATGAATAACTCCCCTCGCAGCCATGAATGGCACTTTGCTTTCCCACAGTATTACTCAGTTTACACCCCCACCATGGCAGGATAAGCCGTGAGCCCAAGCGGTGGCTGAGCCGCCAGTCACACGCAAAAATGTCACACGCTAAATGGAAGCAATAAAAGTGAGAACGTTGATTTTTTTTGGTTTAGTTTTATTAATGAAGTCACAAGGACGTATTAAGACTGTGTCACTGCAACTCTGCTGCAGTCAGTCACTTGTCATATCCAGTCTCTGCTACGCAACTTCTTAAAGACATTACAATACAGTGCTTTGCTCTAAGAAAAAGGGTGTGTTTTATGGTCACTGGAGTACTAGTACTAATGATGACGCACACATAACCAAGTAAATGGTTATGTGTGCGTTTATTGATAATTTGCAACCTGAGACTTAACATGACTAACACCATGTGGGTGTTTCTGCTTCGAGGTTTCAGCTTACCACACACTGCCTACAGATTCTTGACTTGATTATTTCTTTTAATTTCCATAAAAATGCAGCATTTGGATTTTTGTTTTACAAACAAACTACAGAGTATTAAGGATGACTAGCATCCCTTGCTCATTGGGAAAACATGCTTAAAAGCATGGTAAATACGGAGGAAATCAACAAGCAACCTCTTTCACAAACACACCGACACATTGCACTCAAAAGTTTCATTTGTTGTCTCACCGATAAAAAAACACACATTTTATGTTAAAAGCACCTTGCCTACAAATCACAACAAAGCCAGAGAGCAGCACAAAGCTGGAACCTTTTAGAGTATGAAGGCATACAAAGAAGAAGTGAAGGGGAAAAATGGCTTCTGGGACAATATCACCACCCTAGCAACACATCTGTCCAGTGCCTGCTTTGTTTACTGGGGGATATTTCACTACACTGGAGGGGTTTTTCCACTCTCATTTAATTTGTCTTCACAGGACTACACTTGACAGCCTAACATGAGTTTGTGTCCTTTCTGCAAACACTAAAGTCAGATGAATGGATGAATACGCGGAAGGCAGTTTATTGTGGTAGTTTTTGGCAAAAGTATGCAGGTCGCGTGTGAATGATTAATTAGGGAAAAATATCTGTCTACAAGTCCGATTCAGTGCAAACCAAAGGAAAAAAAAGAAATTCTCTTTAGCCTTTGTGACTGATCTGAATGTGTCATCTCTCAGCACATGACTCAAACATGGGATCCTGCTGACACGGGAACACAAAAAAACAAAAGCTTTAAATTTCATCGGCAGCCCAGACAGCCTACAACACTACAACAGAGGCCACTGTGTGGCTACAGGCGCAATATGATTTCCTGCTGTGAGAGTAGACTGTCATTAATTTATTGTCAGACACCAATGAAACTATGTGTCTCCAAAGAGAGGTTTACGCCCTTCACTAGTGTTCAGTGGGAGGGCCTGTCACACCACATCAGAAATTTTAAGTCCCCTCTTGCGTAATGTTTGGGACAGTTCCTAGGACACATGAATGCTGGTATCTCCTTACAACACAGATGTATAAATAAAGCTTCATTCAGTGCTCACACACTCTGTTATGGAAAACTGTGATTTAGCCTTAAAAAAAAAAAAGAAAACTGAAAGAGTAGATCTTTCTAAATGATTTTAAGTCACAACTCAAAACATTTTCTGAGGGAAGCATTAATTTGGGGACAAGAAACATTCAGTTTAGTTAGGATATTCATATAAATCATCAAGTCAGATTACTGCCTAAAGTTATAGTGACATAAACGGTCGTTAAGTGGATGGATAACAATGGAAGAGGACATGTGAGCATGAATGGGACTAACACATAGCAGCTACGCAACTCTTTGTGCACGCTTTTTGTCAATCCCGGGGAAAAGTATGCATAGGGAGTAAATCATGTATTAGCATAAGTCTCTGCAGATGATGATAACTCTCGAAATGATGATGGATGATAAAAATAAACAACCCTGACCAAATGCATTATACAGTCACAATAAACCGACTATTGAACACCACAGACAAGCCAGAAATCCCTGGAGGGGTATTACAGTGATACCACAGGAGATAAAAACATAGCATAAAGCACAATGAAGCCCCTGTGAACCCACTGTTAAGTACCCACAGACACACCAAAACTCCCCACTGAATAACATTTTTTATTTTTCCTTTTATACAAGAAGTACCACAAGCAAGTGCTTTATCAGACACACCCGCACGCACGCACACGCACACACACACACACAGTTAAGAATAAGAAAACAAGTAGTTACCTTCCATCCTGCAGAGCTGTTGCTGTCTCCTTTGTCCTTGAAATAAGGCACACTCTTCACCATCCAGTCATAAATCTGAGAGAGAGTTAGTCGGTTCTCGGGAGAACTTTCGATAGCTTTGGTTATGAGGTCTGCATATGACATATTCCCCCATGCGTTTCGCCGGGAGGAGCTGCTCTTCCTCTGGGCAGCGGCAGCAGCGGCGGCCGCGGCCGCTGAGGACGACGAGCCGACCGGGGTGGAGAGCAGAGGCACCTGCTGCTGCTGCTGATGCGGGAGTTGCGGGTTCGGGTGCTGCTGCTGCGGATGCTGCTGATGTTGCTGCTGCTGCTGTGGAGCTTGCTGGTGGACGCAGTTCTCCTGACACTGGAAATCAGTGCACAGGATGATGGGTTTCTGCTCTGTGAAGTCCTCGGTCTCCTCCAGCAAGCTCAGGTTGTTGATGAACTCTGTGTTGTTGGCGGGTTCCTGCTTGACAGATGGGACTGGTGAAGAGGTGTTGGAGTCGCCCGGGTTGATAAACTCCGGCCGGGGCAATGGCCAAGTGCACGACCGGGGCCGCGACAGCGGTTCAAAATCCGGGTCGATTTCCACCAGGTGTGGCTGCTGAGGCGCTTCCGCCATGGTCGAAAGGTGAGTGAGAAAAGTGTTACAATGTCATGTAATTGTGACGAACCTGTCGCTCCTCAAAAGCAGCAACTTCGCCTCGGAGACGTGAGCGAACGCAAGATAAAACTGACCGGGAAAAGAGAGCTCCGCTTGGGCGCAGGAAACAACACTGAAAGTTACATCCCAAGTCGATAAAAAATTAAAAATAAATGTAAAAAAAAATCAGCTGATTAAAAGAATGATTCTAAAACGTCTTTCAAGTAAAGTCGAGTACGTGGTCACAGTGTGTTGACCCGCTGGTTTGTTTTTGTCCAGTCCTATAGACGTTCCGTCTGCTCCTCGTACAGCCTGTTGACTCTGTTGTACATACAGCTTGTGAGGACTTACTGGAAGTATCATTTGACACCGCCCACATTTGACTGACAGCCGAAAAGCACCAATAAACTGCATCGAAAGACTAAATGAAAAAAGTAAACCTGTGGAGAGCAAATGTGGAAGATTTTTTTTTAAAATTTTAACGTAATTTCTACAGAAGAATTATATCCATTGCTTTCCCCTAAATATCCTGTATTTAGGTCAAAACTTAGCAACTCTAAATCATTCATTATTTACGATTAAATAAGAGCAATGGTAACTAAATATTCTGTTAGTATTGAAAGCAGACTACAGACTCTGTAAGAGTAATTGTAGCGTGTGTAGTAACATACAGCCAGAGTCTACACTGGCGCACCATCAGAGCGTCTTTATAACCTGGGGTCATTTTTGGTTCACACTAAAACTGGACGATGCCAATTTTTAAGCACTGAACTGGAAATATCGCGCTTTGCGGGCTGTGTGGTTGCCTGTTGCTCGGGAAACGTGATTAGAGAAATGAATGGATTCCGCCGAGCATCCGCAAGTTTTAGATCCAAAAGTCACACAGTGAGTCAGGAAGCAGACCTCAAAAATCCACGAGGACGGTCACATTAGTTGAACATTACTGAGAATCCGTGGGTAGATTTTACATGTGCTGTGTGTGCAAGCTGTGATAACAAGGAGCAGGGGAATTACTTACCTGATGCATATTCGTATTTTCGCACATATCGCAGCTACTTTTACTTTAAATTCAATATGTGCATATGTTTATTGTACTAGCATATAAATAGTATATAAATGGCTGCACTGATGGCTAAAACAGGGCTATTTTTAATGCTTGTCGGCTGCAGGCGGTACTTTTGTTTGCTCAAGCTCGTCCTAAACTTTACTATTAACCAAAAAAAGATTCCATAATTAATTTGATACTTATGCCTCCCTGGATGACCTGGTAATAAGCTAGATTTGTCACAGAATCTGCGCTGTGTACACATTTTATAGTTTTAATTATCATTTCATGAGCAAAAATGCTAATAAAAGTAAGGTCTTTATAAAATGTTCTCAAATGGTAAAAAGGAAAATACAAACTTGGGGGTTAAAAAAATGAAGTAAATGGACTCGTTCCTTTCATGATCTGTGGCTCTACCACTTTGAGACTGTTTGCTGGAGCAGAAGCTGTCTGGTGTCTTAAGCCAACTGTGGAGTAGGGGGACACCTTGTGGTCTTCATCGGGTATTACAGTCAGACGGGGCATTACTGGCATAAATTCGGAAGTACAAGATGAGTAAATTCGGGGGAGATAATTCCGTCAACATTGCGCAATTATTCGAGTACGTGAGTGGAATGAATACACGATGGATTTACGTTATCACATAAAGTACTCCACTGTACTAGAATCTTGGGATGTCTTCCTCTTAATATCACGACAAAACTTGTAATAGACACGCCGGTCCGCATATTCATACCTCTGTTAAATCTATCGAGACATCATTCACAGATGATGTTACGATGCAGAAAGCTATTTCATTCTAATCAGCGAAATGTCACAAGACTGAGTTAAAAAAAATAGAGCCTGTTGCCAAATATGACTTTAACTCGGTGTAGTGTATCATATATCTAATCTATATCTCATATAATTAAACTATTATCCAATTACTTAATTTTAAGAATGAAACCGTGTGTTTAACTGAGTGTGTCTTTTTCTCTGTAGCGTGAACTCCTTGAGCGTTTTGCGCTCGGTAGGACGGGACAAATACCCGCCAATGAAATGAACTTATCGACAAAACGGTAATACTTTATGTTGTTGCATCAACTAACACTGAGCTCCCACGGACAACAGCACGGATGAATAATATTACGTCTGAGTTATGTCCTGTGTTTCTTGAATGTGCAGCTACCTCCTTTCTGCGAAGTCAGATCATGTGGGAACTTGTGTCGTAAGGTGGAGTGAAAGTACAGCGACGCGTTAAATGCTCCCACTGTTCTTTGCGAAGGATTAACCTACGTTAAAGAGATTACAGGTAAGCACCACGGGCTCCTTCTAGGTGCTTCATTTTACTGACTTCCTCTGTTAAAACAACTTATTTCTCATCTAAGGCTCGTTTTTAATCTCTTTTGCGAATAATGTCATGTTTTGTGATTGCGTGTGGAAAAAAAGATTAGGGAAAGGTGAAATGAATGAAAACCATGTGGATATTTTCAGGCTCGTGTCCTTAAAGTCACGATGGCTCCACATCCTGTAATTCAGGCGATCATCGACTTCTCAGCTGGAGCTGCAGGTGAGTTTAACGTAAAGACACGGCCGTATTTCACGCCACTCGCATCAGATTGAAGATAATCACTTGGACCAGCTTTGTGTTGCTTTAAAAGTGACCCAAACCCTGGCAGCAAAAGGATCACAGCATAACACCTACCTGATCCCATCAGTGTGGGGGTGAACGGTTTAGTCCAAGCTGTCATTCAATTATTAACGTAAAGAAGTGAGGAAGGTTAATTTTGCAAAATTCAAAAATTGGGATATGCTCAAAGATTGGAAGCAGGCCACATCTATTTCAGTATTGATCGTCTTTAACACCATTTGCTGTATATGTCCAGTTATTTATCTAAAGTTTAGTCAGAGGTCAGAGGGTTTATATGCTGTACTCATCATTGACATGAATGCCATGGATATTTTCAGCTTTTAATGATTTATTTGAGCTGGGTTTTTTTCTGGGGTGAAATAACTGCACAACATATGTATTTAATGATTTTTTAATAAAGCAGTAATTATATGGATAGGCTTGGGTTTATTTTGGAGTTTCTCTTATCTGCACAGGTTCAAAAGTATACATAGAGAGTGATATGCTAAATCACCCACTAAAATCTGACTTGTTGAAGGTTGTACAATGTCTTTTAACCTGACAAGGACATGGCCTATTAACTTTTCATTAGTGATCATGACTGACTACAACTGGTTGTTTCTCTTTGCCAGCATAAAAAAGGATTTCGTTGACAGCACCCATTAGATTCAGTAATCTGTAACTGATTGGTGCAGATGTCATGTGTGCTTCAGCATCTAACTAGTGATCATAAAGGGAGTAACATTTTTTTAAGTGGCAGATAACTTCAAATGCAACGTTTCAATCGGCCTAACAAATATCAGCAAACACACAAACTGTTTGTGAGCAGTCTGTCACACAGTGTGTCTGCAAGCTAAAGGTACAGCTGCTGTATTTCCCAGGGAGAATGAGAGATAACTTCACTCGGAGATGGAGAAAGATGTAAGAAAGAAAAGAAGGGAGAGGAAGAAGACAGGTTATATTTAAAGGTAAGGACTGCTCAGTGGCCTTTGATAAACTGGAAATTTAAAGCTTAGATGTAATGTTCTTAATTTTAAATCAGATAATGGATCTGTATATGATTTGAAGTTATATATTTAAAAAAAAAACACTGCTAAGTGTGTACTTTTTACTTCGTGTTATTCAAAGGTTGCATGAAAGTACAACACAGTTTCATGCAGGATAAACCAGTTTGCTTTGCCATACTGTGAATTTACAGTAAAGCACTGTGTTGGACTGGTGCACAGCGGCTGTGGTGTTTATGGTCAGTGTTAGGTTACATCAAGGTTAGGCGAGGTCAATTCACTGAGTTATACATACTGCATACTGTCAGTATAGGGAATGGAAATAATCCGAGATAGCTAAATCCACAAAGAGCAATAAACCAGGTGAACTCTACAAATTGTGCCAACAAAAGTGCTCAAATATTCAGCCAGAACTGCCAGAAGTTTGCTGATGGCTACCAAAAGGTGTAACTGGTTGAGATGTAACTTGCACTGTTTGCTTACCAAATACTAATGGGGGTATGTGTATAGATTTTGACCTTGTATATGTTTTTTGACACTGTGTGTATTAGAGAAACATGAAAATAAATTCAAACCTGTGCACCCAATTTTTGTTTTTTTAAAGTCTTTAATGATGTATGTTGTACAATTCTTCCACCCTGAAAAAGGAACAGTTAAAAAATAATTAAAACCTCAAAAATACAGTTTCTTAAGATCAAATATTATACACACACACATATGTATCTTAATACATCTACATATATTTTTATAGTCTGATTTCCAATACTTTTTAATCTCTGAGTTCTTCTCAGTTATTCACGTCTTGATGCCCACTCAGGTGGCACAGCCTGCGTGCTGAGCGGTCAGCCATTTGACACAGCAAAGGTGAAGATGCAGACGTTTCCCACAATGTACCGCGGCTTCATCCACTGCTTCATCTCAACATTCCGGCAGGTGGGACTCCGTGGTCTTTACAAAGGCACAATGCCTGCCCTGATAGCCAACATCGCTGAGAACGCGGTGCTCTTCTTGAGTTATGGGCTCTGCCAGGATGCCGTCCGCTTTATGTCAAGGATGGACAAAGGCGCTGATCTCAGGTTGGAAGAAGATATTTCTGACTATTTATTTACATAATAACCTGCATAATATGTAACAGACTTCAGTGAGGAGCAGCTGGGTATAGCACAATTTGATGTTAAATGTTCATGTGAACCAGGACTCTCAGTTTTCAGTGTCTTGAGACATTTTCGGGGGTTCAATCCTCCACATTTTCTTTCCGCTCTGTGATTTGCTGCCTCCTCTTTTCACTCCCTGTGCAGAAAAGCATTTCATCATGTACTGAGATGCAACATCATAATCATAAGTGTGTGTGCTCACACAGTTTAAAACTTTAGATTAAGTGAATAATAATTAAGTAAATTCCCCACAATAATAATTATCTATTGCAGCCAGAAATAGAAACTAAATGAAGAGAAATGGTTTTCAGTGACGCTCTTTAGAGACAAATGTTAAAATTGATGGAGCATTTTTAAAGGATTTAAGTTGTTTGGGATATTCATTTTGATTTTAATGAAAAAGCTTTTTTTTGTCATTCAATGAACTATAATGAAAATACTGCCATTAATATTACACATTGAACCCACTGAAATCATGCTCAGCCAAACGGGCTTTAAACTAATTTCAATTTTAAAATAACTTTCCTTAACCAGCTTTGTATTTTGAGCTGTCTGATCACTTTAAGAAATACCTTTTTCTACAGTTGTGCCACATTGCATTTATCACAACCTAAATCTTTATTTTATGTCACAGTAAACAGTGATTAGCATAAGAAAAAACTAGAAATGATGAGAATATTTCTTTGATGTAACTGCAAGGAAAACTTTTTCCTCATTTGAGCCTTGCAAAAAAGGCCCAAATGAGTGTAGCTACTAATTTTCAGATGGTCACTCTCTTCCTAAGCTGTTCATCTAATTTTGATAATGGAATTTGGAATTGTATCAAGTATGAAATACAGCTTACATTATCTTTATTTGACCTTTCAGCCTCTTGCCTGAACTTGGATTTGAGCTTCCTAAAGCAGGAAATCTGTAATGCTGTAAAAGTATATGTTTTAGTAAGGCATATTTAAATGCGTATAACCTTTGCATTTCCTCTAATAGCTCTTTGGGAATCGCCTTCGCTGCACAAAAACATTGTTTTTGGTTGTCAAACTCTGTTATCTTTGTGATTTTTCATAAATTCAACTAAAGAAGCTGAAACAGATTGTGTTTTTGTAACAGGCTGCTTCTCTGCCTAAAGACACAGTTTAGAATTGGTTCTTTGCTAAGAATATCTGCTATATGTGTAGACACAACACTGGTTCATCTCTTGAGTTAAGTACCTTTTTATCTTTGAATGATTCATAGCTCAGTGTTAAGGAAATAAAAAAAAAAACATTCCTGTGAAACTGATCAGGTACAAGAATCTTGGAAAACTATTGCTCAACATGACTTTAAAATTTACAAAAAAAGCCTGGCACCTTGGAAGCAAAATATATGAAATGAGTGTGACTCAAACCTTTTGCATAGTAGAGTCAGAAGCAGACTCATCACATTAAAAATCCATAAGGTTTAGCGCATTTATCTCCGTACCAAATGAGTGATATAATCACAACACTGGAAAACCGTCTTGGGAACAGTCATTAAATCGATATCCATTAAGAGCTCTTGATCGTCGGACACATGCCAGTTATTTGTGTATCAGCGGTCAGAGCAAACCTTAGCACTGGCTGCATGAGGCAGAAATAAAACAGTCTCTTTTTTGTAGTTCTAAAAATTGAAGATGGGGATGTATGTACATTAAAACCCTTTCCTCTTCATACTCTTATCTTTTGTTGTACTTGTCATTGCTCGTCAGTGATCTTCAGAAGGCATCTGCAGGGTCTTTAGCTTCCATCTTCTCCTCCATGGCAATATGCCCCACGGAGCTGGTGAAATGTCGCTTGCAGGCCATGCATGAAATGGAAGCATCTGGCAAGGTGGCAAGAGGACAGAAAAGGTAAGTGGAATTAAAAACCTGACATTGTTACGACAAGAAAAGTTTTAGTTGACCAAAGCTGTGCTAGACTTTGTTTTCTGGGATGTCTTCAGCACAGTGTGGACTGTGGTTAAGACCGTGTTGAAGACAGATGGCCCGTTAGGATTCTACCAAGGACTGATGTCCACCTTCATGAGGGAACTTCCTGGTTACTTCTGCTTCTTTGGAGCCTATGAGTGGTGTCGGTCCACATTTGCGCGACACATGGGCACAAGCAAAGATGGTATAGGTATGGTTATATCATCTTCTTGTTGTATTTATGGTATTTTTGGAGTTTGTAGTATGTTTGACTCAAAATAGTTTCTGCCTTTGCAGGTATTCTTCCGCTGATGTTCAGTGGGGGATTTGCAGGAGGATGTCTTTGGTTGGTGGTCTATCCAATAGATTGTATAAAGTCCAGGATCCAGGTGTACTCCTTAGCAGGGAGGCAAGAGGGCTTCATCAAGACCTTCATGGGTGTTATACGCACTGAGGGTAAGGTTTGAACATGTATGCACAGATGAATATGAGTGGGTTTTCTGATTCTCTGTGTGATGATTGTAGTCTTGGGAACACATACTTTTGCAGGATGCACCCCAAATGCCATTTTGAATATATTGGCATGTGTTATATTTCTTTATGTCTGTGAACGTAAGTTAAAAAATATGATAGTGTCAGCAGTGTAAGCAGCAGTAGGTCACAAAACTTTACAAGTGTGTAGCTGTGATCCGATTGAAGGCCACAATTGAAGATGGGGATGGTTCTGACCCACAACATGTAACTAATCTTTAAAGAATGTGGGGTGTGGACTTTAAACTGGGACTTTAACCCTTGCTTTTGGCACCCTTTACTGGCTTATAGAATAGGACACACATGTGTTCAAAGTAGGCCCTTATCTTGATGCCAGGCTGTAATATTCAGAATCAGAAAACAATATCTAAGCAGACAAACCTCCCCACTTCATAGGAGGTGGGTAACAGTAAAAACTGAAAACAATTATTGTGAGAGACAATGTTTTATAACCTTATGTAACATATCAGAGATAAATGCACTATAAAACACTGTTCTGTGACATTGCAGCTTTAATAACTGTTATCTGTGTGATAAGGGTATATTGACAGACTGTCATTTTGAAATATTGCTAATTGGTCCATGCTCTTTTTTTTAATCTGTAGAGAACAGTCTGTGCAGCTTTTCCTCTTTGTCCCGACAGGGTTCACTGCTCTGTACTCTGGCTTAACTCCTACAATGGTGCGCACCTTCCCTGCCAACGGAGCCCTCTTCCTGGCTTATGAGTTTAGTCGCAAGTTAATGATGGATGCCGCTGGTGCCTGATGCAATGGATCTTTCCAACCAAAGCAAATATTTTAATAAAAAAAAAAACCTTTATTTTTGCCAACTCTTTTTTATTTTTAGTGTGTGTGACCCAGTGGTATGAAACACTGTAATATATAAATATAATAAAAACAGAATCATATGTGAGTTATTTGGACTAAGATCTCAAGGAAAAAAGAGGCAGTACAAACACTGCACTTGAAAATGACCTTGTTCTTTTGTCAAGTCAAAAAAGAAATTACAGTTGTATTTTTGGCCCATTCACTTTAATAAAATTGGAGCATGTGTCATAAGATAGTGCAAATGCATTTAAATTACAATTTTATAAAAATGTAATGTAAAAAAAGTGAAAAACTTCAGGATCTCCACGGCCAAAAAAACCCCCAAACCAAAAAACCCACTCTTCCTAGAAAAAAAACAGAACATAAAGTTATACATGTGAAAACAAAAAACAGGAGAAACATTGAAAAATAAACACATCAGAAACTCCTGTGAATCTTTTCATGAAGGGTCCAAAAAGTCAGTAGACCCAACACTGCCAGACTAATGACTTTCCGTGTAAGGTTCAATATAATCTATATTCCATGAAATAGAATTTTAAACCTCATAAATAATCCTTAATTTTGTAAAAACTTGGGGACTCCATGGGAAAAATGCGAGGAAAACTACGTATCATCTTCTTTGAACATCACCTCTCATGTTTCATGACTTGGATACAACAATTATTTATTCATGTGACGGACTCAGGTGACAGACTGCTGAACTTAAATGTACGAAAGCACAAGAGCAGGACTGAGATAGCTTTTCAATACAAGAGCCACAAAGATCCTGGTTAAACAAAAATGGTTCATGTTACATCTTAGCAACCTAAAGGTGACTTACAGGGCAAGCGTGCCTCACTGTTGTAGAAAGCAACCGGTGTTAAGGGAAAAAGACCGCACCCACAGAGAGAACAGACACGTAAACAAGTGCAGTACTGTTCTAGCTTGCTCGATCACAGACAACCAATGATTTCTACAACATCCAGCACAGCAGAGATGGTCACACAGGATAAACTGCAGAAAAATGATGGCATTATTGAAGGTAAATACTTTTTATAACCCATTCTGAATGTTTATTTTTAGAATAAGGGATATAAAATAAGGGCTGATTTTTCTTCCAAGAAACCTTATGTTAAAGAGTCCAGAATTGTAGGAGTTGCATAGGACAGCTGTGCTGTGTAAAAGTCTTGTGCCTCACTTCATTTCTTTCTAATTTGCTAGGGAAATGTGTACAGTAAAAGATATAAAAATGTGTGAAAGTACAGTGGGAGTATAGTATATACTGTAAGGCAAAAGCACTTTTCTCTACATCTAAGGGATTTATTTCTATTTAACATTGGGAGCAATTCGGGGTTCAGTATTGTGCCGGGGGAGCCATCCCTGGAGCAGCTAGGATTGCTCCACCAACGTTCTGATTAACAGATGTCCCCGCTCTACATCCTGAGCAACATCCACCCCTAAATATATTATTCTTCAGCATTCCTTAAGTAGTCCTCAGGAATCCTGGCTTCGTAAAGGACATTCAAAGCCCTTCTTTGGATGCTGGCTGTCTTTTGTTCCATTCCTACACTGCTTCAGTGATATTGAGGTCCAGGCTTTGGGGAGGCCAATACATCACCAGTAGGGTTGAATTGTGCATTTTTCTATTTAAGCCAAACATACTGTAAACACGTTTAGTGCATTTACACTGTGCTTAGATCAAAATCTGATAGTACTTTTCACATGCATTCATCAGTTTTGACAAGATCTCCAACACCACTAGATGAAATGCAGACCCAAACTACTGCAAAGTCTCCACCATGTTTAACAGATGGCTGTAGACACTGAATTCAAATCACAATTTTCCAATTTGGATTCATTTCTCCATATGATCTGTTGCCACTGATTTTCCACTTCTTCTTTTGTACTTGTTCACTTTTAAGGACACACTACGCAGAAATATGCCAAGTGTTTGGTTTAAGTTGTGTTTCATGTGTAGGTACAACACTGGTCCATCCCTTGAGTTAGGGTCCTTTTTATGCTTGAATAATTCATACATTAGCATTATGTAGCATGACAAAAAAGAAAAAAAAATGAGGACTGGACAGAAAATGAGAGGAAAAGCAGCCAATGTCCAAAGAAAACCTTAGACATGCCTTCACATGCCTGGTGAAATGTTTCTCAGGACAAAATATAAAGAAATGATGGGTGGCTCAAGACTTTTGTAAGTAAATTTGATAAGAATACCGGCTCTTCAGTGCACAGCATAGATATTTAAATATTTTATTTTTTGCCTATAATTTGTACTGGGCTATTTTTATAGTAATATTTTAACACATTAATCATAGCTCCAAAAACTGTGAAAAGGAGGAAAGCAGTGAATTAATAATTACCATATATTTACCCAAATATCCTTAACCTACATAATCATTTGGCATATTAATTTAATATACATCTTAATCACATTCTATTTTAACATCACTTATTGCATTTCAATAACATGGCCTTTCATTAGAAAAGCATTAGTCGTCACCATTTATCATAATTGGCTGGCGTATTTTTAATATTAGAAGTAAATAAATTAAATTATCCGTAGTTATGTATTAGCTTTGTGTCTTGTTTAAAAGATTCACCTGAAAGTCTTCCTGAAAAGACTTTTTTTTCTCTCCCACCCTGTATATGACACAGAGAGTGACATCTCAGTGTTTTAATGATGATATCTGAATAGCTCAGTGAGTTTGCACAACACTTTGTGACTTATGTGGATTTTAAGCTACGTGCCTTCCCTTAGAAATTATTTACATCATTAGTGAAATAGCAGCAGTGTAGATCCATTACATCTCTCGGCACTAATGTTCTATGTCACCTTTAATAAAAGGTGGCGTCCCAGTGGAGCATATTACTGGATAATTATGTCATCAAAGTAACACCAAGAACTTATGGTTTGAATTTAAATGTGAAATGAAGCTATGAAAAAAAAAAAAGCAAGATATTGTACATACCCTGCACTTTAAAAACTTGTAAAGTGCTTCTGCTCTTTTTGCAGATAAAAACTCAGGGAAACTGGGATGCTGTGGTTGGCTGTTGGTTTTCATATCCATCATCTTTGTAATAGTAACCTTTCCACTCACAATATTTATGTGTGTCAAGGTACAGTATATTCTCATTGCGGAGCACTGCTTATTAGGATTTAATCACTATTTCTTCACATAGATGTGTATACATACCATGAAAAAAATACTCCATTTATATTTCTGTATTTCTTATTTACTGTTGTGCGATTGGTTGTCTCCAACATTCAGATAGTGAAGGAGTATGAGCGAGCTGTCATCTTTAGACTCGGCCGGATCACAGACAGAAAAGCTAAAGGGCCAGGTTTGTGGTTAAATATACAACAAACACTTTGGTTAAGCCATCCCAGAAACCAAAAGGAAAAATAAAACGGTTGGCTTTGGAAGTTGACTCCACATTATCATCTGAACTGCCTTTTATCTTTTTCCAGGACTTTTCCTAATATTACCCTGCACCGATAACTTTGTGAAAGTAGATCTGAGAACTGTGTCCTTTGATATCCCTCCTCAAGAGGTATATTCTTGCTTTGTTTTATTATGAAAGCACTCTGTCTCTGTTATCTCATGCATCACAAGCCATTTGTAGTTTCTGTCAGTAAATAAACTGCAATTTTTGTAAACATTTGCAGATCCTAACGAAAGACTCTGTGACAGTGTCTGTGGATGGTGTGGTTTACTTCCGCGTATACTGCCCCATTTCAGCGGTGGCTAATGTGACCAATGCGCACTCATCTACTCGACTGCTTGCTCAAACCACTCTGAGGAATGTCCTTGGTACCAAAAACCTTGCAGAACTTCTATCTGACAGAGAGGGCATTTCACTCAGTATGCAAGTGAGGATAAAGTGCTGTTACACCTATTACAAAAATTTTCATTTACATTTATATATAAGCATACCCTTTAAAAAAGGTAAGAAAAGCCTTATTACAGATACTTTTAGAGCTCCTTCATTCCCACCCGCCATTCAAAGAACACTTTTTTTTTTGGCCACAAGGAGAATGCTAGAACAAGTAGAAGCCACTGGTTTTCTCACTGTAGAGTATAAAGTATTTGATTTGTTGTTTATTAAACTATAACTGTGACTAGAGTGTTTGATATTGGATGTTACCCTGCAGGAAGCCCTGGATGAAGCCACTCATCCATGGGGTATCAAAGTGGAGCGTGTAGAGATCAAAGATGTGAAGTTGCCTCATCAGCTGCAGCGAGCCATGGCAGCAGAGGCTGAAGCCAGCCGGGAGGCCAGGGCCAAGGTAATGAGAGGAATGGAAGACTGAATTCAATTTCCTTTTCATGTATTCAGGCCCAGAAATGAAACATCAGAAGATACTGATCGTCTGCCTATATTTCAGATCATTGCTGCAGAGGGGGAGATGAATGCTTCCAGGGCTCTGAAAGAAGCCTCTCTGGTAATGGCTGACTCACCCTCAGCTCTCCAGCTAAGATACCTTCAGACTCTCAACACCATCGCAGCAGAGAAGAACTCCACCATCATCTTCCCTCTGCCAATAGATATAATACAACATTTCATGCATTGGAAGGCATGAATCTCATGTCAACCAAGTTGCATATAATTCAAATCAAGTCAGATTGTCGCAGATTTGTTTTGTTTTTTTGCAATATTACCATGTTTACATTTAGAAAGCTCCAGTGAGAGCTTTTTTTAAATGCAGGCCTAATGTGGTTATTGCTGCAATCTGCTCTGTATTATTACTTATTAACCTTAAAAAGAGGCTCTCCCTTCTTGTGTATACTTGCTGTGATTTAATACTTAAATACAAAGTGCAACATATACAGTATAGACAATACTTCTCATCATTCACCACAATATGTTAACCAGCTAAGCTACAGTTACAGTTTTGAGGGATGACAATAAATAAATGTGCAGGAAGTGTAAGGTCAAAACAATGCACGTAAACCTTATAAAGGCATGCTTTCAGACAACCGTATCCAGCGCATGAGTTTCTGAAATACTGAATAGGAACAAAAATCATGTAAACAACAGAAGCAAGGCGATGCAGCAACCTTTTCTGACATTGGACATAAACTGTAAACAAAACCTCTTATTCTAGTGTCGGACAAACATTCGGTAAATGAGTACAAGGTCATGTCCACAGGACACAGGCATTCAGTGCAATCAGAGTACCTGATGGAGAGAGCCATCATTTCCACTTCCTTTCAAAACACCCACCAGCGATGAAGCTAAACATAATCAACTTGTATTAACAATAAATTTAACTCACCTAGAACCAAATCCCTATTTCAGCAGATTTCCATACTTTATGTCTGAGGGAATGGATAAAAGAAAGCCTGCTTTATTACAATGTATTAATGTCATAAAATCCCATTTCACTTAATTATTATGCGTTTCCTGACTGTGTTAGGCTCTTTAAAATAGTTTTTTACAGAACGCTTACATCCAAATAAAATTTCTAGAAATGTTATCTGGCAAAACAGACATTTGAGACAGGTGGTTATATGTAAACATGAAAAAAAATACAATACAAAAAAAGGCAGTTGCTTCCTTTTGATGACTCTTAATTCTCCTCAAGACCTGAGATTATTCTCTACAATGAGAAATGAGGTAACATTGCAATCAGACTCTCGTGCTTATTTTGATGGAAATGTAATCAGTTTGGGGTTTTTTGTCAATTGCGGTTAATTCTTTCTCTATAAAGATTTCTGTGGTGAAAACACACACAAACAATCAAAATAATAATAAACATCAACAGAGAAAACAGCAATAGTTTCAGCTAGCTGCCAGAGCCCTGACAGTATAATCTTAAAATGCAACAAAACAGATAAATGTTTTGCAACGTCTGCACCATTTATGGCTGATTCGGCAGCAATTAAGTCCAACCATATGACAGCTACAGTACTTAATGAACTGCTGTATTCAATGATTTCCTCTTTGGTGGTTTCTATGTAGTCTGCATGTTCACTTTGTAGGACATGTTTATAAACTGCTCAACAACAAAAAAAAGTGAACACTTGATCATCACAGCATAACACAAACTGAGCTAGACGTCAGGAATTAGACTGTCCAGTAAGGAAGCAAAACCAGCAGCACTGGAGAAGCATCAAGAAGATCCACCAAACACTGAATGATGCTGCATGTGGTGACCATACACTGCTGTCTTCTCTTATCCTTTCTTATTTTTCTGCAGTTTTGCTCTTTGCTTGTGTCACTGTCACTACTGGTAGCATGAGACTGTACCTGCACAAGTAGCCCAGCTCCTCCAGGATGGCACCAGAAGATGGGAAAAGAGGGGTCATATTAAGAGAGAACAGGGGCTAAAGCACGGGCATCAACCTAGCTGCAAAACCAGTATCTGCTCCTCAGTGCAAGGAAGAACAGGTGGAGCCAGAACCCCTCAAAATGACCTCCGGCAGTTTACTCATGTACATGTTTTTGAACATACTGTCACAAGACAGTCTCGATATGTCTTTTTGCAGGACCTGTGCAATTCTGCCTCCCCAGACCATCACTGACCTACTGTCAACCCAGTCATGCTGGATGATGTTACAGGCAGCAACGTTACCAATGGCATACTGGAGGTCATTTTCTAGGGCTTTGCTAGTAATCTGCACAAAGGCACAAAGGAGCAGATCTACGGCCTGTCCAGGTCTGCTCATACAACAGCCCATCACCCCTGGGGTCTTCTCCACACTCTTGGAGTAAAAAAATCATTCTGAAAGGATCAGGAATAAGCAAAGATGTATGTGAACACGTGTTAAACCTTTACCTTCTTGGAGATTTTCTTGTTGTTTCATTTGCACAAAGGCAGATTAAATTGATTAGTAATAATTTTTTGCTTCCTAACCGGACAGACTACTATTCCTGAAGTTTAACTGACTTTGCTTCATACTGCGATGATCAAGTGTTAACCTTTTGAGCAGTCAATTATATTAATTCATCTGAAGGGTGTGAAGGGCATCAACTCACCTAGTGTGAAATGTATAACGCAATGTTTTACCTTTAATGAATCCTGTTCAAGTTAATAAGAAATTCCTTTTAAATCGCGATGCTCCACTGCCCTTCCGTGCCACTTCATCACACTGTAGGCAATCCTACAATATAGTTAATTATAACTGGAAGACAGATCATGCTTTAAAGAGAGCAATACATGTACAGATTTTACAAAGTATGGTCAGGAAAACTGTTGACTGTGTTGGCAGTTCAGAAGATACAAGTTGGGTTGTTGTTGTAGCCACACATTTCAGGTCAATGCTAATATGCAAGTTAAAGTAGCATGGATGATTGAGGTTAAACGGCTTGATATTCACTCATAAACTCCTACAATATTTCAGGATGAAAAGGATAATAAGCCCCAGAGAAGAATCTGAACATTGAGAGTAATACTGTAGGTAGTTTTGTGATTTTACTCACAAAAAGAATTTTCCTTGTCCTGGTGGATGCTGCTGGTGGGAGAGAATGGATGGCAAAAGGCGCTTTTTGTGTTTGTTGTTGCACTTTTGATTATCATTATGTCTTGTACATCCATCATCCTGAGCGCTGGATGAGAAGATGGAGATGTAGGCGAAAACATGGAAATGAGGCACCGTGATTTTCATTCTGCTCTCCAATCAATCTACAATCTGTGGGAGTTTTTCAGTGCATCTGCTGTGTGTTGCGTTCGTGTGGAGTAGGAAAATCTGAGGGCAGAGAATTCCTTCTTTTAGTAACAGGTGTGATTAACAGTACAATTGGTTAGGTCAGTGGGGTTCAAACTTTAAATCACATAGGCAAGTGGATTTTCCCAACAAACAGACCTATTTGTGTTTATATAGTGTAACATCCATCCCTCTTCTGATTGAGAGAAACATTCACCCAAGAGGTTTAAAACAAATGAGGCCTTCTGATTCCAGCTAAAAGCTTTTGGTGACGAGAACTTCCAGAAGAGCATCACTGGTGATACGAGTGTGGACGGGCAGGAGAGCCTGGTCCAGAGGGTGGCCGATGGATAGGGGAGGAGCTGGGGGACATGCGAGGACTCAGCTCTCCGGTCTGTAGGCGCCACAGCAGCTCCTCATTGGTGCGACTAAGGCGCTTCTTCTCATTGCTCTCCTTCTCCACGTTCACTTGCAGATTAGCATTCTCTTCAGAGAGTTGCCTAAAGTGACAAGGAAAAGGTCACGTTGTGTGGTCACTTTTTTTTTTCTTACTGATTTTTGCACGTTAACTGTTAAAGTTCATCACAACACAAGGAGAAAAAGACTGAACAAGTATGGCTTGTTTGGAACAACTGTCAGGAGAAAACCTTTTCTCTAAAAAAAAAGTATGGCAGCACAGTTCAACTTTGCAAAAATCCATCTGAACAAACTTTTCAAAAGTACTTCTGGAACAATGTCCTCTGGTCATAATGCACAGCACCATGTTTGATGAAAACCAAACACAGGATAACAGCATAGCATCAATGCCTCCTATCAAGTGTCAAAGACGGTGGTGGAGCGACGATATCTGCTTATTTTTCTAACCACATGACCCAGGCACCTTGCTATCATTGAGTTGACCGTGAGCTCCTCTTATACCATCTGTCTGACAGCCAAACAAGCTTTATCAAAATTGAGTCAGGCAACAGGACAATGATCCCAAGCACAGCAGCAAATCTGCAACAGAATGGCTGAAAAAGAAAAGAGTCAAGGTGTTCCAGTGTTGGGCCACTGCTTGATTCAGTGTTAACACAGAATCCAGTCAAGGAATGGCCCATCTAAATCACATCATTTAGGTGAATTATCCCTTTTCTGTTGCATCAGTTTACTGAGCTTCACCAGCATTCGTTTATGCTCTCTTAAGATAGGATCACCCAGTGTTAACACTGTGTGCTGTGATTATCTAAATGATGCAAGAGACTGATAATATTATGCACAAAACAATTATTCCAAGTTACCAGTGGTGGTTCTATAAAGTATTGAATTTTTGCATTCAGAATTATGGGTTTCATTATTGTAAATGTTTCTAAACATTAATTATGTGTAGAGTTTGCATGTTTTCTCCGTGTTCGCGTGGGTTCTCTCTGGGTGCTTCCTCCTACAGTCAGAAGACATGCAGTTAGTGGGGATAGGTTAATTGGAAACTAAATTGCCCATAGGTGTGAATGCTTGTCTGTGTCTATGTGTTAGCCCTGCGACAGACTGACGACCTGTCCAAGGTGTACCCTGCCTCTCGCCCTAACACCGCTGGGATAGGCTACAGTCCCCCTGCGACCTTGAAAAGGATAAGCGGATGAGAATGGATGGATGGATGGATTAACTGACCTCTATAAACAAAAATATTCTGTATAACATAGATGACGTATCCAGAAAACTGCAACACTTCTAAGACAAGAAAGCACCAAGCACAGTTACATCTCGTGGTTGGAACTTTAATCAGCACATGTATGGATTTTCTCTGACCTGGACACAGCGAGATTCTTGTCTATTTGTTCCTTCAGGTCCTCATTCTGCTGTTGTAACACTTGTAGTTTCTCCTCCAGGAACACATTCTTTGCAGCCTGCTCAAAAAACACAGGTAACACAGTACACCACACTAAAATACTTGTGGAACGAGTGAAACAGTGGTGCAGGCTAAATGATTTGGGTTTACAAAGGAAACATTAGCGCTAATGAAAGTAGATGGGAGGTAAATGGGAAGGCTGCAGTAACGATACACTTGACAACTAATGAAATCATTCATAAATCTCAGCAAGCTGCCATGAATCATACCAACTTAAAATAAGTTTTAATGCACTGGATATTTTGCAACATACTCCAGATGTTCTCTGGTAAAAACTTGAAACCTACTATTTTCTCCAGTTCTGAAATCTTCAGCTCCTGCTGATGGATTTGTTGATTTTTCATCTCCAGAACTTCTTTGAGGCTCTTCAGGTCCTCCTCAATGTGTTTATAGGGAGCCAAAGCATCCTTTTAAAAAGCATTAAAAAACACCACTAAGCTGTAAAACCAATCAACAAGTTTTATGCTGTTAATGTTGCTACTGTCACATCAGCAGTAAGCAGTGTATCGTGAAGCTCTTACCACGATCTGCTCATCTGTGCTTTTGCGGAGAGCTTCTTCAAATCGTTTTGCTCGATCTCTGAGACTACGGTTCTGAAATGTCAGTGTGTCCACCTGATCCTGATGACCATGGATATTAAACTGTTAGTGACTTAAACTATTAACTAGGTCATATTATGAATTTTTAAGGAGAACTGTTAACCTGCAGTGACAGTCTGATCTTTTCAAACTCTTCTTCCAAAGACTTCCTCTGTTGTTCATGGGCCATCTTCAAATCTGACACGAGAAACACACACCGTCATGTTTCTTGACCTGCAGTGATTCAGCGCAGGGTGGCAACAGGTTTTAAATGGGGTGCTTACTCTTCACAGTCCTGGCATGCTCCTCTTGCAGAGTGGCCAGTGTATCATTGTGAGCCGTCTCCATCTCCATCAAGGACGCCTCATGGTTCTGACTCATCTCCTCAAGCTGCAGGCAACAATTACAAAAATAACTCATCACTTCTACCCGCTGTTCACATACATGCGTATATATGAACACCATGCAACACACTATTTTCTCCCATTTTTGTTTCTCTTTAATAAATGTTTCTGTTAATATTTTATAAATTTTAAAAAATTCATAGATAAAAATAACCGCTGCGATTTACTTTTGTCTTTTAGATAAACTCGTGTTTTTAGTTAAATTGCACTCTCACTTCTCATATGAGATTTAGATAAACATGGCAGTTCATATCCAGGCTGCCTAGCACAGACCTGCTCCTGCTGTTTGAAGTGTAGCTCTTCCAGCTCAGCTCGCTGCAGCGCCTGCAGACTATTCGTCTCATCCACGTGCTGTGCTTTCAGCCGCTCCTCCAGCGCTCCCAGCTCCTTCTGCTGTTGAGCCCGCAATCCCTGCAGCTCAGACTCAAAACGACGCTCCAGTTCCTCCTTCTCCTGCTGCAACTGCTCCCAGTGTGCAACACTGACAGCTGGAATAGAGACAGAATAGAAGAGACACAGACAAAAGAAAAAAACATCCTAAAAAGACAGGCAAGTCATTTCGACTCCACACAGTCTTGGTTTTTCTTTATTTTTTTCACTCTTCTGGTGTTATATGTAACAAGGGTAGTTTTAAAAGTAAGAAGGGTAAATCTATAAAATTCTTAATATATTTTTAATTGTATTACAAGTCTGTTCTAAAGTGTGACTTGAACTGTGTCAACATAGGAGTTTTTTTGTTGTTGTTGTTGTTTTTTTACTTTATTGACCAGACACACACCTTAACGTTCAGTCTAAGACTAAATCTAGACTGCTGTCTGCAAAGTGAATTCCCATGGGCCATGTGGTCAAACACTCGGTAATACATCATGGGTTGCAAGCGATGAGTGACTCACTGCCTTCTCTCCTCCCTGTGGTGCCATAACTGTAACGCCGTATTCCACTTACCCACTTCATCACGGATTCTGGCAAGCTCCAGGGACAGTTCCCTCTCCTTCACAATGGCACTCTCACTCTGAAAAGACACACAGCGACATACATCTCTAGACAGTGCAAATGGATTTAGGTGTTTCTTGTCAGTGCAGCAGCAAAAATCAAGCATGTAATTCTAATAATGCAAGATCTTTGTCATAGATGCTAATGGTGGCTGTAAGAGAGCATGACAAACAATGCTAACAGGTCGGGTTTTTAAACCGGCTCCCACCAATTTCACTACAGTTTGTTATGCTATGAAGCTCGGGTGAATCAAATGTGGATGTGTTAAAAATTTGCCCTTTTGGAAGATTTGTTTTTTTTTCAGCAAATGATGCAAGATAATTTACTCAACCGTTTCATGTAGATATTGCACTCAAGAACACAGAGTAACAGGACGCGTCAGTGCAGTGCTACTGGATATCAGGACTTCACCGATGTGATGTGTCGTGTGGAAAACAGCATTTAGGGATCTTAGATAATGACGTGCATATTTTTGCTACGTCTCAGAGTTGTAAAATAAATAAATAAATACAAATAAATAAAAAACAGTATGCATTTTACATTGTAACAAATCCATAACCAACTACTTCTATTTACTATCATTGGCTTAAAATATGCCACGACACATCAGACTAAAGACGAGAAATTTCACTGTCTAAAGTGGGGTGTCTGTTGCTCATACGTGGGTAGAGCAAAGACATAAGGAACTGTGATAACATTTTCTAAAATATATCTTCAATCATAAAAAAAAAAATGGTTATTATTTTCTATATACATAGAACCAGAATGTCAGTATATTACATATTGAAAACAGTTCTCCTGAAACTAGCTTCTTTTATCAGGAAGGAGAAACTTCAGCCAGTGACAGGAGACTTTAGAACCTTATACTTTGTTTTGCTCAACAGCGTTTTGTACTTTGTTAAGCACAGTTTCTTGTATAGTGTTATGGTTTAAAATAAACACATTTCGTTATATAAAGATATACTTTTGTTGTTGTTTTTTTCAGAAATAAAATCAGAAAGTAATAACTATGTAACAAAGTAACAACTTTCCGTTTAAAGAAGAGTCTTAGTTTATATCAGGTCCCACTGAAGACAAAGTTAGAGAAGTAAGGCTGAGATGCTTTGGACATGTGCAGAAGAGGGATGGTGGCTATACTGGACAAAAGATGTTGACAATGGAGCTGCCAGGTAGCAGGAAAAGAGAAAGACCACAGAGAAGATTCATGGATGTAGTCAAGGAGGACACACAGAGGGTTGGTGTGACTGAAGACGATGCTAGGGATAGGATTAGAGGCAGATGATCCCTTAAAGGGAGCAGCCAAAAAAGAAAAAGAAAAATCTTATACTGTTCACCAATAGCTTGGAGAAATTAAAAATGCATCCCAAAAAAGAGCTTTGGTCTTAGGGGGATAAAGAACAAAAAAATGAAGTTAATGTATGAATTGATATGCAATGGTACAACAGCTCGTATGAAGGAAAAGTTAACATTAGGCTGATTTATTTATTTATTTTTACCAGGCCTTTCTTTCTCACATTTCTGCTTCTAATTAAGCTTTAACCTCCTAGGACCTGGCGTCCACATATGTGGACATCACATTTTGGGTTATTTAGACCAAAATACTCAATTTTGCTCTACAGGGGCCTAAAATCCACTTACGAGGACATTATACAGCTACTATTCTATAAAAAATTTAAAAGAATATCCTCATTTGTGGCTCTCATTTTTCTTACAAACAAAAATCAGGTAAAAAAAAATAAATCTGGTAATTCTTTGTTTTTACATTCATCGGGCCCCAATATGCCCAAATATCAAAGAGAAATTAAAAACGCATGCTGTGGAAGAGTTCGGGTCTTAGGAGGTTAACGCTAAATAATTAAGCAAGTTATACCATACAGCACTTGCACAGGCTATGTGTGATACATGTGTTTTCTCTCCAGAATGTGAAATGACTGCAGAAGACTTTAAAAAAAGGAGGTGGGGGGGGACACAGGAGATACAACGAAAAGGAGAGAGGCAGGTGAAAAATGTATGAAACAGTAAACAGTATGCCACAGCAGTCATGATGTCACCCTCTAAGAGGTTTTACTGGGAACATGAAGTCATCAAGAAGTCTCTGCAGTGACCTCAGGAGGGTCAGCAGCTTTTTCATTTCATACGCTTTAGCTCCACCTCTGCTCCTACCCATCGATCCACGGTCCTGCCCACAAGACATCCAATTCAAATCTCTGGGGAGTTATGTGACATGCATTCTAATTTCCCCATATGATCTTCATATAATCCATCTTTAGGATGCCCATCACGATGGTTTTCTTTATCAGTTACACTGTTTTGCTATTTTTACAAACTCCTTTATTAATCATCAAATATAGAAAGTGACCATCATAATGAATCAAAACCCCTCAAAAAGTTCAGATATGAACAATATCCTGTTTCCACTCATATAGAAGAGGAAAAAAAGAACCAAGTTCTCAAATTAGAGAAGCCTAAACAAATTGTCTATAGTTTTGTTTATTATTAATGTCTGTATTAATTAATTTTTTCAGTCTGTATTACTTTAATCTAATAAATCAACTTATTATTACAATAATTTCACTAGAGTACAAAATATTACTAAGTTAGTTGATCTAATTAGTGGTACCACAAACAGCTTTCAGTGTGCAGCTGTTTTTTTATTTAGACTTTGTCCCAAGCAGAAGAGTGCATAGTTAACACACAGGAAACTATAATATATATGTATGTATATATAATATATAATAACATATAATAAACCCAGTTAACCAGTAGGGATATAAAAAGGATGCAATGAAAACACCAAAAAAAGAAAAATCAGCATACAGCACAGTAGCAATGGCATTTTATATTGTATGTCCCTGCAAACTGTTATAAAATGAAAGAAGCATGCTCAGTGTGAAAGACAAGCCTGCTTTGACTCAGCATAATCATACACAGCTTTACATTGTCTATCAGGCTCTGTCTCTAGCAAACAAGTGAACATAATCATCATATAAATAGACCCCCCCAAACACTAAACACTTGCGAACAGCCACATATACATAGAGGAATCCTCGGTGCTCAAACAAGCTCGCTGCCTGCAGAAGACTGACTGACTTTACCGTTTGGTCGAGACAGAACAGACGGAAGAAATGGAGCCTACAGCAGCAGTGGCCCATACTAGGCTAGCAGATAGCAGCAGCATCCCTTAGCCAGCTCGGGAGGCAGCAGTGACAGATGCGAGTTCCAGAAAGAAACAGTAAGGGAGACAGAGGGGGAGGGAAAGAGAGGGGAGGAGAGATGGAAAGACCAAAGCCTCACCTCGTTTCCTGGTTCGTGACCATCATTTATCCCTGCTGGAACAAAGACTGCCGGCCCCAGCCCAGCTCTGCCTGCCTTCCTCTTAAACCCCCACCAACACGCCCCGTATCACATTCACACGGATGGAAGGGAACACACACACACACACACACACACACACACACAGTCTTTTGCATGTATGAGAAAAAAATTTAGCAAAAGAAGATGGGGAGGGAGATGATCAGTGAGTAGAGAATGATAAGCTCTGATGCTCAGCTGGAAGATCATATCTACAGACACCGATGTGCATAACAGAACAAACACACTTCATTAGAAACCAAAACACTGCTTTGAATAAAAACTGTCCTGCAAAAATATCTATATGAACAAATACCTCATTAAAACAAAAACACTTCAAATCAGCTAGCTTAACCCAATATTAACCATCTAGTGACCTCTTCAATCCACTCATTACAACATAATTAAACCACATCAGCACATGTTGTCACGCATCCTAAAACAGAGTATGCACCCATGTGTGTAGATAGCTTGGAAATGCTTGGAAAGATCCACTGTTAAAATTTAGAGGGGATTCTGTCTTGCAATCAGTCTGACCAAAAGCAGAGGCAGGCCATACAGGCAGCTCTAATCTCATTAATCTTTGGTTGTAGAGCACCACCAGCGGGTGGGGCTGACAAATATATTAAATGCAAACAGAGGACTAGGAAAGGTTAAACCAAGTGCTGAATAGAGACTGAAAGAACAGAAAACACTCTGTCAGTCTCATCTGAGCAGCATACAGGAAAAGCAAGAGTGATTAAAAAGAATATTAAATATCAAATGTGTTTCGATTCCACCGAGTCACCCATCCAGCAGCAGCACCAGAAGAACAGACACAACAAGATACACCACACCCCCCTATCAAATGCATGTCAATATACTTGCATGTATACAAACTCACAACACATCCCAAAAGCATTCTCTTTCTTTATACTAGAAAAAAGCACCTTTGGAAATCCTCAGCATTTCACTACCAACTATCAAAAGAGGCTGCCTTTAGAGTCATTCAAAAGATGTCACAAGAGGGTTAAAGCAAGCGGCTCCCTTTGTGAACAAAGCGATCCTGACAACAAAAGACAGAAGCTACAGGTTTGTGCAAATGACTCCAACACAGTGTGTAATCGCATTCTGGAGCTCACTGCAACATTTGCATTGCAGTTTTTGACTGTAACCCTACAAAACACTGCCATTCAGTAACACAATGAATCTACAAACATATTGCAAAGGATGCAACTTTAATGAGGAACTTGTTCTGTGTCGCATTAAAGCAAACTTGCAGGGTGATTTTAAAAGAATAGTTTGAATGCTGCTACATATCAAGATATGTTACCGTTACAGACTCATGCAGCAACAAGCAAGCTCTCTTTTCATAACTCTCAACTAAAACTCCAACATTTTTATGCAAGAAAACATCAAATCCCTCAAATACATCAAATACTGGTTTAGCTTCAATTATTAATGCAGTAATTTTAATTTGCAAAGACAAAAAATATCTGCCTGTGTATTTTAGGTTGAGACCAAATGTTATTAGGATGGCGTAATATTTAATATTAAGGATATTGTTATACAGTGTAAAACTGCTAAATTTTATACAGACATTTGGACACATGTAGTTGGACATGGGTGATTTGTTGACAAATATTTTTATTTATGCTGCCTTTTGATAATGATGACGTTGTATATTTTCTCTTTTACCCCAGGAGGAGGTTTAACGAGAATGAAATAAAGTCACAGCATTACAATGGTAAATGGTAAATGGCCTGTATTTATATAGCGCTTTACTAGTCCCTAAGGACCCCAAAGCGCTTTACATATCCAGTCATCCACCCATTCACTCACACATTCACACACTGGTGATGGCAGCTACATTGTAGCCACAGCCACCCTGGGGCGCACTGACAGAGGCGAGGCTGCCGGACACTGGCGCCACCGGGCCCTCTGACCACCACCAGTAGGCAACGGGTGAAGTGTCTTGCCCAAGGACACAACGACCGAGACTGTCCAAGCCGGGGCTCGAACCGGCAACCTTCCGATTACAAGGCGAACTCCCAACTCTTGAACCACTATCGCCCACAATCACATGTGTCATACACACGTAGTCCTATTTTAGGATTAAGAGTGAAAGAATTGGAACACTGCACTCTTACTCGGCTTTCAAAGTCTGCGGTCGACCTTGCCGGGATTGCAGAACTCTGCTAAATCTTACCTTGTGACAGAAGTGCTGGGTAGTGATGCTGAAAACATCCAGGCACAGCGAGGCTTTCTTTAACTGAGCCTGCAGAGTCTGTAGCTGCAGGGCCTGCCGCTCACATCGCTCCCGCAGCTGCTGGATCTGAGCGCGATCCACCTCCTGTGCCTTTTCGGTCTGAATGGCTCCATGAACTGCTGTTGTCCGACCATGAACTGCAGATACGCAAAACAGGCAGAAGAATATAGTATGTTGATGTACTTTTCCTCAGACTTATTATAGAAATAGAAATATATAGACAAACAAAACAAACAAGTCAATTTATGTGGATGCTGCTGATGTAAAAGTGGATTATATGTGCAGTATGAAAACCCTTATCACCTGCACTGTTTGGCCTGTTTGGTCTCTGAGAAAAGCAGAAGTTGCTGATTTGTGCTGCTGTAATCTGAGCCAGCAGTACTGCTCCTGAAGGAGCCATCCTAGCATTAGAGCTACCGTGCTTTGTTGCTATGGCAACATCATGGTGCTATGGGTAAAGTCTGGGATGAAGTGCGGCGAGAGAGCAAGAGCGACACGGAATGAAAAAGTCACTGCAAATTTTAAAGATACAGTAGCAGCTGATGGTCCTGAACAAAAACCCCTTCTTTTTACCAGTTAGGAAAAAAACCAAAGAGACATCATGGTATGTTAAGCACATCATGGTACGTTAAGCACACCTTATGTGCCTATAGTTTGTGTTTAAATGTATGCGGTGTGACAGGGCTGACTCACCAGGGGATTGTGGCTTGGGAGAAACCACTGCAAGTCTTTTAGGGGAGGACTTTGGTGACAGCTCAGCCTCTGCATCCTTCTGTAAATCTCTCCTAGTCACTGTGTAACAAAAAAGGTGTTATTTTCTTTGTAATACACAGAATTAAAACATAAGACAGACATTTTTGTTGTTTGTTTTATCTCATAGGAAGTATTTGCCTAAATATTGGTTAACCTGTACTTCTGCTACACTACTTCTGTTTTTTTACTACAGACAAAACTTTGGCACAAAACAATAACATTATAAAATAACACCACTTTTTTATATTGAATAAAATATGATACACATGCGCAGACTGATCAAATGAAACCCTCAATATAAAGGGATTTTTTTTTGTAGAATATTGTTCATCCCTCCAACAGAGTTCCTGGGAAAAACAGATTTAATGCCTAGGCATGGAAACTGGTAGTAAAAACAAACAACAACTTTGTTCTGTTTTTTCCTTATAATTAATCAAATCAGTGAATAACTGAAAGCATAAAAAATGGCTGGAATAAAGACTCAGCGATCACTGTAGGACAGTGACCACTAGCTGGAGTTACTGCTTCACTTGTTGACACAGTTTCTGTTGTGGAAAGATGGGGCGACTGGTGGTTCACCCAGAAATACAAACTGTCGCCACAGGATGGCGCTGATGCTCCACATTCACTGCAAAGACGCCAACATGAGCACCACTGTGCATTAGCTAACAATAAAGACGCCCACAAGAGCAGAGGGGGAGTATAGGCTACTGTATGATACTGTATCCCTGCTGTGATGCAATGCTAGGCAACAGTTTGGAAACACAGCACATGAATAAGTAATCCTAAATACTATTTATCATTTTCTACTCATTTTAGTCCTAAATCAGAAGCTTGATAAGCAAACTGAGCTGAACAATGGACAATAAAAGCAAATGAATGAGTAAACACTCAATCGTAGTCATTATGCTCTCAACTACAATCATAATTAGCAACACTGCAAAAGAAAAATCATTGCTTGAGTACAAAAAGCACAGCTGTGTTTATTGTTTCTAACTCAACTTCTTGCCCATGTACAGGACTGTAGCTCAAATCGTCACATACAAACTGTTCTGTCTTCCTGCTTTTACTTAAAACTCCACAATAACTTTTAAAACTCAGACATTTCTCTAAGCAGCTGTGTGGGAATAGGTGGGGCTTATACTGAGGAATGAAATCAAACACACATACACAAATTGAGCACAATCGTTTGGTTCCTCTGGCTTTGTGCAAGAGTGCTGTACCTAGTGGGGAGCAGTGCCGTGGTGGCAGATTGCGCCGCTGGAGGCTGGGGGCATTAGGAGGGTGAGGGCAGCTCTGAGCAGGGGAGGCTTCTCTGGTTGGTGCTGTGGCTTTATGTTGAGGTGTGTCATCGCTGCCACTGCTGGGATCTACATCAGAAAAGAAAAACATGCTCAGGGACTGTGGCAAAAATCACACAATGTTGCTATTTATATATGTACGAAATATGTTTTTATTTAAAAGCTGCAATTTTCTCACCTCCCGAATGTGATTAAGCCTATGTAAGGCAGTCAGTGTGCTCGCTCTAGCGCTGACTCTTAATATATGGGCCATTTCCTAAGAATATCAGTGAGTGAGTCTCACCTGACCGCCACAGGATTAGTGAATTTTATTTTGTAGATTTTGTAGACAATTTCCTCATATTTAAGTAATGCATGCAAAAATTTCCCTTCATTCTATGAAAATTTCAAGCTGTTTGAAATTTGGTGCTCTTCAGGTCGCCATATTTTTCCAGCATTTTCTGAACCCTCTTACTAAAATAAACTTTAAACACTGCTACCACACAAATTCTTTTCTACTTTTTTACCTATTTTTCTCCCTATAACTTTGAGCATTACTCAGTGGGTTATATCACAGTTTTAAAAAGAAAACTCAACCCAATATAATGTCTACTATATTGTAATAAAACCAAGCAAGTCAGCATGGACAAAACAAGTTATAGCATTTAAAAGGTTGTCTTTACCTGTATTTTAATAACTTCTAGTTGTGCTAAGAATTATGTTGCATATCTAATGACGAAAAAGAAAGAAAAACATTCGATTCTGAGGAAATGGCCAAGATAGCTATCAAATATTTCACCTTGGCCAACGTAGATATTTTGACGTTGACTACAAAAACTGAATTATTCATGTTTTGCAGGTATGACATATCTTTGTGGCTAATTTATGACTGCCAGCTTTTTGTTTCACTCCATGTCTCAGTGGATTACGGTACAGACACATGTACAATTTTGGGAAATACCTGACTATGCAAACTAATAGGCATAGAGCCAGCCATGGCCTATAGTAAACGATGTTCTTGTTTCTTAACACAAAAGATTTGATTTGGTTTAGTAATACTGAGGGAATTCTCAGCGCCATTTGAAAATGAAAAACTGTGGAATGATGGCATTAAAGCTTTTAACTGTCAATTTCATGCACGTTTCAGATCATTACACTCTTTGCTAATGGAGTTTTGGTTCTTTTTTGCTTTGCTTTGTTTTTTCTGGTAAATTGCACACTCTCATCAAGATTCGCAAAAAACAGGGTGCTGTAAACATAGTAATTATTCATAAGAGCTGCTGTTATGCCTCTAGCTTTTATGGAAATGAAAGGCTGAGGAACAGTGCAGCTGAAACATCCTCCAAATAATCACAATGAAATTATGATAGTTTTTACATATTTTTGCATGCTGTATACTGTATGCATTTCTCAGATATAAACCTTTAACTTTATAATAGTCAAAAAAATTCCATCAGTGCATAAATGATGGAATTTACTTCGTCGTTATAAGTGAAGAGTCAAACCAGAGAGCTCTAATTACTAATCATAAAATATTCAGCAGCTCAGTCAATGGTAGTGCTGACACAAACTCTAACTATTGGTAATATAACACTTTTGAAGAGGAAAGGATAGCGTTGTGCCCTTGAATTAAAATACCATCACTCTGATCTAATAATGTCAAATTGTGACCCAAGGAGGCTGCAGACATTCAAAAAACGTTAAGCTGTTGTGATACATACGTGTGTGTGTGTGTGTGTGTGTGTGTGTGTGTGTGTGTGTGTATGTATGTATGTATGTATGTATGTATGTATATATATATATATATATATATATATATATATATATATATATATATATATATACATATATACATATATATACATACATATATATATATATATACATATATACATATATATATATATATATATATACATATATATATACATATATACATATATATATATATACATATATACATATATATATATATACATATATACATATATATATATATATATATACATATATATATATATATATACATATATATATATATATATATACATATATATATATATATATACATATATATATATATATATATATATATATATATATATATATATATATATAAGCACATTTTATTGATACAAAGGACAGTATAGCATAAAAACAGATTAAAGGAGAACATTAAATCACTTTTGATGTAAAAATGCCAAGGCTCTGTGCAACACATCTAGTGATGCTTTCCAAAGCAGCAGCATGAATACACCAGGGAGAGTCAGCAGATTTTTTTCCTTTCTTTTTTTTTTTCCTTTTCCCAAAGGCGACCTACTGAAATGGAGATGAAGCCAAGAAAGGGATTGGCTAAAGGAGACGGCCGAAGGCTGACTCACACTGCTAAATGCTTGTTTCTAGCATGCATGTACAATACAAATCCACCCCCTGTAGTAAGAATCCTCTGATCAGCACCAATGAGGACTCTGCTTGTGACTAACTCGCAAGCAGCGAGAATAGACAAGCTAATAACATTCAGAACAAATGTGCCTCTGGGCCATGTGGCAGTGATGAAGAACTGGTGACAGAAAAATGAGAAGAAAGGACTGCGTTACTTTACAGTCAGCATACTGTGTAATACGTTCCTTCTGATTGAACTACACCAGTGAATTAATTATTTCACCAGACCTGAGCATCATGATGACAAGGAGCTGCTTGTTCCTGCTTGTAGCTGCATTTGGGGCTTATGGTTATAGCGTGGTGCAGTCTGAGCCAACAGCCTAAAGGGAAACACTGCGGTGCAAGCAGACAGTTGTGTATGCCATCTGAGCTGCTTCCAAGTATTTTACAATCTGGCAGATACTGAATTTGTTAAAATGTACACAAATCTGCTTCAGTTTACATATCTAAAAAGATTACAGAGCCACTGGCAGTCAAGTTGGGCATCCTCATATTAATGTTGAGTAGAACTGTTGTTGTTTTCTTGAGAATCAGTGGTACTGTATACACCAACTAATTAAGAGTACTATTGCTATTTCTAAGGACAGCCAGGATTCAGCTGTCAAAGACTGGAATAAATGTAGTGATGTTTAAGCAAAGGACAACATTAACCTGTAATTATGACAATGAGCATCATTGTCATAATTACATACATAGATAAAAATGAATAAAAATTAATGACCTTACCAGAGTGCGAAATCTTATTTACTTCTGATGTCTATCAGTTTAAATTAAATTTACCAGAGAAGTTTGCAAGCTTGTCTTAAAGAGCCGCTTTCTCTGATATTCTTTATATTTTCTGTTACTGTTACTATTATTTTTACCATGACTGGTCTGTAGCTGTTGCTTTGTTTATGTGTTTCTTTTCAGTGTTTCAGGTTTCTGGGGTAGCCTTTATGAAACTGGGTGCTATTGGTTCCAGCTTCTCCAGAGGCGGTTTATATTGTAAGGTAAAGACCCTACATCAGGGGTGCCCAACTTCAGGCTTCAAGGGCCGGTGTACTGCATGCTTTAGATCTCACCCTGGGTCAGCACACCTGAATCAAATGATTAGTTCATTACTAGGCCTCTGGAGAACTTCAAGACACGTTGAAGAGGCAATTTAACAATTTAAATCAGCTGTGTTGGATTGAGGACACATCTAAAACCTGCAGGACACCGGCCCTTGAGGCCTGGAGTTGGACACCCCTGCCCTACATTATTACAAAGAAAATAAAATCATTGTATTTAAAATATAAGAATCATTACTTATCACTACTTTTAGTGAATCACTTTCAGTGGCTGCTATTGCATTATTTGCTTTGGTTTTACACCCAGACCATAACCATATATCTAAACATTTTCCAAACAATGGTCAGTTTGTGTCACGTCTCTGAATCAGCAGACAACACACATGGCCTGCTCATATTTAGCAAAACCGTTTTTGGTAATAAAACAATGTCTTGTTAACCGACACTTTCTTTCCTGACACTTTGCTGACATCTCGTTCACACACAGAGATAATTGCATTGCCAGGTGAATTTTGCTGTCATTCCTTTATGCAGATGAAGACTGGGGAATATTTCAGTGATGGTACTGAAATATGCATTGGGAATTCTGCAGTATGCAGGCTGAGCACAGGCAGCAGAGGGAGAGAGAGTAACTTTCTTCCTAAAGAAATCCTTTCTTCTCTGAGGCTCTGTGCTGCAGCGGCTTAGAAATGCAGAATTCTGACAAATGATTGAAAATGAAACAAAATGAGCAGCTGTTACTATAGTAACTGAGGATAGACCAGCCACACCTGCTGGTGAACTAATAAGGAGATGCAGATGTAGTAAAACATTGGTGTGGGGTAACCTTTTATTTAGGCAGAGTAGCAGTAAAAACAGTATTAGTCTAATTCATAAAAAAAATGAGTTGAGTGGACATAACTCACACTGAGAACCTCGGCCTGGGTCACTGTGGGTGCTTTCATTAGACTGGTTGCTGGATACAGATGAGACACTGGAGCTCCGGACAAATCCTAGAGAAGCCAGACGGGCAGCTGGAAGGGCAGAGAAGCCTGGAGGACGAAGGCCAGACTGGCCTGATTTGAGCAGGAGGCTTTTTGGGGTGGTTTCTGGACCTGCCCTCCTGGGCTCTCCTAAAGGTAGAAAAACAAGTAAAAAAACAAGAAAAAAAAACTTTAAAAACCTGATTTAGTTTATACTGAAATAAAATGAATAAATAAAAGAGGAAGATTACATATATATAGATATATAAACATTATTCAATGACTAAATTCCACATAAATAAGAAAGCAGCATATGTGCAACCAGCCAAGAGTATCATTTATAATGTAAGAAGGCAAAATTATGCAGTGCGAGCTGGTAGCATGTGCAAGTTACACTAACTTCAAATGCTTTGCACTTCAAAGAGTTGAGGTGCCAAAAGCCAAGGCTCATCCATAAGCAGGACAGGAAAAAAATTAGGTGAATCATTCAGCAAGCCCAAGAAGCTTGTTGAATAAATAACTCTACAGCTCAACATCTACGGGATGGGAGAGTGTGGAGAATACTGAAGTAGGTAGAGAGAGATGAGAGAAATCTGTTGAAATGATTTCTCAAGATTTGACCTAATCATCTAACCACACAGGGTTTTTTAACGTAAGCATACACAAATACATCTTGTGTTAAACTTTTAAACATTCCCAAAACAACCTTTGAAAATGCAGCTGTCTCTGATACTAAAAATGCAACTAACATTTCAGTTCACTTTTGAGTCAATTTGCCAAAACGTTACAATCTCACCTGCCAGATCTTGTTGGCCTGGAGTGGACACTTTGGCAGCCAGATATTGTGAGGGACCTGACCTTTGACCTGCCTGCTGAACTCTTGGCTTGGCTGCGGGCTGCCTGGTGACTGCACCTAGCCCAAGCTGAGGCCTCAGGGTTCTTGGCGAGCGGTAGACACTACCTCCTTCAGGGGAAACATGCTGCTGAAGGACATCACCAACAAAACCAGTTACTATAACATCATTCACATTCTAGACTGATGGACAGCAAGGTATCATGTGATAGGTTTGATTCATGTATTATTAAGTTAGGCACTTTGGTTTTGTGTGATAATACATCTAATCTATTACCACTCTGTTACTGTTTGTGGTGCAATGTGAGCCAGTACGTGACCAAAATAATCTAAAACACAGCATGTGCAGTGCAGCTGAAACGGACCAATCTGCATGAACAATTAAAGGGTTAAAAATGCTTTCAGGTTGAGCCACCATCATGCTAAATTGGAATACTTGTACCACACCATAAGCTGAGTTGTGTGAACATATCAAAACAAAAGTCCGCTTCTCACCTCTTGAAGATATTTCTCTGATGCCTCCTGGAAGTTGTCTGACTTTCCACTCCTTTGAGGGATACTGCTGCTTGGAGGTTTTACTCCAGTCACAGCGACACCTGGAGGATAGTATGCTGTCTTCTGCATCTCCTGTCGATATTTGTCAAATAGCAGGTTTGAGGAACAGAGCACTGGTGTGGATTTAGTTTGAGAAGCAACCTTTGGATCTTTGAGAGCTGGTGGGTTGGAGTAAGAGGGTAATCTTGATGTGTGTGTGGAGGCTTCATTTAGTGCATCGGTGAGTGGTGGTTTTGCTTGAGTATTCTTTCGAACATACGTGATGATTTTTGGCCGCACGTTTTTGGGCTTCTGAGGGGGCGAAGATCTCCTGGGTTCGGACTCCTTCTGTTGAGGCATGATAGGTTTGGGGATTCCACTGCTCAAACTCGTCTTAGCATGTGGCTTGATAGTTTGACTTATTCCTCTTTGAGAGGAGTCACTGTGCTCCAGGCTCGGTGCCCTGATGCCCTGGACCTTAGCTGGAGAACCACTAGGTCGTCTCTTAGGTGACGAAGAGGAGGTAGTTTTAGGGGATGTAGGAGTTGCTGGTCGACTGGGGCTTCCCCATGGCTTCCTCCTTTCCAGACTTGAAGAGCTGGGAGTGGTGGTGTTCTCAAAGGAGCCCTGCTTTTTTAAGGTGTTATCAAAAGAGAGCTGCTTCTTTAAAGCATTCTCAAATGAAGGCTGCTTTTTCAGACTCTTATCAAAAGAGCTTTGTTTCTTCAGTGTGTTATCAAATGAGTCTTGTTTCTTTATGGCTTTAGGTTCAACACATGACTGAGTCCCCTTTGTACCTGTTCTGAGAGCCCTGTAGTTCACATCAGGGGTTTCATCCGCTTGTGTGCTTTTATCTATTTTAGCGTTGCTTTCTTTTTGACATTTTGTCGGAGAGGTTAAAGCCTTGTGCTCAGTACAATTTACCTCCAAAACACTACCCTTTGCTTTATTTCTATGGTTATTATTTGTCCCGGGTTTGCCACTGACATCATGTGCCTGTGATACAGCATCATCTGACTGAACTGCTGAATTCAAATTCATATCTACATCTTTCTGGGTTGTTGTGCTTTTTCTAGCAAAAATTGAAGAATCATCAACTATTTGAGAGGCCTTGCCTCTCTCAGAGATAGTGGTGCAAATCTGGGAAGTTAGGTCCTCTGAGATGGTTGAATGAGGACCAGAGGCAATATGCCAGGAGTCTGTCATCTGGTTCTTGCCAACAGTGTCCATGGCAGTGGCCATGCTTGAAATGGTGGACAGACAGGATACAAAGACATCAGTTTCAGAGCTTAAGTCAGTCTTGGAAGCTTCTCTGCTCTCAGAGACATGAGAGCCATTGGATTCTTGCTCACTGGCACCGTTCAGAATTGACTTCCTTTCTTCCCTGCCCTTATAATCTATCGCCTCTTCTGCTGTGGATTTTCTGCATGATGACGGCTGTTCTTGAAGCTCCTTCCGCTCTGCAAGCCCAACAAAGTCCTCTTCCTCCTCAACAAGATAAGCCTCCAACTCCTGACACTCTAACATCTCAAATTCAGCCAGCTCAGGGTCATCACACTGAGAGTCTGTGCCCCAGATGATGACTTTGTCTTGCTCTGCTGTTTCAGTTATCAATCCTGACAGACAGCCAGTATCCCCAGTTCTCCCACCATCTTCTGTCCGAATGTCATTGGCATTGGCGTCGCCATCAGCCAGCATGCCACCCTGCTGGTTGTTATTCCTTAACTCCCCCACACCAAAGGGCTCTTCTCGCTCACACATTATGAAATCAGCTCTGAGTTTGTGGCAGCCTCAAGAGCACTTAAAATAAATCATCATCATCGTCAAGCATCAAAAAGTCTGTCTGCCCATCAAGCTGTCCTACTGGCAGAGCAGGAGCCTATTTTCAGTATGTCAGAAATATGAATGTTGAATGTCATGTCTAATTTGGAGCATGGGTCTTCATAACATCTGAGGTCCTTATCCTGCATAAAAACAGCAGATCACAAGTAAAGAAAATATATTGAAGATGACTTAAAAACAATATTCAACAGGTATATTTAAAAAAACTGTGCCATCTTATAATAATTTAAATCTTTCAGTCTGTTTCATCATAAAACCATGAAATAAAGTGAGTTTTTTTGTGGGGGCAGTGAAAGATGTGTAGATGCGCCGAAGGCAATGTAGGCTAGACCAGCAGGAGAAATCACAGTTAACCTCTTACAAACACAGCAACGAGTGATTTAGCCAGCATAAACAATATTAATGTATAATTTTTTTCTGGCCTCTTTTTTCTTTTTTTACACTTCTTTGTAGCTCAAAAAACCTTAATGGGTGTTTCTGTATATGAAACAGCTGAGGTCATATGATAACTTATTGGTTACTGTAGTGGCGAATTTCTGTCCCAAGCTTCGAAAAAATTATTCTTCCACTTCTTAATGTGAGCTGTTCAGATTTATTTCTGACTCGTACATACAAATGTTTCTCTATAGATTGGCTCTAACAGTTACAGCTTTTGTAAGAAAATCCTCAGGCCCAGTGTGGGATAAACTCAGGCCTGTTGGGCTCCCAGGATTGCAAAAACCTACAGTGGTGAAAACCATGAATCTTTTCTGCATTTATTCCTAAATGTTAAACATGCCAAACATCTTGTTTATTTTGTTTCTGACTGAAATGTTGTCAAGGGCCCAGAATTTTTTGCAGCACTCCTGTGAAGAGCAGTATTCACAAATCTGACTCTTAAAAAAATGACATTAGTGAATTAGCTGGCAACCGGTCTCTCTCTAGCTTTAGGAATGTGAGTGAATTCAGCAGACAAGATATTATGATTCCCTGATCTAACTAGAGACTGCTAAGTTTAAAATACAATTAGGGACAAGGGAAAAAAGGAATGACTATCTTCCAGTCACAGTGAACTATCCGGGGGGAAAAATAACAACCAGACAAGCTTAAGTACACTGACAAAAAAAGCTAATTCTGCCTTTGGAGGGAAAATACAATGACACTGTCTCTTGTTTATGGACACTATCATTATTGTTCTGTCTTTATGACAGTCAGATGCAAACCAGCATGACAGTGACGGTGTTACATTTGACCTTCATAATGGAATTGTTTTCTTATATTTTATATTTCTGATTATCCATGTGCCTTGAGTTACTGAGATTGTCTTTTGTGAATACTTTTGAGATACTTGCATTAAAAAATACACATTATTTCTGTTATCCCTTTTCTGCACCATCTATTGCTTGCAACAACAAAAAAACAAAAACAAAAAACATCCAAGAACCTCTTTTTTGTCCAATCAGCTGAGTGACTGTGGACTTTTAACCTCCACAACTTTTACAGTGTTTATGATGGGCCACCTCTAAACTGCCAAGTACTACTGAGGCTTTTACAAGTTCTCATGACCCAACTGTCTGCTTCTGCACTTCTAAAATCATTTAATAGGCTGCTTGATGTATGATTTTATTTAAGGCTGACAAAAATAGACAAATAAATAAATACAATATTTCAGCCTTCATGATATTTAACCCTTTCCTTCATTAAGGGAGATCTATATGTAAACTTTGTATTTCGAAGAGCTTTAAACTGTCAACATGAATTTTAAGTTTGTTGATATGTTACCAAAATCTGGAAGTTCTGCAAAATCTGCTTCCCTCATCTCCCATCATTCAGCTGGCTGCCCTGCCACCTGCATGCTCAGATTAAGAGCTATGCCACTTCCTTTAATTGCCCTGCAATTTTAGTCAGCCAGCAGGTACCATAATTGCTCAGAGAGTTTCTACTAATCCAATATGAGAAATGTGAATGAAATGTCCTGTGTGGACCCTTTGGAAAGGACAGAGAGCACTGACAGGCCCTTTGATCTTAAGCAGCAACTCTTTTTTTGCAGAGAAATTGCACATGCTGTTATCACCTCATCATGCCTTTCCCATTATCAAGTTGTGGTTGACAACTTCCTCTAGCACAAAAAATTAAATTCTAAGAAAATTTCCAATTAAACTAAAGAAAAAAAAACCTACTAGGAAGAAAACTGACTGCCTGCTGCTCCATCTCAGGCATTTGCTCTGCATTTGTGTCCTAATAAATTCACTTACGCAGCAGGAAATAGCATGTCATTTCCCTTCTAAGAAAACAAAACTGTGCTGTTGCCTGTTATTAGAGTTTGATGTATGCTTAGAACAAGTCAACTTTTGTAAACTTGACAAGAAAAGCAGAGAGGGTCTACAGACAGAAGTGCCCGTTTGCAACATAAGCTAAAACATCGCACTAAATGATGCCTCTGCACAACAGAGACAGCACACCTGCATCTACTGCAGTGCTTACTGTTAAACCACACTGAGACACAAAATCTCTCAGTGCAGGCAGACAAAACACTGGTGCTACTAACAAATGTTTTTCCTTTTCGAATATTTCCAGACAAGTGCTATAAAATATTGTTTTTAAGAGAAAGGCTCAACCTGCTAACACAACTGTTTCTGCTGCAGCCATCATCCTTAAATTGATTTCCAGCTCTAAATCGGTTAAGTGCAGACCTCAGCATGGACACTATGGTACAGTTATCTGCACAGCAGTGACATGATGGATATGGTGCATTTGTTGAGTTTTATATAACTGCATTTGTTAATATTTGATCTAGAAAGTAGTGAAATATCATAGATCAAAGTTATGTTGGGAGTGATAACTTGTGTAAATGGAAATTTTAGGTGTAAAGAATCATAAATGGCATTTATAAAAAGAAGGGAGAAATGGGCCTTCATCCTCTAGCCAGACCTGGGAGTGGAGTTTAACAGCCCACAAAAAACACATTTAAGTGTTACCCAGTGGACCACTACCAGGTATGGGTTTGGGGTCAACTGCACATTACCTTTACCTGCTACCGAGCTTAGAGACCCGTTTCTGGATTCTGCTTGGGGAACAGGACAGTCACCTGGCTAGGGACATTAAATCTGGGTAGGCCGTGTTCAAGGCCTTGCAGTTAAAGGTTCAACAACCTAAGAACTTGCTGTTAAGATATAAGTACAAAAGGAGGGCATCATGTGGAAGAAGGAGGCCTTTCAGGATTACCTGATCCAGGGGTGCATTAAAAACAGACAGATATTGGGAGAGGAGACCGGCTGTTGCTTTGGCATTTGCTAAAGCAAAAACTTTAGGAGAAGTTCAGGAAGGCTACAGAGTTAGACTTTCAATTCTTCGTTTTACGTCAAGTTTACACATGTTTGTATAGAATTATAGAGTTAGAGAAGGTATTCAAATGTGTTTGGAGAACCCTGTTGTCTTTTGCAGCAGTGCAGACTATAAGGTTTGTATCTATGAGCCATCCAATTCTTTTATAAGTAAAGCAATAGCTGTGACTGTAATCAAAACACAAGGCCCAACATCGTTTTAGCAAGGGTTAGACGCTGTCAAGTTTGCTTCTTGTCTTCATTCCTGTTTTTGATATTTATGGACCAGCACTGAAAATGCAGCCAGTGTGAGGAGGGAGTTGGGAATGGGAACAACAGTAATGTGTCAGTAAGTATTTCAGGATGTTGTTAACAAGTGATGGCAAACTGGAGCTGGAAATGGACAAACTGATTGGTGAGGCTTATGCACGATCCCCCAGAAAGAAAAGGAAATGGAGAGACAAGTGTGTGCTGCAACTGTGACCTGACTTTGGTAAGTGAAAGTAAAAGGAATGGTTGGATTTACAAGAAACACCAGAATCCTTTAGAGCTCAAGTTTGCTTTGTTCAGGTCATTTGAAAATGATTAGATCCAGTTACAAGAGATGTACTGTAAAATCTTCTGATTTCATACATGAACTAACTTTCTTCTTTATGTCTCTCATTCAGCTTCATTCTATTCACAAGTTTTCTGGGTTTGAAGGACATTTGCCACTTCCTTCCTGTTCCGTTTCCTGGTATCACTTATAGTACTATTCAACACTCGGGCAGTCAGTCAGACATCATAACAGTACAAGAGAGAACAGGGAAATTTATAGTTGTAGCACTAAAATGCTTCCCCCATCTCCCATCATTCAGCTGGCTGCCCTGCCACCTGCCTGCTCATATTCAGGCAACACCTTTGCCAAGGCCACTGAGAAAATCTGTGCATCCAAGCCTCGCAGGAGTACTTATGTGAAGATGTGCCCGCACAGCTTGTTTTGCTCTGTGAAATAGAAGCTGTGTCAGCTTCTGTTTTGTGTCAGCTGTCTAATGCAGCTGCTTGCCGGTCCTCACAGATGTGGGCCTTCATTTGTTTACCAAGCCTCACTTGATGCTTAATCTAGATCCCTCATGAAAAATTGAAGATGAGTGAAAATGGAGGCAGCAGTCTCCCTCTCAATTTAATGCTTCAGTGCCCCTGACTTCTTTGTGCAACCACCTAAAGCTCACATAAGATTTGCTTTTTCACACACATGGCAAAGGTTTGCCTTGAAAAACTACAAATGAATGCTTCACAGGCAGCAAAAACCCACAAAATTCTATCATTTGGAAGCAAATTCAAATGCTTCTTACATAAATGAACAAATATGTAGTAACAGCACCTTTTGTGTTCAGTTTATAGAATCTCCAGGCTTCCGGTAAGACGATCGAGGCCTTACTGGCTGTGCATGCTGCCCACTGGCCCTCAGCATTTTATGGTCACATCTTACATAATCCAGTACAACTCAGGCCTTTTCAATAAATGTCACCACTCAAGCCACACCAACAGAAATCTGTCACTTCACTACTAATGCACATTCATGCTGCTCTGAGTACCTTGTTCCTCACACTAGGAAACTATTTTTGTTCAAAGGGAAAAATACAGAAAGAGGAAGGACCGGCTTTGCTGATTTTAGAAAAGACAAAAAACATAGGATGTGGTTGACACAATAAATAAAACATGGTGTGACTCCACATACACATTTTGAGGTGAGAGCAATTGTACTGAGGTTACCTTTTCAAAGCTTGGTATGCAAACGCTATATTAGAATCTGCACTCCTGGAAACGATTAGGAAATGACTTGAAAACAACCTTATTAGAAACACAACAGGATCATCCGCAGTCTCGAGTAGATGCAGCAGGGTCAATAAATGCAGTTATCACTGCCGCTGTTCGGAGATTGAGAGGGAGACAGCAAACGCCTTCTGTTCCCCTTGTGAAATGAAATTTCTTACCGGTTTAATTCAGGTGAATCTGGAGAAGAGCCCGTCAGCGAAGAGCTGATGAAGAATGATTGAGACATCCAGTTTAAGCCGAGATGAAGAGGGTACAGTCTGCATCATCGCTGGAAAACAGGGAGGAGAGGAGACGAGAGGAGATTGAACAAAATGGACTCGGGTCGCCCCCTGCAGGTGAAGACAGGACATTTCTTCCCCACTACAGAGCGACACGCAGTACATGCGTGAATGAGAGCGGGGCAGATGGGAAGGTGAAGATGTAAGGAGTAAAGGAAGTGGAGATGGAGGAGTTTAAAAAGCTGGGGTCAATGATCCAAAGCAACAGTGAGTGCACATGAGAAGAGGAACAAGTGAGTGCAGGATACGATCACAGGATATCTGCACGAGTGAAAGGGAAGGTTTACAAGGTGCTGAGTCCTGCCGTGATCTTTGGTTTGGAGAAAGTGGCACTGACACAAAGACGGGGTGGAGACGGAGGTGGCAGATTTTCACTGAGAGTGACCACGAGGTGCAATTTCAGAAATTAATATGTCAGAGGGACCGCTCAGGTCGAGCAGTTTGGAGACAAAGTTAGAAGGCAAAATGGTTCGGCATGTGCAGGAGAGAGAGTGGATCAACTGAAAGGATGTTGACATGGAGCTGCCACATGAAAAGGAGGAGGACATTGCAAAGGGTTCATGACAGAGGAAGGTGGAGACAGGGCGGCAGATGTGTGGAGGCCTCTAAAGAGAGCAGCTCAAAGAATAGAGAAAGAGCAACACAGACTAATATAGTGCTTAACAGATTTATTAGACCGTCTGGCTAAATGGTTATTAGGCGAACCATACAAACAAATTAAAATGAGTGTAATCGGTCCTCAATCAAAAAAAAAAAAATCATGTGCTTTATTTATTGTTTTTGTAAAACAGTCGATTAAAAAAAAAGATAACAGTAATTATATTCAAACATTAAAAAGATCATTTTGATTACACAGCTTACTCATATTACTGGATTAAACATTACAGAAACGTACAGTTAATTTAAGGTAACTATAGCATTTTACATTTGGCAGTAGTCTTATGAATTAATTACAGTGTTAAACACTAAAAACAGTTTGTCTGCAGAATAAACTGAAGGAATTTAGATTTTTCTTTGGCTCCAATCTTTCTGATTACTGTACTTGAAGTAGTAAAGGTAACAGTAGAAGAAACTACACTAATGAATTAATGTCGATTCTCTAAACCATCTATACAGCGGGAGGTGGTTATGTGAAATAAATCAAAGTCAGCTTTAGCTTTCAGGATTATTTATTTACATCGAGAACTATACAAACCATAACCAATATGACAACAACATATAGTGAACAGTGTGCCTTCCCCCCCACAGTACACTGAACATTATCACATATCAACACTATAAAATGCATTTATGCAGCATGCAAAGCACGGATGAAGCATGATGTGACCTTTTGACATGTAACCACAGCAAGTACAGCACTCCCATAAACATTGCATACAGTCAGTAACTCAAGTATCATCAAAAAATTATTTACAAAGGCAGCGTTAAAATGTTTTCTACATTTTAAAATTAATGCATCGTTTCAAAATAACATGTGCTGATATCTTACTGATTTAGAAACAGCCAGGTAAACAATGCCTGGTTACATTCTGGAGCGCAAAACTTTTATTTACAAGGTAAGTGTTTAAAAATTGTTATACCACTCCAGCAAAAATAATCTTTTTTTTTTTTAATTCATATTTTTATTAAGGTTTCAAAAGCAGGCATTCACAGTATGTACATCATGTAAGCATTCTTCATACTTAGGTTATCTGCCTTAAATACTGAAATAGTATTTTAATTTACATCCAAGTCATAAGGGAAGAATACTTACAACGATAGAAGTAATTGAAACCATCACATAATCCGAAAATCAAAAAACAAAAAACAAAACTAACAAACCTAAGAAAAGAGAAAAAAAACAAAAAAAAACCAAAACAAAAAAAAGAAACAAAAAACAACAAAAAAAACACGGATGTGTTGGTATGGGGTGATCCTATAAATATATATACATACATCATAATTATTGGTTTGTAATAGTAAAATCTGGCCTATGAGGCGTGATATATTTAACCCAGTTTTCCCAATATGATGTAAATTTCTCCAGCTTGTGGTTAACAGAAGCTGTTATCTTTTCCATGTTATAAATTTCCATTGTGATTTCCATCCATGTACTTATGTTTGGGCTCTCTGGGGATAACCATTTTCTGGTGATATTCTTTTTACAGGCCACCAATAAAATATTTATTAAATGTTTATCATATTTAGGCCATTCCTGAGGTATATATCCAAAGAACATAGTCTTACTCTCGAGAGATATTTCACGTTTAAAGATATCCTGTAAGGCATTATGTATTTCTCTCCAATAATCCCTCAAGATTGAGCAGTCCCAGAAAATATGGTAATGATTTGCACTTTGATTTCCACAGTTCCTCCAACAAGCAGGGGGGTTATCATCATAATGAGACTTCTGAGAAGGTGTTATAAAGTATCTAATTAGGCACTTCCAGCCAAATTCCCTCCACTTTTGTGAGCTGGTACACATCCACTGATATCTCCATATTGCCAGCAAAAATAATCTATAGGAACTATTAAAAAACTATTAAAACTATTAAAAAACTACAGAAATTATTCTGACGCATGATCAAGTTAAATCCAATGGATTTTGGCTTCAGGTTTCATTAATAGATTCCCTCAAAAGGACCATAAGCTGAAATAAATTGTCTCACAGTGTCATTGCCATCACCCATTTACTGCTGAATATATATTAGCGTTTAAAAACGGACTGAGTGAAGAGATTTTTCACGTAGTTGCATTTCCAGACCTTTGCTGACATACAAACTTTGCTGTACTTCAGTTTTAGCTGCATCAAAGATCTGCACACACACACGCATACATACACTCTACTGCTTGACCTACACCATTTTTGTGTTTCTAAACATACAGTGTAGGTTTTGGCATTTCAAAATAAAAGTGAACTAAAGAAGTGTTATATCACCATGTAAACTACAGGTGTGCAATAATCACAAACTGATTGTATTTCAGGCATGTGTGAATTAAAAAGTTAAAAGGATCCACTTGGGTTTCATGTAGTTATAAATATATGATTTTTTTTCCAATCTTCGTTTAAACATTTTGTTTTATATATAAAGTATCACACAAAGGCAAATCGTGATAGAGGAATATCCTATCTTTAAAAATTGGGGAATAGGCACTTTAACCTACTAGGACCTGGCGTCCACATATTTGGACATCACATTTTGGGTTATTTAGACCAAAATACTCAATTTTGCTTTACAAGGGCCTGATAACCACTTACGAGGACATTATACTGCTACTGTTCTATTGAAATTTTAAACAAATATCCTCATTTGTGGCTCTCATTTTTCTTAGAAATGAAAATTTGGTAAAAAAAAAATAAAAATCTGGCAATTCTTTGTTTTTACATTCATCGGGCCCCAATATGCCCAAATATCAAAGATAAATTAAAAATGCATGCTGTGGAAGAATTCGGGTCTTAAAAGGTTAAAATATAAACTAGATTAAAATAAGCAGCTTTTTTTCTTTGAGTAAAAAGTACAAATTCCCACAGATAGCATTGGTACTCTGGTAAGATTAGCAGTTGGTACCATCAATCAGAAAGACCTGCAAACACATGGATGCACTGAAAATGCTACTTTTAGCACCATGTTGACTTTATATGAGCTATACATTCAATGTACAAGACATCCAAAGACCTGTGACTTGTATTTTTTCAGTAATAGAAACACTGGTTAAACCCCCAAAACTGCATCTTAAGGGTAAATTTACAACTAAGGGATTTCTCAGCTAACAACTTTCTCACAAAAGGCACTGATGGTACATTAAAATTCTCACCCTCGTCCAAGTCTCTTAGACGGTGTTTGTATTTTTTGTACACGGTCAACATATACAAATGTCGAGCACTTTGAAGCTAGGTGAGCAGTAACACATTCTGAACTTTATATGTGACATCATTCATGGAAAATCTGATGTGCGGTCATTCTAATGTACTGTTAAAAACCCAAAATGAAGTTTATGAAGATCCATTTATGGTTGGATAATATTTTTGTAAAAACAAAAGCATTTTGAATCGATGGATTCCGTTATGTTTAGTAAAACTGACCATTTCAAAGCACAATAAAAAAAAAAAAAAAATATGACTATAATCTTCTTTTCACATAATTTCATACTGCTTCAATTAAAAATACTTGGCTAATTAGCCATTAAATCTTATTAGGCTTTTTATAATCATCATGTAGTCAACATTTTTGGCTAGTAGTACAATTGGCTGTCTCCATGTGTCTCCTGAACTTGCAGATAGTCTTTCAGAAAACTTAATAGCTATTTCACAGCACAGATGTTACATTCTTTTTGGGAAAAAAGGGGTAAAGGATATACTGTACCAGCTCCTGGTCTATGGACTCTTTCTTCTTACTGGCTCCTCGTGTTTTCATCTTTCTTGTCGTTGGCTGACGACTGAGCACTTGCATGGTCTGCAGGGACTCAAGGTCTTTGGCCATTTTGGATTTTTAAGCTCATTGTCATGACTGCATGATAATACGTTATGTTTAGGTTAGATTTTATGTTAGCTCAATTTAATTGATAATCTTGTGTTGATAGGTCCTTTGTGACATTGTTCTGTGCCCACCTCGACATAGAAAACATGTAGAGGACAGCTGCAAATGCAATTTTAACATTTTTTCCCCGTTTTTCTTTGAGTTGTTAGCGAATTGTAGGTTTGTAACTTTTCATTTGTCTAAGTTAGTTAGTTGATTGGCGTTTTCACAATAGGTAAGGGCTGTTTTGTTTGTTATGTTGTCCTTACCGCTCCGTGAAACATACTTGCACCTTCTTTCCTGTACCCCTATTTAAATAAACGTTTTAAAAAACCCTCCTATCTCCTCAGAAACCATCTTCATCTTCTCGGGTAGAGTTTTGTGTATTGTGTAAGAAGGCTTCCTTCTCTGTTTGTATGGCCTCTTCCTTTATTATGCAGCTATCTTCGTAATTGTCACACTTGGCTAACGCCTCCTCTGCACTGTTGCGTATACCATAGCCAAAGTAGATGGCAAAACCTACAATTCACATAGAAACATGAATTAATGGACAATAATAATAACAAGTTTAAAAAAATAAAATTACAGCAGAGACGTTAATTGTTACTGCTGGTCTAAAGTACCTATGGTCATCCAGATGGCAAAACGCAACCACGTTCCTTTGTCGAGCTGCATCATCAGGTACACGTTCACAAACATGCTAATGATCGGCACCAGTGGCACCAATGGGACCTGTGGATAGAGTATTTATTGGGTATAAGACTGGCTAAAACTTTGCATTTAAAACAAATTTTACAATCTGCAAAGCAATCTTAGACGTACGGGCAATGTAGGAAAATCCCTGACAAAATTAAGTGTTATTTTTTTAACGCTCGATTGAAAAATTGTGCAGCACTTTTAATTCAAAACTCTCATAATTTTTTTCCTGAGTGAGAAATTAAGACTTATTGTGGAATTACCCAATAAGCCCTAAATGCTTTTTTCTCAATATCTGCTTACAATAAAATCTAAACTGGCATTTTCTGTCTCTAGAATCACATCACATAGTACATTAGTATATTATATCTCATATTTAACTCTTTATTTTACATGGAGGAAGTTACTTTGAAAGAGGATCTGGGTGTTATTGATTATTAATTTCTAAAGGTGACAAGCTTACACTGCTATGTGGGTATGAGATAGCATGAGAAAAGCCTTTAGCAAAAGGACACACACTCACTTTGAAGGCAAGGTTGGTTTTGCTCTGTGGCTGTCTCCATATAATAATGATTAGAACCAGGCAGATAGCCACTATAACACAGAGGGCAGTCAGAGACCAGCGTGCATACCCTCCCTGAGAAGCTACAACACTGAAGACACACACCAAAACACCTGGTGGGGAAAAAAACAAAATTAACAAGCGATGACACCAGATGATGTGCTGGATCAGTAATCACATGAATAGTTCTGGGACTTTCATCCAGTTTCTCACCAAGTATACTGGTGCAGATGTTGACGATGAGTCCAGAGAGAGATGACGGCTCAGTGTTCGGAGGGTTAATAAGTTTTTTGAAAGTAAAGTGATCATCAGGTTGCGATAAAATATCAACACTCCCATCCCTATATGTAATTTCAGACTCATCCTGAGTATTGGCCATCTCATAGGCTGCACTGGGCTGTAAAGGCTGGTACCTTCACAAGACAAAAAAAGAAAATTACAAAAATGAAAGTGTAAGACTCCCTATCCCACTGTTCCCACAACTCAAACGTCTGCATACAACAGAGCTATAATTAGTAGCACATTTAAAAATCCATTATGCTAAGATAAGACACCATTCTGATGCGCCAACAGCTGGTTTTCCTGCTTTTCTCTACTCTCTACATCAAAGCAGAGCAGAAAAGCAGTATTAAAGACACACAAATCTGCTCAGACTGCACTGTGCCATCTAGCTGATGGTTTCACCTTTCACCTCTGAAACTAACACGCAAGCACAACTGGCCGGGTCACAAAAACACTGAACAGAGAGGCTCATGTTGCAACACACAATAAAATCTCATCATTAAATATTATTAAATCATTATTATAACCTAACAGCTATCAAATCAATGACATACAAATAATGTGCATTCTTTTTCTTATTATTCCCACTGACACGATTTAGAAAAGGTGGAGGTCAGTCGTTTTAGTACAGTACTGTAGGAATTCCCGAGTAATTATCTGAGTAATTAAAATTACACGACTCTAATAAAAAAATAAAAAAATACAATAAAATTAATAAAAATAAGGGACCACTTGATCATCACGGTAAAATTCATAATGTAACAGCTCTAAAACTGTAGTTTTTTCTTTTTGTTTGTGCTCCTGAGCTCCTCCTATTCCTGTGTCTCTCAGCATAGTTAAGTATGTGGAAGAGATACCAGGAGACGGTCTGCTACACAAGAAGAGCACGACCAGGCTGTCGCTCTTTGTGTTAGGAAGAACAGCAGGAGCCCTGCCAGAGCTCAGGCCCCCAGAGGCTACTTCCATACGTGCTTCCTACCGAGCTTTTAGAGACTCTGAGACAGTGGGAGGAGGTCGTGTCATCCTGTATTCATACGAGCACGATACTAGTGTGTGAGCACAGGCCCCACTAGAAGATGCCCTAACCTCATTCCACCTTCATGAACTCTTTCTGACATAAAAACCAGTAAAACTAGACTACAATCAATCAATCATGAGTGATAACGACACAGCAATACTCTATAATAAACATGTGCAAAACCGTTCCCTTTTTGGGGGGTGTCTTCGTTTTTCCCTTTCCATTGCTCGTCCCTTCACTTATATTTGCACCGAAGCAGGAGAAATGGATTCACAGTGGTTCACGCTTCATAACCAGAGTGTTTAAATATGCCTGAGTTAAACTGCCTTTGTGATGATTAAGTGGTCTCTTAATGTTTTTATTTTCATTATGTCCATTTCTACATTTATCCTCGCCAGACATCATAGACTAGTCTGTTGATATCATTGTGGGAAATCAGGTCAGACCAGAGTGTCCAGTATGCAGTATTAAAATTGAAAATAAAACACTTAAGGCCTACTAAATAAGTGATGAGGGCTACCTGAGGACCAGCACACAAGCTGCCACCAGAGTGTAGGCCAGCAAAGTCCCAATGGACATGAGGTCAACCAGGTCCTTCAAGTCAAACAGGAATGCCATCACCGCTGCAGGAGACACAGGTGAACCATATGAAGGTTACAAAAGCCATAAAGAACATTAATTGCATGAAAGCAATGCAGACATTGTATTTTTTCAGCTTAATTATTTAGAAGCTTGAACGACTTGCCACCATCCTCCTTCCATAAGGGGGCACTGTTGCCTTTGGCTTCATCTCAGCTACCTACCAGATAAAAGCCCTGCCACAAAGGTGGAGATGATAGGAGTCTTCCTCGCGCTGACACGCGCCAGAAACGAGAAGAGCAGACCATCACGGGCCATAGCAAAGATAATGCGTGGGAGTGGAAACATGGAGCCAAGGAGACTAAGCCAAGGATAAAAGGAAGGAGGAGGAGGAGGCACAGATTTATAACTTGAAAGAATGTGTGTGCAGTGTGGTGTCACACAAGTCCACCATCATTTTTCAGCCCAACACCCTGACAGCAAGTTGCTGTGGTCATGCATTGTACTGGTAAATTTACAAACTTGATTAAAGTTGAGTTAGTGTGTTTAAGGCCATGTGTACCAAGAGTCGCCTAGGATCAGAACAAAGTAACCCCAGCCAGTTTAGTTTAGTTTGTGACCTCACCTGCCGCAAGACCTGATGTTATTGTTGCTATTAGAGGGGTTTTGGTTCGTGTGCTGACTTTAGCCAAGCATTTGAAGAGCAGGCCATCTTCTGCCATGGCCCAGATCACTCTGGGCATTGGGAACATGGAGCCTAGTAAACTAGTACACAGGAGAAAAAGAAAAGCATGCCATGCGAGTCAATCCACACAAAATGTATAACAAGTTTCAAAAGATTAAAACAAAAAAAGTGAGTGGATCTAATGTAAATGCATTCAAACTGTAGGTCTACGTGATTGCTGAGCCAGCTGAGAGATTTACTCGCATTCTCATTCAGTTTCAGTGATGTGGAGTGTGACGTTCGGTCATTGTTGTTAATGCAGTTCATCCCACAGGTGTCATTGGCACTGAACTTCAGGCTCCCTACACTTTTATATCAGGCCTTTCATTTCAGTGTCAAGTTTAGCAAATTAGCAAACATGCTGCTCTTTAATAATAGCCAAACTACTACCTAAGAACGAGCGTGCCAATTAGGATAAAGACAGTTAGTAAATGTTTTTTTTAATCCATGAAACAATATATAATTAAGACATAAGCAAAAATCCACAATACATCATAATATTTCTAGGAAATTATTCTTGAGATTAAAATTTTCTCCCAAAGTATTTGAAGCTGAATTACAGTCACCCTGTGGAGTTACCTGCTATTAGCTTGATGTAATAATATTTTATTGTGTGGGACTTTGCTTCAACACAGATGCACTACTCAGTTAATCGGCAGGTGGCACAGCTTATCAAAAATACAGCCCAACCACGTCCCACTGCAGGCTTGTTTTAACACGTATATGCTTTGTGCTTTTAATATTTTACAAGCAAATATAATTGTAAGACATCAAGAATAAACACAATGAATTTTAGTGAGTAAAACTACGTATACAATATATTTCTGTTACAGGAAAACACCACAGGGCATCTTTCAATAAATCAAATATTACTTGTGCAAATGCATTTCATTAACATCAATATTCATTCTGCAACTCGGTCCATAAGATAATACCTTTGATGGTTTCTGCCACTTATTCTCATATTCAATCTCAGATCTAGTTAATCTTAGACTAAGCAAAAAAGACAATAATAAAATTATAGAAAGTGTAAAAGACATGAATTATTCATTCCTAAAAAACAAAAAAAGCGTGCTAAATAATTACAAGTCCTCCATGAATGCTCATGCTGAGAGGCAGCAGGAAACACACTTACCTAGTCGACAGTGCACATAAAGAGCCAATGGCCACTGCGTAAGTGGCTCCCTCCCAGCCCACATACTTAAAAGCCACAGGAAGAGGGCTGCTCTTGTCCAGCAAGTAGTAAGGCATCATCACAGTGAGGGCTGCAGATACACCAAAGTATGCCACAAAGCAAATGAGGAGAGAGGCCACAATGCCAACAGGAATGGCCCTCTGTGGATTCTTTACTTCTTCTCCTGGGGAGGGAACATGATCCAGCATGTTAAGAGAACATAGCTCCTTTATGAGTCACCAATTTAATATATTCTCCCTCACCTGTAGTGGCAATGCAGTCAAACCCTATGAAGGCATAAAAACAGGTTGCTGCACCAGAAAGGACTCCAGTCCAACCGAAGGGCATGAAACCACCAGCACCAAGAACATCCTCATTTGGAATGAAATCGGACACACTAGAAATAACAGACAGAAAATATTTACTCATTTAATAAAAACCTCTGATGTATCATTAGGGATATAGACATTTGAGAATAAGATATTTATTAAACGCACTTAGAAGTAGAGTTTCTGGTGGCATTAAGGATCTTTTCAGGGTTCAGGTTCCAGTTTTCTTTGTTTCCTTTAACTAAGCCAGAGATGACTACAAACACCAGCACCAGTACATTGATGCAGGTAAACACTTTGTTTACCATGGCTGACTCTTTTACACCAAATACAAGCAGCCCTGCAAGCAGTAAAAACATGAACGATTAAAGAACATAATCTGAAGCAATAGACAAAACAAGCGAGAGATGCATCCATTTCTGACCTGTCAGAACGATTATGATTACGACAGCAAATATGTCTGGATATTCTGCCAAGACTCCCGGGGCGTTCATGGTCATGTATTGTCTGCAAATCAGCTCAATCTTCCTTCCAATAAGCTCATCAAAGGTTGCGCTCCATGCCCGGGCCACGCTCGAAGTTCCTGTGCAAACAGTATGTATGTAAACTTAACAAGAATCAAGAGTAGCAGGGAACTCCCTCTTTATTTAAAGCGTCTCACCAATGACATAAGCGAGAATGAGGTTCCAGCCGGTGATAAATGCCCATACTTCTCCAACCGTAACATAGCTGTAGAGGTAAGCCGAGCCAGTTTTGGGAACACGCGCTCCAAACTCGGCGTAGCACAGACCAGCCAAGACTGAAGCCATGGCAGCGATGAGGAAGGAGATGACAATGGCGGGTCCTGAATTTTCTCGGGCTACGGCACCAGCGAGCACGTAGACGCCAGCACCGAGTGTGCTGCCGACGCCCAGGGCCACAAGGTCAAACGTGTTAAGACATCGAGCCAAGCGGGACTCCTCTATGCTACTGTCCACAACCTTCACTCTCAGAAGTTTCTTCCCAATGCCTTTCAGTGAAGACAGAATCATCTTGGTTTACAGTTTGGAGAATTTCGTCAATAGACTCCTGTTGATAAAGCAGAACAGAAATAATGACAAAATAAGAAAAGAGACTACGCAACTGTCAATAAGCAAATGAAGACGATCTAAATTCAAAAAACATTTGGTTTAAATGTAACACGTATAACATGTATGTTTACAACACAAGAAACTATAAAGTTATTAGTCTGAAAAGAAAAAAAACCTATCCCATAATTCTTGCCATTAATGTAGGACTACAGTTATCAGTATTGTCATCCATTAGTTAATTGGATAACAAATACTTTTGCTTATTAATGAACAAAAATAGATACAAAAAGACAAAAAAATAAAATAAAAACAGGTCTTTTAAATTGTAGGAATTTTAGTAATTGTAATGCCTAAATAACTAAATCGTTTAATTGTATTTATGTGCCATATTAAAATCTAAATTTTTACAGAAAACATTTTTTAAATGCAAAAATAAATTAATAAACAATCACAAGTACAGTTACATCAAGGCATGCTTGCAACCTGAACTACGGCACACAATAAAACAGCCTTTACTCTGTGTTCTTCGAAGGCTTTCTTACATTAGCAAGAGGCACAAAAAATGTTCAGGCATTATTGCATCTTCTAGATGAGAAAAATTTGCTGCGTGTTGAAGTGCTTTTGCACGTGTGGTAACACGTGTGGAATGTGGTAGTGAATGAGTGAGTACGTGTGTCTGTACGCCTTTAAAGCAGTTGTGGTGGCTGCAATGAGGAAAAGCAAGCATAACAACTTTGCACTGCTGCAATGTTTCCTGCAGCAGAAAACTGACATTCTAATGGTGTACATAACAATAATTGATGTTAATGCAACCTAACAACTAGGGCTGTGCGATACGACCAAAATCTCATATCCCGATATTAAGACATCTATCGTCCGATAACGATATAAATCACAAAAATGTAACATTTTCTGTAAATTCTGTGAATCTCGGGCAGCTCGTCTTGCGGGAAGTGTTTCCAGCTGCACGTCATGTAGCTGGAGTCGAGTGTTTTAACCGATGCACGAAACTATACTTTTTTAGTTGTAACGGCCGCCGTTTTCTTTGTGTGTATTTATTACACGGCGTGCTGCGGGAAAAAGCCTGTTCTAACGTTTGAGTCTAAGGTTTATTTTTTAGCACCTGATGACTCTTTTTTTAATTCTCATCCGTAAATAATAATAATAAACGTGCTCTTTTACTTGATTCGGTTTATTTTGAAAAGTCTCAACAGGATCTTGAGGCTTATTGTGAAAGCTTTATGTGGAACATAAACAAGCGGACACGCGATGCTGTTACCGTCTTTGTTGCTAACCACAACGCATAAAAACAGGCGCTTGTCCGTCCGTAGTGTGATTATATAAAATATAAGAGAAAGAGAGAACTTTAAGAAATTAATATAGCCACTACAGTGACCATCAAAACCATGAAAAAATATTGCCGTAAACAGTTTATTTTGCGACACCACGGAACAAACGATTGCGTAAAATGAAACGATAGACGTTTTTATATCGTCATCTGATATATATCGTTATATCGAACAGCCCTAATAACAACTTTTACCTAGTAAAGGTTTTAATGAGCTTCTGTTTGAAAGTAAGAAAAACGTTTTCTTTCACTCCACCTGAACTCATCATCTGTACAAAGGCTCAGCCTCTTTGCTCTTTCCTGTTAATGACACTCTTCCATAGCTTAATACAGGAGACATGAAATTCACTAAAGTTTGTTGGCAGATCAAAGTGAAATTAATGTTACTGACTGTATATTCTTACTGATAAATAACATATAAAAAGACCAAACAAATGGCTGAATGCATGAAAATTCCAGTGACAGCGTGATTGTACAGGCTGCACTTCCGAAACTTTAGATCTGGGATTTATTCAGTTGTACTAAAGTATAGAATCTATGAAGCTCTTAAAGCATACTAAAAGAAATAGCAGAAGCAGAAACAGCTGTTTGGCTGCTCCCTTTTTCACAAGGGGTTGCCTCTACAGGTAACTCTGTTTAATTTTGCAGAGTTTTTACAACAGATGCCCTTCCAGACACGATCCTAAGGGGATTCAATTTCTCCTCCCAGAATCGAACTGGGAACTTTCCCTGTTCACTTGTTAGCCAAAGATGTCTACCACTACACAGCGGTGTCGGCCCAGGGTCCAGAATCAGTCCAGCAAACACTCCAATCAGGCCCACTGAACAGCTTTGGAAAATGTTAAGGAGCAAATAGATTTTTACATGGATTTTAATATGTTTTAAAGCTTTTCCTATTGTTAAAGACCCCACCCCACCTTTTCCATTCATACAACATCAAACTAAGTACCACCAAATTAAGTAATAGATAAACAATCAAATGACAAAAAAAAGCTCCTGATTTTTCCATTATTTACTATAGAAATGTTTTTGTTTTTTGGTTTGTTTGTTTTTTACATTGATTTCACAGTGTAATAAATAAATAAATAAATAAATAAAATGTATACATGTTAATGAAAACTTTACATTCTATAATTAAATGGACAGTCAGGGCAATTAACTACCAGGATTTTTGGGGTAATTTTACACATTTATCATGTGGTCTGGCTGGATGTGGCCCACAATATAAAATGATTTTGACATCCCTGCTATACACAAAATATACTGCATATCAAAGGACAGAAAGACCCCCTCCCCCTGCCTTAAAAAAAACCCCCACACACACAAAAAAAAAAAAAAACCCACACACCCACGTGCGCAAACACACAGTGTCAATGAAGCTCTTCCAGCAGGAACTTCTACCTTTACTGATGAACTCAGCTGCTCTGCTTTTAGTTCCAAGTTGCAACTTCTCTCTTTAGATCCAGAATCAGTTTCAGAAGAACAGAGTTGGGGGAGACGTTTACAAGCACCGCTGAGACATATGACACAGATGCCTCTTAGTGTACAAAACATTCAGGTGTCTCGCTCACAAATAGAACAGTGACACATCACATGGCCTCAGGAGCAGCTGTGATGCCAGATATAATCCCTCAGGGGCTAAACAAACAGACTCCTGCAGGTTTTCGTCAATTCAAGAACACAGCAAGGCTATGGAAATTATGATCTGATTATATTACTTCACCCTCTTACAGCAATTTATTCAAGGAAACTTGTGTTGGCTTGTGTTAGGAATTAATGTAGAAGAAAAAGAACTCTATGACTGGTAAGCAGACACATTAACAGTAGAGAACTGAATATCTGGAGAAGAAACTGGATTTGGAGATTATGATCACAAGACAATCCACAATCCAGGCTTTACTTTATGAGTTTATAGCCAAACAAGCAGGTTTAGACCAAACGTATGCACAAGGAGCTAGTACTCAATAAATCTGCAGCTAAATGAAGGCCAGGTATTTCTTTTTTATTCTTATTTTGAAAGTGGCAACCTGTGAGTGATTAAAATGTGCACATTTTCCATGCGAAGATGTTATGAATTGTTTAACTGTAAAGCTATGACTCCTTACTTGGGTTTCAAACTTCCCCAGAATGCGTTTAGCTCTTCATCTCTGGCAGGACGCTCCACCCCCCCACCCCTAGTCTCTTGATCAGACCAGCTGAAGTTAGTTTGCAGTTGATGGTGATAAGCAGATGGTTTATCTAACCATGTGCCAAGTGTTTTTGAGAGTGCTAGTGCTTTTCCAAACACTTTACAAGGACAATATTCCAGATGGATCTGTGTAATAAACCATCTGCCATGTCAGGTTAGGGTACCACCACCGCTAGTCAGAAAGTCCTCTGTCTGACCTTGACACTTCTGAGTTGCCTTTCTAGGTTGTTGTGACCTGGTCACCTAGGTATTTCAATTCTGTGCGATTACACCAAAATGCGGTTGCCAAAATAAACAGGGCTGAAACTAAAAAGGAAATAAGTCCATCTGGTATCAGTGGAAAATGTTAAAATAAGTAAGGCATGGAAGAATTTGCCCTTATAAGCTGCTGGAGGAAAACAAACGTCATTTTCCTGGGATAAAAAAAAAGTGACAAACTGCAGAGAGCTTCCGAAGCGTTCACATGATGTGGCGTGTAACGGCTGAGCTAAAAACAGAGGGTGGGCGGGAAAGGACACTGCCCTCTTCTCAACCAATCAATGAGCACAACACCTGCCCATGGCACATAGGGGTACACAAGTATATTTGGAACAGAAGTCAATCACATGCTTCTCACTTTTTGGCTGTAGGCAAAACATTGCTCCTTCAAATGCCTTTGATAAATGCTGTGACACTGGTATACGTTTGAGGACGACAGGAGGAAAACAGTGAGAACTCAAAGAAAACTGAGCTAACAAAGTAACTACAACTCTGGTCAAAACCAAAACAAGAAAGAAAGAAAAAAAAATCTCAGGTAAACTGGATTAGGTATTTGAGGTGCTGGGAAAGACTTGGTATTCCAATTTTAATAGAAACAACATCTCAAAAGACTCTCTTCGTGTACATTGATTTAAAAGATAGTATTGACTATGTGCACGTTAGCATATGCTACTTCCGGTGCGGAAACTCCTGTGGGGAGCTTTGTTTCCGGTGTCCTGTTCGCGCCTGGTTTACGGTCCAAAACAAGTTAAGCAGATGAATGAATCAAGCGGCGATTTACATTTCTATAGATGTCTTGGGCATTTACCCAATATATCTGTAAATGATGTTCATCGACTTGTCGATATTTTTCCCCCGCGCCTCAGAGCAAAAGAGAAAAGGGATTCAAATGTTATATTTCTCAGCTGTCCCTCGTTTATCGCGGGTGTTATGTTCTAAAAATAACCAGCGATAGGTGAAATCAAGTAGCCAATTTAATTTTTTGACGGTGCAAAATGTTTGGTGGACATCGTGGACATACAGTACTGCACCTCAGAGTCACACTGCTAGCGATCAATGCAGCGATTCTGTACTGTACAGGAGAGACGAATGCTGAACATTTGCCTGATTAAATCATAAGACCAGTCACTATACAGAGATGTGCTTCTGAATGTGGACGATGTGTCTTCTGCTGCAGTAATGGAGTTCTGCTTGTGTTGAGTGATGTAAACAACTGATCGATCTAAACGCTTCAAACGTCAAAATTGATCATTAGATTTTTTATGACACAACAGTGGTGAGTGTTCCCACCTTCTGCTCTTTGTAACTTAACGCAATCTTTCCGTTTTCGAGTTTTGGACATGATTTTGGAGTATATCTTCGCAGTAGCGATTGACCGCAAAGTAAAGCTACCGGAAATGCACAACCCCACATCCGGTCTCAAACCAGGAAGTTAGCATTGTCTCGTGCACATAGTCAATTATAGCCTTGAAATATGTTTGTCTGGTACCCAGTCCAACATTAGGATGGCTCATTGTTGACTTAAAATGGTAGATCTATTGCAAACCCAACTGTGCTTAGGGTTATGCGATAAGACCGAAATCTCATATCCCGATATAAGACATTTATCATCCCGACAGCGATATATATCACAAAAATTTGACATTTTCTCTAAATTCTGTGAATCTCTTATTTTGAAAAATCTCAACAGGATCTTCAGTTTTATTGTGAAAGGTTTATGTGGAAAATAAAGAAGTGGACGGCAGAGCCACATGCTGGGTTTACCATCGTTGTTGCTAACGACAACACGTAAAAACTGTTGCTTGTCCGTCCGTAGTGTGGTTATTTTAAATATAAGAAAAAGAGCGAACTTTAAGAAATTATTATAGCCACCACAGTGACCGCCAAAACTGCCGTAAACAATTTATTCTGCGACACCACGAAACAAACGATATGAAACGACAGACGTTTTCATATCGTCTTCCGATATATATTGTTATATCGAACAGCCCTAACTTCCTAAGCTCTAAGTTCCTCTCAAAAAAGCAAACAAACAAACAAACTATCCATCCAAACACGCAACCTGACATTGTTTAACCCGAATTTGAGAAACGTTGTTAACCATCTTCAATTTCAAAATTTTCTGCATGAATCTGAAAGTAGCCAAAAGCCATAAGAGCCAATTCAGGTGACCTCTAAACACCTGGCACTAAACTGCTATTCTGCAGCGCTACAACAAGCCCATCTGCCTTTGTGGGGATGTGGCACATGAGCGAGTTCATAACACAGACGTCTTTCTTGCACAAGCCAAACAAACTTTCCTTTCCAGGAGAATCTGACCTTGTGACACTGAAGGTACGACAAACAAGCAACAGCATCCAGTCATTAAAACATAGTTTGCACATTTTTTGAGTTGTTTTGAGCTGTTCATACCTTTAAGTAATGAAGCTCTTAAGTATGTATTAAACACTGCTGTACGGTTTTCTTGACCTTGTGGAAGAAAACAGAGAAACTCCCACGCCACTCACGCTTGACCTAAATAAATCATACTTCCCTGTGATGCTAAAAGATGAAAATAATAGTGGAATGACTTACCACTTTCTCGGATTAATGGATGCCTGTGAAATTCTGCAAAGACATGTTTGACCTTGCGTACATTTCTATAGGAACCTATTTTAGAAAAATTCCTGCGTTTCACATTTTTGTTTTACTATGCTGCTTTGACTTTGTTGCATGTGGGAATGTCAGTCTCAAGGGAATCGTGGCACCTGTATCATCCAGAATTATTTTTGTTTTCAAACAGTAAACCCTCAAAATTACCATGAAATTCATTCCCATGAGTGTAAATAAAGAGTATAAGATAACTAAATTTCTGTAGACGTTCACATGGGCTCAATGAGACATTACACAGACTTGTGCTAGCAAGAGGACAGGGTGAAGATCATTTAACCTCCTAAGACGTGAACTCTTTCATGGCATGCATTTTTAATTTCTTTTTGCTATTTGCTCTTATTGGGACCTGATGAATGTAAAAACAAAGAATTAACAGATTTTTACCTAATTTTTGTTTCTGAGAAAAATGAGATCCACATATGAGGACATTAGCTTTAAATTTCGATAGAACAGTGGCAGTATAATGTCCTCGTAAGGGTTCTTGTAGAGCAAGATTTTGTATTTTGGTCTAGACAATCCAAAATGTGATGTCCACATATGTGGACGCCAGGTCCTAGGAGGTTAATGTCTGATACGACTGATTTGGATTCTTGTGTTCGTGCAAACAGCTTCAGCAAGTAATGTTTATAAAAGCTGAAGGTGCAGTCCACTTATTGTTCTTTTGGGGAACTGTTATTTGGTATGCGCAATTCACACAAACAGTGTAATCAACAACAGCACATTCTATGAAATGATGTGATGTGATGTTGACACCATAAATGTTATCTTTGTTAAAACGCAGCTTACAGACTCTTAACTGATTCACTGTTGACATCCTGTACCTTCCCTATGCTTTTTTACTTCATTAATTCATATATCGTGTGCTATTCAAACACCAAAACAGCATTTAAACCATAACTTTCACACTAAAAAAAAGAAAATAAATGCTAAAGTGTATTAAAAATTTTGAGTCCTGGCTTATAAAAAAATGATTAATTCAGATATCATTGGATATCACACACACACACAAACAAACACACACTCCTGTTTGCTGGTTAGTTCGCTTTTCAGTTGGATTGTAGTGTCTATATAAAGTACAGTAAATACTTTTTAAATAAGCAAGATAAAAATTCTATAAAGGGGAACTTGGCGTAACATTTAAAACAAAAATGAACAAAAAGAAGGAGCTGCTGCCTGCGAGTGCGCTGTTGGAGAAACGCAGCCAGGCAGACAGAGGAGAACTGAAGTTCGACCAGGTACCAAAGCAAATCATTCGTACTGTACAAATAATGTAAATATGACGGTGTATCACGAAAGATTGATATCAAACTGATCACTTGACCCATATTAGGTTACTCGTTCTTCAAGTGAATCAACAAATGGCGAAATGAAAAGCCGAACAACAACAATGCTGTTTCTTTAGAGAGTCTTAGCTTACATGTGTGTTTATTTCATATTTTCAGTTGTTTCCCTCCACGGCTAAATAAATCGGTTTCAGTAATGCACTGATATACAAGAATGGACATAAGGGGCTTCAAAGAAAAAACTCAGGTAGATGTTATTTTATATATTATGCTTTGTATGTTGTTCAGTATATTTCTATGCAAAACAAGAGGAATTTCAATACACAGCAGTATATTCACAGTTTAAACCAGATATTTACATACACTTTATGGAAAACACAAGAACATTTTTTACTGTACAACATCAATTTAGAGTAAACTTGTTTTGTTTTGGATGAATAAATATTGAAATATCTTTTGAATTAGTTAAATGTCAGAATAAAGAGAGACAGAGCTGTCTATTTTTTTTATCACATTCATCAAATTTAGGAGTACATATACACTAAAAAAATAAACATTTAGTCTGATTTGATGTTACAATTAAAGAAGTGTTTTTATCTGAAGAGTTTGTAAATATCTGGTTTCAACTGTATATTTGATGATGTTGGTGTTTGGTTTGATTGTCAGCACAAAGAGGGAGAGAGAGGAACAGAGATGGAGAGAGAGGTTAGAACAGAGATGGAACAAGAGCAGGTGAGACACACATGTTAGTCAAATGGTTGTTTACCAAAAGTATCACCGTATCATAGGTCCTCATGTATCTCATACCTAGTGTTTCTTTTTAGGTTTGTTATTTTTCAAATTCTACATTTATTAAGTTATGCAGGCTTGTTTGCACAACAAGGCTAAATAATTATATAAACTTTTCTCAATCTAAATAGTGGACTTTGGTAGAATTAAAAAATAAGTGTAGTGCAGGTCTATGATTATTTTTAGTGCTACTATCATCTAGTTCCGATTCTGTCTTGGTTAAGTCCTAAGTAGTCCTGTTTTAATTCTGGATCAGTTCTGGGTCTGGTTGAATTGGGGTTTAGTCCACATGTCTTGATACAGCCCCAACTTTGTTCTGCCTTGCTGCTTAATTAAAAAACTAGTTTAAGGTGTCCTGCATATGTGATATATATTTTTCCCTATATGAAGTCATTCTTTTTTGAACAAAACTCAAAACAGAGCCTATTAATCTTTCAGTCATTTCAACACCCCCCCACACACACACACACACACACACACACACACACAAACGCGCATACTATCCTTAGGGCTAAGCCCCGGGTGTATCAAATGTCTGCCTCCGCCTCTGATTAAGAGAAAAGTAAATCTGAACAGATTCTTAGTGTTTTGTATGGTTTACTTCTAAATCTAAATTGTTAATCCTATCACAGTTTAACTAGTCGGTAAAAAAAAAATGCAGTTTTCTATGGTTACAAAATGCAGCATATGCTTACTTAAACCTTGTGAAATCGCAACATTTCCCCAAAACCTTAAACAAGCTATTAAAACAAATGTTAATACAAAGAGATTACATTGTACCTGTGTCTGTGTCTGAGCTACTTTCAGCGTGGGTTCACACCAGATAGGTCACTGCTGGAAATGACTTCTGACTCCTGTAAAAGGCAATGCGGTGCTATAAAAGGCAATGTTTCTCCGCTTGCAAAGACCAGTCTTTTATAAAGTCGCACAAACACTCGGAACTCTAAAACGGCGGATCAATACATAACTTCGCCCACTGGACTACTTTAAGGTCTGCTGGTATGAACGGAAAGGTAAAGCCCACTCCCCGATAAAACCCCCATCTGGAAGTTGCATCAGCCTTCCTTGACTTTAACACTACGTGCACCGCTTCCTTGTGAACTATTACAGTCAAGGCTGAGAAACAAAATGTTGCTGTTCTCTCACAGCCTAATAAATTAATTTATAAGCAAAAGCATGCTCGTGAAGTCTTGCCTAGTTCAGGAAGAGTTCAGACCCTCCATTTCTGTCAACCGTGGAATGAAAAATGTTCCGCCTACAACGGACAATCCAGCGGGGAACAACTCGAGCGAGCCCCCAGAGATGTGTCACTTTGGCTCCACCCAGAGAACTTATTGTTAAGGAGCCTTGCAGGCACCAGATGGCACTCTTTACAAGTAAAAGCTTAAGCAGCTTCTCCCTAAGAATCCCTGATGGTGATCAGACACAACAACACACCCTGCAGTCATGTGTTAATTTTAAAATTAGCCCTATATCAGTGCGCATACATTGACATTTCCCCCCTGCTGTTCCTCCTTCCTTTCATCAATGCATACAAACACTCGCATCAACACTAGATGATTATGGCTTGCATGTGAAGTTGCAAAAGTCTCCAATGGGAAAACAAAGCTGTTAAACTCCACGCTCTGAGTTTCCTGCTGAGGCTGCTCCATGGTATCATGTGGCGAGCCTCTTATTTTAGTCTGGATGTTAATACATAATACAAATGTACACTGCGATTTAGGATTATCAATGTAAAGGCATCTTAAGCCGAAGCAACAAATAAAAAAAAAAAAGAAGTTACAGATCTGCACTACCCTGGGACACAGAGCTTTCAAGAAGAGCAGTCATCTTTTGGGGAGTCCTGCTGGTAATAGCAGCAGAAGTTTTTGAGATCGGTTGATAAATCAAGCTGCTTTAAGACTCCCTCCTTTGCTTTGACTATAACTACTGCATGTAGCAAACCTCTAAAACATAATTGGTAAGAGAAGTGCTCTATACACTGGCTTATCTGACATTTCTAGATTTATGGTTGACTGCCGCTCACCCTGTGGGCCAATTGTAGCTGCCCTTGATAAATGGGAGTAGGTGGTCTTAGGCGATTTTAAAGCAATGCAGTTCTTTTTGGAAACTGAGGGGGAAGTGCCTCAAAAGAAATACTTAGTCAACCTGCTATCACGGCCTTTTACTCCTTTTAGATACAAGCTTTGTCCCTTTCTTCAGGATTAATCAAACCTCTTATCTTAACCACGTTAATAAACAGGGTCTTCTGGAATCTGTATTAAAATCAGTTTGTTGCTATAGGCCAGTGTTTCCCAGCTGTGGTTATCAGGAGCTTGAGCACTGATGGTTTTCATTCAAGCTGTTTAATGAGGATTGAATAGACATGAGATACCAGGAGAATGTAGTTAATTACTTTCTTCAATAGAAAACGAGTGGCACTTTGGGTCCCAAAGATCTGTGTTGGAGCCAGTCACTGTCAGCGTTCTGCATAAAGATGAAAAACTGAGCGGATTTTCTGTTATTCTCTGCTGGGCCTGACAACAGTCCCATCACACGCATTGATATTCCACTCTCCCTTGCTCATGCCAGAGGGCTCCACCAAGATTTTACAATCATATCAGTCACATTAAAAGCAAAGATGCAAATCAGTTTGACCATCGGATCCTTCCTTTTCAAGCATTTGATAGTGACATTTGAGGGCCGCTTCAAATTCACTGGTTTGCTCTCTTGCCAAGAGTTAGATAATACAAATGGATATCAATCATGTCTTTAAGCTTTCGGTACAGAAATATCTTGATCTTGCTTAAAAAAAAAGATAACGCTAACTCCAATAGCACCCGTTTGGATCCTTTGTGCATTACTATTATATCTGAGCCACGATATTAAAAAAAAAAAAAAAGGGGGGGGGGGGGGGGGGAGGCAAAAAATCAATACCCATTAATACATTAGTCTAAAATAATCTTTTTAGAAAAAATTTGTTTGGCACAATGCAGAAGAAATTTGACCTATATCCTGATTTCCTGTTTCCCAATCCAAACAAGTACTGCAGTGGGAAAGTATGACCAGGTTCAGGTTGTACAACATAAAGCAAGGGCTTTCAAGAAAGCGGGAAATGCTGCTAAGATCATCAGAAGGAGGCACAATCTTCTTCATCCTATAGTGGCCATTACCAGACAGTATAAAAAATTTATATTGTCCATGGCTGCAACTTGTCTTTAAATAAGGGGTTAGAAGAGTCTCTGGATTCTGTAGCCTCCTGGCTCTGAAACATGTAATCAGCCTAACACATGGACAGACACGGAGCAACTGCAAACGTTGATTTAGCTCTTTTCTTAGACTCTTGAACTAAAATTCAGAAAGTCATTAAATCTTGATGATCTGTCATTGTTAAATGACTCAAATGGAAAAAATAAGCCTTTCACCCCCATATACTAGCACGTTTGATTGTGGAAGGCTCTTAGCTGGTCTAAATGGGATCAGGTCTCATACTGTGTGCCACAGGTGTTCAAACCCACAGGAGGCGATTGTTCCTAAAAGCCACAGGCTCGCTCTCTTCAAAAACAAGGGTGAGAACAAAAGCAGCAAAGATCTCGACTGTTTCACATTTTCAGGATGGAAACGCTGAACTTCACTAGTCATAACGAATATGTTAAATATTCAGATTTATTATTCATTTTTAGAAATAAAAAATATATATATAGGCTATATCCGCCGATATTTCTACATTAATTGTGTAATTTGTTCACAGAAGAACAACAAAATCAGCGTAGGTTCAAGTTTTGTTTGTTTTTCAGTTGATCAAACCTGACAAGGCTTGACAAGATGGCCTTCAAGAATTCTCCAGAGGGCGTGGATGCGCTCTGGAAAGACTGGCACATCAAACAAGGCAAAGTTTGCTGCAGAAAACAAATCTCCTTTACTGCATTCACGACACTTGTAATATTTGCTTCTTTCCCCCCTCCAACAGGAACTTTTCACAAAATTAATTTTGCCTTGAGGTAAATAAATAACTGAAGAGGAATTTTTATAGATAAAAAAACACAAAAATATCTCAATTTCCACTCTCTTTAAAAATATTATCATAAGGAATACAACATGGATGCAACAGGATAGGGAGACGCATCACATGGTGTTTCTATTTCTATTTAGTAGGGGACTACTGCAACACTCAAATTCGGTCACAGTAAACAGGAATTAAATAACCCAAATTGATTTGCTGGGCACATTTTTATGCACTAATGAGATATAAAATATTAAGCAATTTTAAGTTGCCTCAGTACAGCAGAAACATATTTTAATTTTTGTCCAGATATTATTGGATAACTTCAAACACACATACTACGCAAAACAAAAAATAAAACAAAGCTGACAGCAGCCATTTTGCATGTGGCATCCAGTTCCTGCCTGTAGTGCACAGATCATTCACTAGAGGGCAGAAGGCGTGTCATGCAACACATACAATACTGATCGTGCTGATTTAAGAAACTATCAAATCAAATATGATACAACTCACTGGCATAATTCTCAGGTAGCGGTTTGCCTAGTGTTGAACACTTTTGTCATTCAAAGGTGAAGAAAGCAATGGCAAAGCTCTTTGATTAAGCCATTTAATAACATCTTCCGTTCATATATCATCGCTTTAAACTAGATATTCCTTGCTAACACGAAATACTGGCTAATACGATAGTTGGTTCAATAGCTTTGAGCCAGTCCCTCCTTGTGCAAGCCAATGTCACACATCCATTTCTTGTGAACCACTAATAAATGCAAGAAGACAAATTGGTGCAAGGTTTATTTGTGAAACGTTCTCATGACGGGAAAAAAACGTATATTTTGTAGCAGTCATATATATGAATGAACTTGATGTCACTTGTAAAATTCAGTGCTCGTGTGGAATGACAGGATGGGTTCAGTACAAACCTGAGGCCATAATTTGTTGTGCCACAGCGTTAGTCTATAAAGCATTTTTCTGTTATTTGAAATCAGCATGATTATTATATTCTATTGTATAGCATTATGAAAGCCATCCACTATAAAATGAAAAGAAAGGAAAAGCTTATTATGTTTGGCAATTTACTGGAGACAGAAAAGCTGCATGGGACATGTCGGGCAGGTTCAAAACATGAATCCAAAACCAGCGAGCTGCTCAGACAGACAGGCTCAACATGTGCGGGGTAGAAAGCCAATTGCAGAAATACCAGAGAGAACACCCAGAAAACGCATGCCTCAAAAATAAACAAATAATTGAATCAGTACCTTTGTGAAAAAGCCTCAATAAACGCCACATTGTGATCTTCCCAAACTGCTTTTCATGGTGCAGCTGCTAATAAGAAGCTACTGCTTGTATCAATACCGACGCACAAAGACACATAATCTGGTGTAAGTAGCACAAACTGCAGATGCCTAGGAAATGGAAATTGAAGTATTATTGTCTGATGAGATGTCTTTCATCCCCCTTACATCATGTTGTGGGAATCACTGAGGTGATTGCTCTGTATAGTCATGTAACAAGATTTCACAGCTCCCCTAGTCACCAAATGGAAATGGAAACTTTATGTTCTGCAGCGCAGAGTGAAAAGTAGATTCCTTCCTTTGTTGTTTTAAAGATGTCAGGGCCTTTCCTGGTCCAGTATCAAGTACACACGCAATCCAGGTTTGTAGCTGCTCTCAAAAAAGACAGTTATTTATTTAGTTTGGGACTATTATTATAAATCCCATAGTTTGTTGACCAACGTGAAGAGAAGTGAGGTATCAACTTGCAAATATAAAAATGTACAAATTTGTGGGAGGTACTAGTCATTTTGGGACTTGACTTACCTTCAAATTATGTCCAAATTCAAAGCAGTATTACAATTTAAAAATGAAAAGAAATGTGTCTGGAAGCTACAATAATTCCATTTTAAATTGATTTAGGTGGAAGACTAAGAAAAATTATTAAGTATGGGCAGTTTTGTACATAATTAGTAGATCAACTTTTAACATTTTAAAATTACATTTAATATCACGATGACCTCCCACACTACCAAGACCAAACTGCACATTTGTTGCATCAGGTTACAAAGTACCATTACAACATACTGCTGTGGAATCCTCCACATTTCCCCAACTGCGCAATAGGACAGTATCAGTAGTCAGAGAGCAAATTCAGTTCATTCACATTCTCGTGGTTTGACAGGGACTGATTTATTATCATTAGCAATAATGAAAGAAATATGCTGAAATTGTTACAGTATATCAGACATCAATTTTACTTTTGAGAACAACTGCAGAAAATTCATTTTGGCAGTGCTAAAATGACAATGACATTGGGTCAGATGAGGGATGATTATACCCTCCAATTTAGTCTCACAACCTCGTTGTCTAGAATATATGCAGAGTGATCGTCTCTGTACTCCTTGAAAGAGAGAAAAGGCCTTTTTGAACGCATTTGCTTTTAGACAAAAAAAGAAATGACATGTTCATGACACTTTTGGCTGCACACAGACGGGTGGTCCTGAAAATTAATGTGTTTTTTTTTCTCCTCCAGCTGCACGGGACACAGATCAAAACCTGCCATAAGCTACAATAGGTGGTTAAATGACTCCGAATCTGAAATAATGCTCTAGAGGATGGCACAACCTCGGAGCTTTATCTGAGATGCACATAACAACCTCGTTTCCCTTTTTACTCGTGCTGATTCGATAAAACATTTAGAAAGTGCTTCAAATGGTGATGATATGCCAACTTTCAGGAGGATGAAAAACAAGACAACGTAAAGACTCGAAGCAGACCAAATATCACTCACTTGTAAAACGCATTATGACATTTTGCAAATGTCACCTATTATGACGGTAGGATGTTTTAGCTAATTAATAACCTCCTCACATAGGTACTGTGATGGATTCTATAACACAGAATGAGGACTGTGGCTGCTCTTTGAAATGTTCAATCATCAACTGTGTTGAGACTAAAGTCACAAAAGTCACTGCTAATTGGAGGAGGCACGTGTGGCGCTCTGCATGAATTTAGGCCGTTTCGGTGTTTTTTTGGAATATTCCCAGGGGAATCCCTAATGAACAGGGTGCACATAAATCATATCCTAGTAGTCAAGTGTGTTAGTCATCCTTGTCTTTTCTAACACAAAAGGACACACTGGTCTTCAGTAGTTTAGTTCTTCTTGTCGATTGTAACACAGTGTAACATACAATTCATAAACTACTCTAATGCGATCTAGTGTGGGAGAAAACTATGCAATACTTTACACAAAGTGGGTAAAAACGGCCTAATTCAGCCAAATGTTGCTTGTGTATTATGCAACACACTGTGAACACTCCAAATTAAGTGATTTTATCAGTGCTTTAGCTGCAAATTACCAGCTTAATAACTGAACCATAAATAACCACTTAAATGCTCCCAGTAGCTGCATAAATTCAAACATTACAACACAACTGTTTTAGATACTCATTAAAAAGTACAGTAATTCAAATCAGTTTAATGCTTTGTGCAAATTACAATACATTTTACACCTATAATGTCCCGCAATGCAAATTAACAAAGACACATCACCAGTGATTAAACAGCCTACCTGAATATTTTGATTTTAAATGCTAGTAATACTGTAGTGCTTGCCATCTCTGTGAAACTACAATGTTATTTATATTTAAATACAAAATAATAAACCTTGTATGCTGTATTTAAACATGCCTAACATTCCTGAGCTTGTATTATCTTTGAATAAATGAATGCTGGTTTTATGGTACCACTTTCCTCTGCCACAGTTGCCGGTCATGTATTTCAGATGTCATGCCAAATGCAGGAGTACCTATAAATGGCTGCTGGCTAGTGGTGGATGGACTCGGCAGGGTTTGGAGTTTTAGCATCTAGCTGCTGGTTAGGTTGGACACTTCCCAAATGGACCAATCTGTGGTAAATGGGGTTACACAGCATCTTAGGTTGCAGATGGTATTTGAAAGCACATAGCTCGGCAATGCTTTTTCCCCCCCATTTAGAAAAAAGGCTCGAACACAAAAAAAGTAGGTTTGGGTGGTGTACAAGGTTGACATTAAGATGAAGGTGATTGTTAACACTCAGTCAGAGTTTGGAATCCATTCTCAATCCCGATCTCTGTGGAGACAATCATCCTCTAATAACAGTAATCTATCTCCTCGTTGGCCAAGACAATAGCTGTTCTGCAGGGGATGTAGACCTGAGAGAGAAAGAGAGACACAGTGGCAGGGGAGAAAGTGGGGAGAAAAGTGAGATGACAATTGAAGATTAATGATGTTAACAAGGTGTCTCAGTCATCCAGGTCACAGTATTCATGCGTGTTTGAAAGAAGGCAGCTGGACTTCTTTAGGTTCATGAAGACATTTTGCCTCTATCCAAGAGGCTTCTCTAGTTCTAAAACAAATGCCCTGAGGGTTGTTGACCCGCTATTAATTATGTGAGTCAACACATGAGCACAAGAATGGACTATTCCCATGTGGGGACTCACACAATCACCTCCAAAGGGACAACTGCTACTAGGGGTTAAATATCTGGCACTCTGTCAGTTGTTTAAATGGTTAACGGACTGATTCTTATATGGCGTTTCTACTCTACTTGAGCACTCAAAACAATTTATACAACATGTTATTCGCTCATTTACACAAGCCTTTTTTGCTTTCTAACACCATTGCATGCATCAGGAATAACTCTGGGTTCAGTATCTTGGGATCGATCCACCACGGGATGGGCTCAGTGTTTAAGAACTAAAGAAGCTTTTTGCATGAGAGGCGAAACAACTTCACAAATTTAAGTCCTTTCGCCTTTTTTTTCAAGCACTACAAAGACTACATTGATATAACTGATATAAGATCATTAATTTTGAAGATTAATGAGTGTTAAGTTTTATCCTTTTCAGGAGGGAGAAATCATGACTAGACATGGTCACCTCTCAAAATCAAGGATGACATAATGGCTAAAAAAAGACGAGTAGGATAGAGAAAAAAAAAAAGAAATGCAAGGAGGATAACATGCAATTTTAAAATGATATATAAGGGAAAAGGTGGTCTAAGACTACTCGGAGGATAATATCTTTTAAGAATATTTAAAGTGTGACAGAATTGCAACTGCACAAAGACCTCTGGGTGGCAGTGGTGTCAGCATATCTGCAATGAGGAGAGGTGTCTTCAACTTCTTAAACATATCTCCATGAAGTGGTGGACTTCATCTGTCTAAAAACATATAATTAAATTTGCAATCTATTCAAAGCATGTTCAGTGAACTGAACAATCTGCAAATGAGTAAACTTGCCAGAAGTGGAGGCACGCTGCTAGTTTTAATTTCTGAACTCTCTCATCAATGCAGTAGCTGTGAGTTTCATCATCATCTCTAAACACTGGACTGTGAATCAATTGGAAATGTGTGATTCTGTAAAGATATAATGTAATTTCAAAAGAATCTTTGAGTTCATTGGGGTAAAGAAGAAACAAGTCAGGGAAAAACAACAAACAGAAAAAAACGTGGCATGTCACATTCCTTATGTATATACATACACATATATAGTTCAAAAAGTAGCTAATAAAGTGTTTGATCAATCCTTTTGATACTCACAGCGTCATTTGGCAGCAGGAAGCTGCTGTGTACCATTAGTCATTTCAGATTTATGCCAAAGGAAAAGCCAAGCGGGCATAAATGATGCTATATTTCCCAACAGAAAACGAAAAAAGCCAGCAGAGCTGTAAACAATTCAATCACTCCCTGAACTCTTCAAGTCGCCCCTCAGCATCAGTGGATCTAAGCTTACTGTGGATGTGCTTCTCTGGCAACAGTTTGTCACCGAGGGAGTCATACAGCCCGGCGCTGAAACACTGACACAGACATTGGTGACTAATTAAACAGTCACAGTGGGAGAGTCTCCATATAGAAGCACCGCGGAGAGAAGGAAAGGCAGAATGAATCGCTGCACCTGTTTAGACAAAAGCTACCACTGCGTCTAACCTGGAATATGTCAACAGCTTTTATTTCCACCAAACAGACAGAAATAGTGACAAATTATAAATTAATCTGTGAAAAAAGGACCAGCAGATACGCTCAAGTGTTGGCACAGCAATTAGTGGAAGACATTCTAATTAACATATTACTCCTTGCAACGTTAGGCACATACATACTTGACATACTGTTTTGAACCCATCCACTAACACTGAGAGACTAGATTGTGAAAAATAATTCCCTTTACAGTATATATACACAGCTCCTGACTTATTCATTTATATCTATATTTCTATCTCATCAAACACAGGGCCAGCTGAACTAAACTACTAGGTACAAAATGAGGTGAAACCCTGTCCATGGAAGCAGAACCTTTTTTTTTTTTTAAGGACAAAATCAAGTTTGCGTTATTAGACGTTATAGCATTTGCCAATCAAGGTAATTTGGTTATTAATAAAACTAGTTGTGAAAAAACACAATTTAATAACAGTGAGATAAAACAAACAAATTAGAATTTGTGAAAAAGGAAAACTTATCAAGTACTCACGTAATTAGCTAAAACATTGTGGAAATTACTGGAAACATATTTAGTCTTTGTCAGTGTGATCAAATTTGTTACCACAACCAGTGTGATTAAGCTTTGGTTTGTGTCTGAGTGACCTTCAACATGTGCTGTCTTTGTATTGGTACACATTTAAATCTCTGAATAATACACCCTAACAAATTTCCTCCATATTAAAATAATTAGGAAAACTACAACTAAGACCAAAACTGATAAAAACTAAACATGAAATATTTTCAAACAATAACCAGAATGTCTGTGAATGTCACTGTTTGTTTGTATTACACAAACTAATGAGAATTAAAATCCACTATGAATTTAAATAGGATCGCCAACGGTCATATCCAATACAAATTAATCTCATTCACCATCAATTGAAAGCTTTTTCAGGAGTATTATCATTGCATGGTCAGTATTATCCATGGACATAAAAAGCATGAAAATATGTGAACCCATGACAAGTGGCCATAAAAATGACAAATCTGACCTTGACCATGAGCACAATTTAGGTGAAGATCCATTAGATGTGTAAGTTTCAATAAAACTTCCGCACAATGAGGAGGAGTATCGATTCTTGTGAATTGTGGATGGATGCCTCACCGTGGCATGAGCTCATCGTTCTTTGCTGGATGAGCTAAAAATGGTCCTAAATGAGCAAATCCACTCAGGAAATTAGCTGAAACTCAACTGAACTCAACTGCAATGAAAAGAAAAACTTAAAATCACGTAAAAATAAAAACTAATAACGACACATGCAATATTTCCGCAAGTTGCAGATCATTGCAGCAATGTATATGCCAATATGACCACGTGTGCAACACACATCTTAGAATCACAACCACAAAGTCGCTGCTGTAGCCAGCAGTTGTTGCCAGATCAGGTAATGGTTACTGTAATGCAATAACTAATTTGATAATTTATTGTAGGTATTAACAATAGGGATTAAAAACAAAATGTGATGAAAAGGACAAAGTGGTACACAATAGGACACAATACAAAATATTGTATTAGTAGGAAGAACAGCTTAGCCGTTTGTCCTTTCTTGACTTCTTCTGTATCGCCTCACACCAAGCTCACATATGAGAATTTAGATTTTATACTCCCTTGCAGAACTGAATGCAGCCTTTTGGGCTAATACTAAATCTGATCAATGTTCAAACACACCGATAAAGGATTCATGAGCTGCTTCGCAGGAACATATCATCCACCCTGTCTCCAGACCCCAGCACCTAGGCTAGAGCACTGCCTGACTATAGGCTCTCTGTGCACTTTAACTCTCCAGACATGTCTCTGTTTGGCTCACTTTACTCACTTAACAAGTATCAGCTCCCTGTAAACACTTGTGTACATGTTGGTTGTACTTCAGGCAAAGTCTAAGGATCTGACAGGATAACAAAACAAACCTGACTTGGATGGTTAATTGAAACTACGACCTAAAGAACTATACCTGATTCGTTTTCAGCTGAGACACGATTTTGCAGGCCATTATTTTCAAAAGAATATTTTCAGCCGAGCCTCACAGTAAGCAGCATCATTTCTGAAAGACTGTTGTATTGATTTTTAGTACTTCAAAGATCATCACTTTAAAAAAAAAAAGAATATTGCTGCTCATAATTAAATATAATCCTTTTGATCATAGAGCTTACATTCCTAAAATTTCCAGTAACAAAAAGCCTCTGTTAAAAAAAGAAAAAACAAAACAAAGGCTCTCTCTGGTTTTTTGTGCTTTTGTATTATTTTATAATATTAGAATTTCCAAAACAATTGCAACCTGAAAGGCTCTAATTATTAGATTAAAAAAATGCCAGGTGTCTCCTGGATGTGAGATTTAAATCTCAATGAGATTTTTACCTGGGCAAACAAAGGATTAATAATAATAACAATAAAAATAAATGACACACGTCGGATAATCTCTAGAACCTTTACCTGAAATATCAAAAAGCAGGCCAAACTATTTGCTTGAAACAATCTTTGAATGAATTGTCCACCACACACTCACTGGACTCACTGGCCACTTAGTTAATTTTGAGAAGCATCACACAGTTGCTGCACCTCTATTACAGTATGTGAAGCTCTTGTTTCGCCAAATACCAAAGATGCTCTATTGGATTGAGAGCTGGTGACTTTGCCATTTGAGTACAATGAACTAATTTTCACATTCAAGAAACCAGTTTAAACCAGTCGTAAAGTAATGGACATGATCAGCAACAACACTTAGGTAGGCTGGAGTGTTTAAACGGTGCTTAGTTGGTACTAGTGGATGCAAACGGTGCTAAAATGTGAAAAGTGGGCCCGATTATGCGAACTACTGTTTCCTTCTTATCAGCCTGACAGACCATTCTTTTCTGACCCCTGACATCCACAAGGCATTTGCACCCAGAGAACTGCTGCTTACTGGATATTTTCTGTTTTCAAGCCATTCTCTGTAAACCCTGGAGATGATTGTGTGGTAGATCAGCAGTTTCTGAAATACTCAAACCAGCACGTCAGGCACCAACAACCATGTCACACTCAAAGTTACTTACAATACCTTTCTGAACCTCAGCAGGCCACAATAAACGTGTCTACATGCCTAAATCCACCGAGTTACTGCCATGTGATTGGCTGATTAGATAAGCTGCCAGTGATACTTAGGGTTAAGGTTTTTATACACATGGCTGTGAGTAAAGATGGCTGAAATTCCTCCAGAGTTCATGTAATATGTTCGAGTCTGGTCTCAAAGTACATATTCAATGGTACAGTTCAGAAAAATATACTGACCAAAGTGTACTAGTGTGAGCTTGTCTTTTAAAGTTTATATACATGTAAAAGTGTTAAGTGGGTCCCCTTATGTCATGTCACAGTTTTTGTCTGTTAGTTCACACTTCATGCTCATCAGCATCAGGTGTTACATCTCACTGATGGAAATGTACATCTTTTGATCATTTGCCACAAGCTCGCTATTTTCTCTTACTTTCTTTTTCATTTCAGCTTAATTTCTTTTTTTGAAGCTGTCAAAGAAGACATCCCCTTTGAAGCACATGAAGTTTATCAAAAGGTTCTGATGCAGCTAATTATTCACCAGCCTTTCTTAGCATTACATATTTGACATTATAACACTCAAACAAAACTATATGTGTGACACGTACCCAAAGGGGGCCACCTAAAATAAGCTTCCTCTCTCTGAGACATTTTATTCTGTGACTATTTAAAATTTGTCTCGCTAAATGAATAAACTCTAAATGTTGAACAGCAGTAGTTCTTGATGTATGCAATTCCCATAAAAAGCCTGCCGAGGATACCGGGGTGTCAATTTTTTTTTTTTAATCCACATAAGGAGAACAAAGCATTTTTTAAAATCATTTTTTATTCAGCTTCATGGCAAGCTGTTCTAACATTCACTCTTTTCACATAGTGGATAAAATTAAATACAGCTGAATACAAACACACACACACACACACACACGCGGGTGCACACACAACATTAAAGATGTCCCACATGTGAAACAAAGAAGTACTTTAATATTCAGTGATAAATATGTGCCATTTAAATATGCACAGTTTAAACATACAGTACTGTGGAAAGGTTTTAAGAGCTTGTGAAAGAAAATCTTGTTACATGATGGTGCTTTTAAAATGTAAAAACGCTATGGATAGTATTTGTTTATCATCTAAACTCATCTATACTCATGCAAGATGTATGGTATTGTATGGTATAGGACAAGTAAGTCCTAAATAGAGATGGATGTAGGTGCCATGTCTTTTCATGAGTTGAGATCAGAGCTGTGCTGTGGGTCATGCCGTTGCAGGGTACCGTCTTTTCTCTAAAAGTAGCTTTTTATGATTCTGTCTGACATTATTGTGATGCTGCCAAATTCTGTCTGCAGAATGAATTTAGAGTCAGTAAGAGACTTCTTTCACAGTATTGCTTGTTGCACAAAATTTTTGGTTTGCAAAAAGCCAAAAGGCTTCACTGTTTCCTTGAGGGACTGCTCCTTTAGCGCACTTTCTAGCCTTTTGGTGGACAAAGCAAATTTATTTGTTTCCACATCAGAGGAATATCCTCTTGGAAACAATTCTCCTATAAAGACTGGGTCTGATCCTGACTGTACATGGGTGGAGTAGACTCGGTCTTCTGCCAGTTGTGAGGTGATGGCAATCTTACACAGTTTTGAAAGAAATGCACTTAACATGGCTAATGGTTCTGGTCGCCGTCCTTGCCTGTTTCTTTGTGCCTAAGCAGAAGAGATTGGAAAGCACATCTAGAAATGGCTTATCTCCTATTACCTTTCAGTAAAGCTCTCCCTAAAAATATTTGTTTGCATGCATGGTCTTTTTTTTTTTTTTTCTTCCACTTAATGAGTTTGGTTCAACATGTGTATATAACTATATCACTTGCAAATATAGTATATGATGAAAATGCAAAAGGGGTCACTTTTGTAAGTAATTCAATAATTCAGACAAGACTGAAAGCGCTAAAAAGATGCTGGATGACAAGTGTCCAGGAGCAGATTTGTAAACACAGGGTATTACAGCCACATGGTACTTGCCACAGCCTAACATGTTACCAGGATGCAAAAGACTCTGCTAGCTTAATCCAATTATGTGCATTCTCAGTCTGAGGTGTGATGCGTTCTTGGAGGATATGAGAGTTTATTATCACACTGTAACGAGGAAGCTGGAGAACTGACAGACCCATTAAAAAGACAGGAGAAAAGAAGTTTGTGCAGACTTTGAAAGCAAAAGTTGTTAAATAAAACATGGATGGTGTGGGCACCTCTCGCAGCCCCCGCAGAGGCTCTTGTCTGATTATTCTTGTCATAACCAGGTAGGTGTGAGGAGGAGGAGGAGAAAAGCATCTTTATGCAAGACTACAGTCTCGCTGTGCAATCTCCACGAAGAAGCCTATAAAGCATATACAGTATGTACAGAAGGGTCCCCGCTTGCCTTCTTCCTCCCTCTCTGTCGGCTCCATTCCTCTCACTTCCTGTCGTTCCCCATTAATCTATGATGGTGCCAAAATTAGCAGATGACTTGTTAACTAAACTTCACATTTTGGCCAAGAGGGATGTGGGTGAAGCAGCAGTGTTTGAATTAATAAGAGTTAGGAAAGATTTAAGAGATTGTGGAATTTGCGTCCTTAACTGATGAAACCTAAGTTAATACGACGGAGGATCAGTGTCTGCATGAAAGAAGAAGAGGCTTTTAAACTGGGGTCGACAGAATCTTAAATAAAGCTGAATTGATGCTCTTAATAGCAGTGTGAGCTTTGCCAAACACATTTTTGATGCATTAAAGTGCGCCGTCCAACTCTTAATATCGAGTAATATCCTCTATCCATTAACTGCAACACTTTCAGTATTGATCTGAAGAAGTTCAAGTTGAGTTCAGATACACAAACACCTCATCAGGTGCTACGTCAACTCTGGTACCAAGTGAAACGACTTAAGTACCGCCTCAAAACGTTTAATCCAATAAACACACTGAAAAACAAAAACAGGAGATGATGACTCCGCAGACCACCTCAGAGACATCACTGTCCTTGTGCATTAATTGAAATCATTAACATAAGATGTAGCATGCAATCCATCTGCGCTGATCCTCACTAATTCATTCCTGACTTTATTAATAAACATCTTATTGGCTTTCAGCATTTTAATAAAAAAATAAATAAACTGGGAAAAAAGGGGGGACGTAAACAAGAGGAAGATCCTCAAGCACTCTGCTTAAAATGCATATCAGTGTTTCTTTCTATATTTCAAGGACAGACTTATTTCATGGTATTAGCCTTAAGCAGTCCTCCTGATGGAAGCCCAGTGCTTCATTCTCCCAGATATTTTTCTCCCCTCCATGATGCCATGCAAGCTTAAGCGGTGTGCACATGAAAAGGTAAGTTCTAGCGCCATGAATAATGCACATTGTTTGCTGTGAAATGTGAAAGGAGCTGTAGATATCAGATTCACATAATGTTCAATGACTCCAGGATAACTGCCAGCATGAGCGGAGTGAACGCATAGAAGCCAAATATGATATACACAAAACAAAATGTAGCACTGTGGAGGCCACAAACAATGGGAGCTCACCCCTGGTAGAGGCACAGTTTTTTTTTAATGTTGTAATATATTTTCTTGATATTGTATTAAATATTGTATTAAAAAATAATAATCCTAATGAACCAGATACTAAATTATACTGCTGTTGTTAAGCTGAGAGTCCCAGACCAGGGAGACCATGGCTTTTTGCCAGAACAAGCAGCCCTCTTTCATCCCAGCACACTTAAACCTCATTAGAAAGGCTTCGAAAGATCCTCTCACTACAAAACCCATTTCAGGCTAATTAAAATGATTTGTGAAATTAAACATAAAACATAAAAGGACCAAACATGAACACACAGACAGCTTTTTCAACACGTTTTGTGAGCAATTAACAAAATGTGATGAATGTGGAAAAAAAAGAAACGCAACTGACAGAGAACCAAAAAACAACCAACAATGCGGGTAATTTATATCACTTTATAGTTTTACAGTTCTTTTGTTTTTTTTAAAAACCCTAATGATAACTTTTATGTTATAAACTATTGCAAACACTCAAAAGCAATTTTACCGCAATGACCATTCTAGGAGTAGCTGACATTTGACATTCTGGAGCTGTCAATGTCCCAGTGCATACACCCCTTCAGAAGATGAAGAAAGCTCGTGCCATTAACACCTTAGTTTTTATATCAAACCTTAATTATAAAAGGATCCAAGATGAATTCAATGTATTTGAAAGCTGGTATGAAACCCCAATCTCCCCCCGAAAAAAGCAAAAGGAAAAAAAAACCCAAAACACATTCATTCAACTTAGTTTTGATTTATGCATTTCACCTCTGCCCCACCTGCAGTGGCTACAGTGGGGCCAGTGTGTGAACGTGGTGATAAAACTGTGTTCTATGGATATCAGAAATCTTCCTGAGCCCATGCACTGACTTCCATAACACAACTGAGTCCACTTTCGAGAGGGCCGAAACATCTCAAACATTCAGTGCAGGTTTTCAGCATTGTCCCTTAAATACAGAGATGTCTCTGGATCTTTTAATAACTAGAACACACCCATGCTCCAGTATTGTGTGGCATGTTCATGATGACAAAAACTGATATACTTAATCACATTACAAAAAAAAAAAAAAATGTAATTATGTAAGGGCTAGTAAATAGTTTATATGGTCAAAATTTTAACACCATTTTAACCTGTTGCTAGGTTGGTGTGAGGCAACACCCAACGCCCACTGCTGATGTCAGAACACCTGATAAAGATAAAAACCTTTATGGGCCTAACACGTACCTGTGTGCCAAGTTTAGTTGCTCAACTCATGACTGTGTCAGAGTTGAGAAACACAAAGACAGAGATTTTGTGTATTATAGTAAGATATAAAAGAGAGGAGATAAAGAAATTCAGGAGGTGAAGTCTTTCTGCCCAAATATCACCCCACCCCCTTCTTTATTTAACGTGCTTACACTATTGACTTTCACATATAGAGCTTAAATGATCAGCACATTCTTCTCTTTCCCACATTTCACATAGAGTCCCAATTTTAACAAAATTGCACTTTTGTAATATTTGTTATACTTTTCTAATAAAAGGAACTATGACAAGTGACTTTGTATTGCTACAGGCTAAATTAATTTGGTAACAACAAGAAGAAAGAAAAATGTTTGTCAAAAGTTTTAATCCTTCATTTCTATTTGTAGAGCTCTCTTATCACCACCCACTACTCCTTTTGATGTTTTGCAGCTGTGGGCAACTTCTCCATTAGCCTACATATGTGCACTGCATTGTGGGACAATGGTGTCCATCAACAGCACACTCAACAGTGATTTAGTATGCACGCTGACATTTTTGAGCAATGCTTAATTTTGTCGCTTTTTCAGCACGGACAACCTCAAAAGCATGTTAATAGTATGCTGAATGGGATGGTGATACAGCATAGGTTATTTGAAAAGTGGTGTAGAGAGTGGACTCTAAAATACAACAGCCCTGGATTTTCAATTGTAGAATACTTTACATTTAAATATAATGACATTCAACAAAAGATAACCTTTTATAAGTCACAGAATGTGATGCCGTAGGTATTTACCTGGATGGAGTTAGAGCGGCCATTAAAGGGCTCGGGCTGTGTGAAGAACTCCGTGTTGTGGTCCAGCCGTCCGTGACCTCCATACTGAGCCGCATCTGAATCCAGCTTGATTTTGTATCTGGCAAAGATTGAGGTTAAGGCGCAATAGCAGTGGGAAACTAGCTTATGAGATTGAAGACCTAAGAAGTGCAGAAGGAGTTTTAGCACTAGTGCTTTTGGTGTGCAGATTTGGTTTAGCAGTGCTCAGCTGGTTTATACTCATTGAAATCCTCACATCCATCAGCATTCATCTCCTCCTCGCGGCACAGCACAGCGACAGTGCGGAGCCCAAATACACGAGGAGAACGCTGCCTGAAATTAACATAAATAGAGAAGCGATTCAGCCATGGCTCAACCATCCAGCCTGACAGTCGAATTTATCTAATGCACTGCATAAATAATGAATTTAATCAGAAAAAGTGATCCAAATGAGTGACAACAGATACACATGACAAATCATAAAAAATACTCTCTCCTCCTCTAGGAGTTGTTCACATTTTGTTGTTTTACAACTTGACAAGAGACTAGACTGATTTAAGTCAAGTACTCAGCAAATCACTGCAGACTCATTGAAATATATCTAAATAACACTGAGTTAGCCAAGTTGTTGAGCTCCCTCAAGTTGGTATTTAGCAGATGTACAAGAGGCTACTTGTCTAAATTTGCTACTAACAAATACTGTACTGAACATTGCAACCAGTTCTGTTTTTTAGTATACAAACACTGTATGTGGAAGATAAACTTTATCTTTTATTCTTTTGTATACTGACATTAAGTCTTTATCAGGTGAGGAATCAGAGAGGGTGAGGAGATGTTGTGTTTTACTGCACTAAGACAGCAAAGTAAACCTCAGATTTCCTTAAAGAAATATGTCTGTGAAGGTTCTCAGTCATCCAGGTCATCGTAGTCAAAGGAGCTTGCAAAGAAAAGCGTCTGGACTTCTTTAAGTTGCTTGAATACGTTTCACCTCTCATCCGAGAAGCTTCTTCAGTTCTAAGGTCAAATGGTGGGGAGTCCCAGATTTAAACCTAGTGGGAGTATCCCCCCACAGAGGGACAAAAGGATCCCCTGATGATCCTCTAATCGCCTGAGCCAAGGTGTGAAAATGGGTGTGGGTCCCAATCAGCCAGGGTTTCGGGTGAGCTCATTGTGAAACCTGGCCCCAACCTTATCATGCAAAATCCTGAGGTCAGATGGCCCAGGATGTGAGTGGGCGTTAAGGCGTCTGGATGCCCTTAAAGAAATAGTCAAGAGGAAAGCTGCAGGTAGTGTATGTATGGATTGTTGAAAAGTGAGGATAATCCTTTACCTTCCTTCTGTGCTGTCCTTGTACAAAATGACTCAAACTTTTCTGGGCTGAATTATTGCAGCTGCTTAAACTTGGTCATCAATAAATCTGCATGCTCTTTAAAACAAAGAAATATGGAAGGATAGTGGATGAAATACAATATGCAAGTCTTTCTATGTGCTCTAGTGAGCATTTCAGTATTTACTTCAGCAGATAGTCACCTTTGTAGAGAATACATGCTACAACATTAAACTGATTACATGCATAATTATGCCCTTCAGCTGAAACAAATGTCGAACTAACGTCTGATGTGATATTAAAATTGTTAAGAGCCAGAATCAATCCTCCATGTCTTTTAGAAAACTCCTCTTTTCTTTCTTAAACTACTTGACATGAGCATGTTGTTACTTGACAAAAAAAAAAAAAAAAAAAAAAGGACTAAGGATGGGTGTCAGGATCAGTTGCAGGGCTGTTATTAATGTCAGAGAAAATATTTTAATACTTTAAAAGCTAGATTTAAAAAATGAAAGAAAGTGCACTTTGGCAAACATGCATGAACAAAATAAAATATACAATACTTTAGAATTTAGTCCCCCTTAATTCCTATATATTTTGCTTCCAACAAGACAAACTTTCTTGTAAGTTTTTAAAGTGTTCTTGAACACCTTGCACCTGATCATTTTCAGTGGAAAGATGTTTTTGTTTGTTGAATTACTTGAACTGATGAATTATTCAACTGGGTACCTAACTAAAGGGATGGGCCACTGTTGTATCTACACATAACAGAAAACTTAAAAAGGGCCAATACTAAATTGTATCTTTAGACACCTTTTCACTTGCAGCTCATTCCTTTTCTCTGAATCTGAATGCCAAAGACAACATAGTTTGACAGGCATAAAATAGCTCTTTTTGCACCAACAAGGTAATTCCTAAAGTGTCACTCACTGAAAACAGCATACTTGTCCACGTCCTTGAAAAAATAAAGGACATTGGACAAGTAGAGAACAAAAAGAACAAGCAGGCCTACAAAACTGTCTACAGCAGATGAACAGTTTCTAAAAGCCATATCCTTCAGAAATAGGGAAAGAAATCCAGCTAAGGTTTGACACAGGACCTGAGAGATACATCTGGCCTTTTAGTTGATCCATCTACTTTTCACTGAAGTGTCATCAGAAATGGTTTCAATGGAAGGGTGGCTGTCAAGAAAACATTCTTAAGGGAATAGGGAGGAAGAGGCTAAAGTATGCCAGAAGTGGCAACAGGTCTTAAGTGACAAGTCAAAATTTGTAATTTTTGGTTCAAATCATCATCAGTAGCACAGAAGAGACTGTAAGAGAGGTACAACAGTGAGTATTTACAGCAATCTGTAATCTTGTCAAAGTCTATGTAATTATAAATGCAGGAATGAGTTGGAACCAACATGGAATATCATTTGCAAAGTGTCTGATTGGCAACAGCTACATTTTTTTTTTAGCATGATAATGATCCTAAATACACTGCCAATACAATCATATCAGGATACAAAAACACACAATGGAATACTACAGTCACTGATTGGCCTCCCCGGATCTCTACATTAACCTCCTAAGACCCGAACTCTTCCACGGCATGCATTTTTAATTTCTCTTCGATATTTGGGCATATTGGGGCCCAAGAACGTCAAAACAAAGAATTACCAGATTTTTTTTTTTTTTTTAGCTTATTTTTGTTTTTAAGAAAAATAAGAGCCACATATGAGGATATTCGTTTAAAATTTTGATAGAACAGTAGCAGTATAATGTCCTCGTAAGTGGATATCAGGCCCTTGTAAATCAAAATTGAGTATTTTGGTCTAAATAACCCAAAATGTGATGTCCACATATGTGGATGCCAGGTTGTGATAGAGAGCTGAACAAAAGACAGGCATCATTAAAAGAATAGCTTTGAAAGTCCTAGAAACCTGTTAAACTATTCCTGAGGACTACTTAAAGAAATTGCGACAAAGCTTGCCTAAGAATATTCAGGCTGCCTTGAGGTGATGGTCCTACCAAATATTGACTTTCATGCTCCACTCAACCCATTTTCAAATCAATTCAGTTGTATTTATACAGTGCCAAATCACAACAATATAATATAATTTATATTGTAAGGTAGACACTACAATCACGCATACAGAGAAAAACCCAACAATCATATGACCCCCTATGAGCAAGCACTTTGGCGACAGTGGGAAGGGAAAACTCCCTTTTAATAGGAAGAACCCTCCGGCAGAACCAGGCTCAGGGAGGGGCGGCCATCTGCCGTGACCGGTTGGGGTGAGAGAAGGAAGACAGGATAAAAAGACACGCTGTGGAAGAGAGCCAGAGATGAATAACAAGTATGATTCAGTGCAGAGAGGTCTATTAACACATAGTGAGTGATTCCTAGCAAAATATGAAATGAGGGGTGACCCAAGATTTTTGCAAAGTACTGTGCTTCTAATTTAAAAACTTCCCAACATGCAAAGGTTAGCCTTACTCTTACCAGCCAGAAATCCTTAGTAGATACCATGTCTACCCTGATTCCCCATGCATAATGTAAACACCTGTAAACATCTGTGCATATTATTGTATATCGCAGGGTTGGTAGCTATAAAGATTGGTACTATAGGGAAGGGAAAAAAACAGGACAACGGGATAAACATGTAAACAGCCCCCTAATTGGCTGGCTGAATAATCACCTCATCTACCCGTAGGCGACATTCTTGAGTTTAAGCATGATCCTCAAACGCTGCCTCATTCTGCCCAAGAGCCTGGAAAATTCTGCTTTTGCTGTCTGCTTGTCTGCTTTGATAGTGATGATTAAAAAGAAGCTCTCCTCTGTGCATTGTTTTTGCTCAAGAGAAAGATCCCTTCCTCCACACCTTCTCTGCTCAACTTGCCACTATGGTGATTTATTGACAGAGCAAATTCATTTTGCAATAGAAGCGTTGCAATACCTATCGAAAAAACATAGACATATTCTCTCAGGCATTATAATGCGCCCAGGAAACTAAGATACGTGATGTGAAAGTTTAATCTTTCTAATACAAATAACACCAAAAAACTTCCCAAGTGAGTGAATGTAATAAGGATGTGAACTGTAAATATGCCACTAGCATGTTTCAAAACTGAGTTGGAGTGCAAGCAGCACTGCAGTACTCCTTCCTTTATATACACATACAAAATTACATACACACATACACACACACACAGCACAGTGTGTATGCTGAAAATGCACAGTTAAAGTAATTCACAGTTCCCTGGCAAAGTTCTCTGAAAGGAAGTGAAAACTGGCACAAATTGGTAGTTGGATGCTTTGAGCGATTACATCTTTGTTAGTGGCTACAGATGGCTGCAACAACAGCTTACAGTATTTTAATCAATACAGCCTCTGTGAATAAAGGAGAAGATTAAAGAACACAATCAATTTTGCCCAATGAGCAGAAAGGCAGTCTGAAGCTAGATGATTCGAGTCATTGATGACCTGAAAACAATCTCGCCATGGCTGCGATTGCAGACCAAGCTACCACTTAGTTTCTCCATCAACTCGTCTTTTTTTTTTCCCAGGCCATATGAAAGTAATAGCACCCTGGCGAGGGTAAACAAGAGCTGAGCAAGCTGCATGGCCTTGTAAGCCTTCTAAATAGTGTATCTAGCCTTTTCAGAGTCGATTTTTACCCTGCTTGCTGCTCAGCTGGTGTAAGTTTCATCAGAGTGGAAGAAATTATTCCTTTGTGACCGAAAGTGTTGAAACCCAATCTGATGCAAAGTAGAAGCTTTAAAGAATATTGCTAAAAAATAAAATAAATAGATAAAAATCATAAATTATGTTTAAATTTGATGACTACGTACTGAAAAAAAAAAACCCAAAAAACATGGCGCTTAAAAGTATGTTTAAAGAGTCTCCAGCAAAATTTGGTTTTGTACTTTTTTTAATCATTTACTTTCATTCTTAAACTTGGGGATTATCCAACACATTTGTCACACTTTTAATAAAGTGACAAAGATTTATTTTTCATTCTTAAGTTATCATTATATATAAAAGAAATGTCTATTACACATTTGGAAAGAAAATACGCTGTTCCCAAGGGCTTTGAAGCATAGGATTGTTTACAATTTAAAGAAAACATCATTTTTGTACTCAAATATTATTAATCTCCCTTCATATTCTATGGTTCATTTAGAACCATAGAACACAATTATTACCTGAACTAACACTCAGGTCGTGTACTGAACTCTGGGATCACCTTGTAAATTGTACATTTTTAGAGTTTAGTCTTTACAATAAAATACTTTATATACTGAACAGGAAAGTCATTGATTCTGGATGACTGAACTGTCTAACTGGACTTTATGAACATCTTAAATAAGTGTGGTTAACAGACAAGTGCAGTAGGTAGGTGACTTATGTATTCCTGTCAGTGTATCCCATACAGTAAACTGTACCCAAAAAGGTTGCAGCATAAAACCATAGCACGTGTTAAAGAGGTTTAGTGGGATGCAGATGGAATGTAGTTTATTTTCCTTATAGTTGTAAACAATTTATTCAAACTGCTTGGCTTATTTATAGCCTCTCTTATCACCTGGCTGCTCACATTTCTTGCCTCAGTATACCGTTGATAGTAATCAGTATGTTTCCAGAACTCAAGGATTACCTTATTGAGTACAATGTTATCATAAATATGAGAAATGATGGCCAACACCACGAAAATAAAACCAGAGGATTTTATTTTCTTTTAATGTCTGAAATAAAGAAGCTCCTCTATCTGTCTACACCATTTGAACATCTTCTGGAATCAGAGATTAAGCCACCAGACTGATGAGGATGTCTGTGGATGATATCCGTTAGAGTTACAACCTAATGGAATACCACACAGCCACATCGCCATTTATCTTAAAGCAGTCTGCAGAGAGCTGCATTAAAAAGAAATAGATGTATAGTTCCTTTTTCAGAAACCTTACCTGGAATATTATAGATAACATCAGAGCATGTTATTTTCGCTCATGCATAGTTAGTCATTTAGTGTCACTACACCTGTAGTTGAATTATCCCAAATGGCATTCCAGGAGCAGCTCAGACAGGAAAGTAAAAATGATGACCTGACACAATTGCAACTGCCTATTGGCACAGTGTAAATCAAAGACCAATCAGCACTGACAGGTACAGCTTTCGTGACGGGATCCAACTGGGATTTCAAATACTCTAACCAGCCAGATAAAGACCACTGCCTGAAGAACGTGTCCACCACGATTCGGAGAGAAAAGAAAAAAAACCTCACTCAAACGGTTTGAGTGGCTGTCGAAAAACCTGACATTGACTGCATTTTAATGGCCAACAATTTTATAGGCGAAGTGCTTCGCTTTACTTTCACTGCAGTTCTTCTGAGAGAGAAACAAAAACACACATCCTAAAGAGAACAATTAGAAAGTTAGTCTAAGAAAAATCTGACGACGTCTTGCGGTTACAGAGGCTCGGATTTTGATGGATTACTATACTGAAACATGTAATTATTTCACCCAGAGTTACCCAGAACCGGTGATATATTTCAAGAGTACTGCAACTAAGGTAACA